>NW_028262291.1:17443000-17749500 GCF_047370975.1 Nipponia nippon | reverse complement strand
AAGTGTCGGTTCTTACTAGTTCCTCCATTGCTTTTTGTATCTTTTTGGGTGGGATGCGCATCTTTGGTTCCAGCGGGTAATCTTAGTGCTCTGGATTGGCAGCAAGACCTTTGGTGTCCAGACTACACTTAGAGGTTTTTGTTAATATTACTTCTAACATAATGGGATCTTGAGGGGCTTAAGCAGGACAGACATACGAAAACCAACTTTTTGAAACAGTGAGTATCGAGAACTGCAGAGAAGGTGTAAAGGGAAGGCTAAAAAATTGGATGATCTTTTTTGACATTTTAAAAACAAAACAAAAAAGTTTTTATAATTACTGATAGAATGTGTCTAGCCGTGGAGTAAGACTGCCTTGTCACATAAGGTATTGGGAAAAAATGTTTGGAAATTGTGCATATCCAAAGATGTGTTTAGTTTAATTACTAATTTAAGCAACAGTAAACCTCAGATCAAAGAGAAGGCCCTAGAAAATTCAGCTATTCCTAGAAAAAAAAAAAAAAATCGTACCATGAATCACCTGGAAGTATCGCTCCCATAGAGAGCAGATATGCCTCAAGCTTTAGAAAAATGAGCGCGATAGTAATGCAATAATATGAAGTCCTGCTCCACTGCTACCAGTTGGATGTTCTGATATGTTAATGCACTTAAAATGCATAACCAGTGCTTTGGTTGTTCTAGTAACGTATATTTTAAAGTGGACTCTAAATCTGTCCTGCATTGCCCAGCGTTTCAGCACAGAAAAGCCTCATCTGTCTCTAAACCGTGCTCCTTGTGCCCCTTCCTTTAAGTTGCACTTGTTTTTCCCTCTTCAAGTACCACTCCACAGAGGGGATTCTTCTGGTCGGGTGGCTTTTGCTTGCTACATCAGCTGCCTGCTAGCCTATGTACTGTTGCAGAGCCTTTAGTTTATTCTTGACATGTCCTAGGCATTGCTTTTATAAGGTCTCTCCTTTTCCAAAGAGTTTTGAAGTACAGTGTTGCTGAATTCTGCCAAATATCAGTTTGGGGTTTGTTTTGTTAAATTCATTCCGTATAATGCCTATTAGTTTCCTGAGGTATTTGATGTCTTGAAGCTCAGACCAGCTGCCAGTGAGAAGGCCATGGCTTTTTTAAGATTTTTTTTTTTCTTCCAGCAATGAATAGTGCACTTGTCCTTTATTTGTAAAGGGAGCAGGGGAAAGGTGATAGTGAGTGAAGGGGGTTTCACAGAGCTGGAGTTCTCCTTTCGTAACTTTGAATTCTGCAAAGAGCTGCCTCTGTTGCACCATTTATTTATGTTGGACCCAAAACTGATAGAAACATGAATCCAAGTAAAAATATAAGTCTTTGCACATAACGGTAGCTTGGTTAATGGGGTATGCAACTTCAGAGAGACCTGGCTTATATCTTCATTTTGCAAATGTAAGTTTAGTTTGGTCCATTTGGAACATTATCAAAGCTCTAGGGAACGTGTGCACTGAGTTAATCATGTGCTTTGGTTGGTATAAATTAACTTCCCATTTTTGTATGCTATAATCCTGATGCGCTGAATGATAGTCACAACTGTTTAATGCTCGCTGATTGGAACGAGCACAGGAAATTGGCACGAGGAGGAAACTACTTGCCTTCAGTATGTGAAATGTATTTGCCACTTAGCTGAAAATGCTGACTTTGTTGCCTTCGGTTAGGTTTATTTTGCATGTCAAATAATTCTCCTCTCCTCCTTCACAAATTTTAGAGGCAACTGTAAAATGCTGACTGAATGGGCTGTGTACATATGGCATCTGAGAGGTTTTTTATTAGCTTAAACTAGCACGTGTTTTCCTGTGAGGAGTATTAAGTGCCTGGACTACAGGTTTAGTGTATGACTGTTTTTGCAGCTGTGTGGAAGAGCATGATGCGTATTCCCTGGAGCAGGCCTGGGACCGAGCTCAAGTATGTTGAGGCAAAAGCAGGTTGTGTTTATGGGAATGTCAAACAGAAATATGGCACTTGAACTCTTATCGACGCTGAGCCTGATACCGGTAACTGAGCGGCAGTCACCCAGATGTGTGAAAGGAATGCCCCACTTCTAACCACACAGGATTTTGTTTCAGAACTTGACAGCTCTATTCTGCAATGCTGTCCTGCCAGTCTGCAAAAAATGAGAATTTTCTTTTTCTTTTTGCTTTCTGGAGGTGGTCGAAACCAGCGTTAGACCATTTGAAATTTAGTTCTTGTTAAACTGTTACTGAAGAGCACGGTCATTGCTCAGGCCAGAAATCTTACTTTTGGAGGATGAATTTTGAAAACCTGCTGCTTCTAGAAGAAAAGGATATCACGAGTATATGTAGAAGTAGAGGTAATGTCCTGCTTTTGGTGACCTCTCACTCTTCTGGAAATGTCTTACTTGCGGAACACATATCACATTCTAGAGAGGGTCCCATAAAGCCGAAAACCACGTAGAGGAGCTGGAAGGGTAGAGCTGAGAATCCTGAAGCAAGGCTGTCTGGCACACAGTACCACTTTGTAACTCCCTTCTTGGAAGGAGAGCAGGGCTGGGGGGGATGTCTTGTCTACACAAGAGAGGTACGAAATTAGAACTTCATCAAAGAATTCCTCTTTGGCTTACTCTGTACCTGCTTGTGCAGGAGCAAGTTGTTGAAATAGCTCATGGGGTTTAGATGTGGGAGCCTCATGATGTTGCTGTGCATATCCAGCTATACTTCCATCCACAGTGCTACTATCTCGTTGTCTTGGAGCATTGGTGTGGGAGAGGGTGGTGAGAGAAGTGGGTTTCTCAGACTTGGAACGGAGTTAAAGACTGCATGTGGTTTGCTCAAAGCCATATGAGAAACCTGTAGCTGAAGAGCAAGTCAAGCCCTGATCTCCCTTGTCTTTTCAGTCGTCTTAACTCCTGCTTACCCATGGAACAAAGAGGGGCATTGCTACAGCTTTCGGGTGTGTTTTCTCTTTGTCTGGACTCTGGGTAGTGCCCATAAGTTGAGAAATCTTCGTAGGTCAGGATGTCTGGGCTGTGGGTGAAGTTGAGATGATGCACGTGCAGTGCTGTCAACTTTGGAGGAGTGAGATGCTTGACGAACTAATAGAGCTTTGGAGGTCAGGTTTACTCCAGAGTGGGGATGTAGATATCCTTGGTCAACTGGTGACTGTACAGGGGGAGAGAAATAACAAAAAAGGAAAATTAATTTCATTAAAGCTTATTTTCTTACAGTCCTTGTTTTGCACGTTTCTAGAGAGAAAAATGTGGTTCCTAAATTTTCTGCTTTATAATAAAAAAGTATTCCTTTTCATGCCTTAAATCTGCAGACATACATCTTATGTTTTAAAACTCTATACATTTAAAAAAAAAAATCACTAAAATTTAAATATAAAATGAAACTTGGCTGCAGTTTGTGTAAAATACGAGTCTGTTGAAAAACACCATTTTTCAAGAGCAAACATTGATTTAATGTAAAAGATAATTGAAACCTAGAGGTTTTTAGCTTCCCATCCGTACCAGTCTTTTTCTTCTTTTCTTCTGCCCTTTTCTTATAGAATGAAAAGAGATGAGTAAGGAGGAAAAATGAATATTCACAGAAAGCTTAAAGTTATTTTCTACTTGTCAAAACCAGTGGAACAAAAACATTTTTTCCTCAATAATCTTTCTAATTTCTGTTTTACAATGTATCGTTGCTTCCTGGCTGCTATCACAGTGTGGCCTCAAACAAAAAAACCAAATGTACGTTCGTGTGTCTGAAATCACTAGTGTTGCTCTTACCAAACTGTAGAGCAGGTGACCAGAGCTTGGCCGTTAAGTCTTAAAAATGCCATGTACCATTACGTTCCCCGTTAAGTATACAAAGTGAAGCTATTGTGGGTTAAGCTGGGCTGGTAACGGCCAGATTCTTCCTTTTGTGTGGCTCTACTTTCAGGTAAGAGATACTGTGCAATATTTATTTTTCTCTCAGAAAGGAATGGTGTTGTAACAGTGATAGTCTAAGGGTATAAGAGAAACGTGGTTTGCTGGCAGACACAATAGCTTTTATTGCCCTGTCATTCATAGCTGGAAAAAACCAGGCACACAGTCTCTTCATGAGGTCCCCCAATAAATTCAATGTTAGCTGTGGACCAAAGGGAAGACTTATGAACTGCTCGGTGTAGGACATGGTGCGTATGAAGTAGCTTTTTTTAAAGCGAGTGAGGAAGGTTATTTAATAAAAAGCATGCATCAAGATATTTGACAGGATAAAAATAATCAGATCAGGGAAAGTGGCCACTATATAAATAGTTTTAATATGAAAAGTTCTCTGTAACATAAAAATACAGACTGCTTGACTTAGACTGATTTTTTTAATAGTCTGTAACAGTTCCTTTCTACTCGTATTAGCATATTGTATGCACTAATGAATGAGCATGCATCTCTGTGAACTGCCTGTATGCGTGCTTAATCTTAAGTAGGTGAATAGTTCTTTTGAATTCAGTGAGATATAAAATTAAGCATATGCTGCACTGGGTAGAAGCCAGAGCATTTTTCACTTTGAAGGAGAGGGTCCTGTATGAATTCCTTCTAGAGACTTTTATGAAGCCCTGAATAAGAGGTTCATGAAATACAGAGAAAGGAGTGGGGTTTTTGAATCATTTTTGCACCAGTGTTAGCATGTTGACGCTTCCTTTCTCTTGCCAAATACTTTGGGTTTAAAGTCTAGTTATTGAGCATACTTTTTGATGGGGGAGAACTCCACGCTAAAACAAGTATCGTAAACTAAATGTGCAAGCCCAGCTTAATTTACTTCTGTAAATTCCTGGTGGATATCATCAGCAGCTAAGTTCAAAAGCTAAAGGCGGCGGCATTATGAGGAGACTTGTGCAGGGGTGACGGTGTGGAAAGTTGTTCTAACACAGCCGAGCTCTGAGATGGTGCCTTCACGTGCAAAGTTACGCCACTGACAGCTGAGGCCTTTTGTAGTCAGTGGAGAAATTTCAGCTGCCTGCGTTTGGATTTGGCTGAAACCTCTGGTGAGAAGAGAGCTAAGGAAATCAATTAAAGGCTTTTTAAATGCACCTGAGGGAGTTAGGTGCTTGACTCCTATTGAAATTCAATAGGATTTAGTTGCTTGGAGCCTTTGGAATCTCTCTACCTAAAATTGCAGGCCTGCAGTATTCTTTATTGGTCCCAGTGCTATTGTTCTGTGCTCTCGGCATCGATTAAGGGAAAATAGAAAAGCTTCAGCACAATCAACTGTTCTAACTCTGTCTCCTAGAAAGCATCCCTTTTTTTTTTCAGGATATGAACACTTACGTAAATATTATTTCATCTTCATTCAAAACATTAATAAGGGGACTTCAATGATGTCCAGTAACTTCTTAGGATTAATTATGGGCCTCTGAAGATAGAAATGTGATACTGATGTGATGTTTTTTGTTTTCCGTTGCCTGTTTAATCATTTGGTGCCAAATATGCTAAATAAAGAATTTTAGCAAATGATACTAGGCTTTTTGAAAGGAAGGAACACCAAGTGTTCTGGCTTTAAACGTCTTTTAAAAACTTATCGTTATTGTTTTTCACTTGAAAAGATGCAATTTACAAGATCTTTGGAAGTGAGGAGATTAAGTAGGGGGAGAAAAATCCCCAATCCTAAATAGTGCTTTTGGCACTTGCTGTTGCTCAGTAAGTGTTAATATATATGAAAAACCATTCATCTTTTTATTTTTGATCTGTACTTCATCAAGTTGGGATTTTTACATTATTGAGCTTGGTGTCTGTCTGTTTGCCTAGGCCATCTGATTTTGCTCTTCTGTGTATCTTAGAAAACACAGTACAGCTTTCAGGAAAAAATCCTGCCTTTCTCAACAGAACAAAGAGGGGCCTCTCTATACAAAGTGAGTGAGATTAGAAGAAACAGTTGCCTTCACTGCCGTTAATTTGCATACCCTGCTTGGGCTGTACACAAGTGCTGTCTGAAGCATTTTGCAAGCCCTGATGTGTCAGGTGAACAGTGTGCTGCGAAGTGGACTCTAGCTCTCTCTGAACTAACGTGTAGCCTGCAGTGGTGCGGTTTTTGCGTGCCACCCTTCTCTAAGTGTAAATGCAACCTGTTGCTCTACATGAGACACACATTCCTGCCTTTTTTGACCTTTCCGTGGCTGTAGAGTCTATGCTGAGCCTGTTTTTCTGTTGCCCAATCCAGCTCCATAGCCCTTGGCTGACAGCAAGTGCCCCATTCGTCACTTTGCATTAGCATCAGCAGATCTATTGTCCCCTCTCTTGTCTCCTTCAGAGACCTCCTTGTTATGACTTCCGAACAAAACTTTTGGCAGTGTCCTCGCTCCACTACTGCTGCCGGAGATTGTGAGGAGGTTACTGTTCCACTTTACTGTTGGCTCACTAGCTCTGTAGCAGAGCTCCTCCATTGCCTTGCCTTACAAATAGGTATCGGTGCAAGTAGTACCACAGGAATCTTATAGTTGAGGTAATGCTAGTTGTCATACAATCTCTATATAAGCTATGGGAGAGCTTATTTCCTTGTTTAAAGGAATTCATGGGAACTTTATCATCCTTGAAGCTAGAATCTGAAAGAAGCCAGATTTGAAAGAATCATGGGAATAATGTGGTTGATCCTTCCAATGAAGATAAATGTAATAGAGCTTGTGATGTGGCAGATAGGTAGGAGTCGTATTCCTGTAAAACGTTGGGGTGGGAGGAAATTCTTACAGTACAAGAACTATGTGCTTATGAGGCTTAAAGTCATCCCCCTCATCAATGCCACTGGTTTTCCTGTGCTTGTTATCTCCCTCTCCTCTTAGGGCAGCCACCTCTATGGCAGATGGAATAAGCTGCACGTTGTCTTTGATTTTCAGTCTTCAGTTGCCAATCAGAATAACACAGTGGTATGCTTTGCCTCCTTGCTCCTAAAACATGTATTTCACCTCTCTTATGTTTATGGAGTTCATTGAAAAGAAGTCTAGACTCAGAGTAAAGGCATTCTTGTTCATAACAGGTTTCAGATGACCTCATCTAGTCCTCCCACATCAAACGGCTGCATGAACTTCTGTGGTGCTCCGTGCCCAGTTACAGCTTTGAGGTCTACAGGTAGAGCCTCAGGCAATGTATTCTCTATGCAGATGCTTTCTCAGCTTCCAGAGACTGTTTCTTTACCTGTTAAATAGCTGCTGTTATGGTGTCATGATCCATTCTATGTCAGGGTTTTGTTGTGTGGTTTTGGTTTGTGGTTTTGTTGTTTGTTTGTTTTTTTTTCCCCCTCCAAGTTATTAATCTGTCTAGTTGCTCAAAAACATCTCCTTCAGCTAAGTTTAGGGGCTCTGTCCTTCCTTTTGGAGTTGCTACTGCACTTTATCTCAGTGTGGATGTTGGGTGCCTCCCAACATTGGATTGTAGCTCTTCCAATCCAGTGGGGGTAGAGTAGTAAAGGAAAGGCTTTTCAAGATGCATTTATTAGCAAAATAAACCAGACATTAATTTTGCTAATATACTTGTATGTATTTGTTTTCATAGATTTGACTCTCCAGTCACACAGCTGAAGAAGTCTGGTTCCTCCTTCAATTCGGTCACAGTCCTTTTCATAAGTAACTTTTCCCTGTTGTCCACTGATGGAAGGGACTTTCTTGTTCTTTTGCCTGATAGCATCCCGAAGTTTGTCAAGGCAATAGTTAGTGTCCTTACCCATAGCAGGTCCAGTTCTTCAGTGTAAGTCAAACTTAATATGTGGGCTTTTCATCACAGCTGTTTTTTGAGCCCTTCTC
Source organism: Nipponia nippon (assembly GCF_047370975.1). Taxonomy (NCBI): domain Eukaryota; kingdom Metazoa; phylum Chordata; class Aves; order Pelecaniformes; family Threskiornithidae; genus Nipponia; species Nipponia nippon. Next base: position 17,741,775 of record NW_028262291.1, on the reverse strand, counting down.
TGTGTGTTCCCTGTGTGGGCTTATTATGAAACTGTGATTAATGCATGGGAACTCTGGAGATGTGGGCTGTAATGACGGATAGCATGGGTGTGTTTGTCAGGGGACTGTGTTTTTTATGGATCTTGCCTAAATTCCTTCATCAGGTGATGAGAGCTGTACTTTAGCCAGGTGATTAAGTTACGACGTATTTGTCTTGGGCTGAGGATAATTTTTATGTTTTGATGGCTCTTTCATTATACTTGGAGCAATTCCCAAAGCTGCTCATGTAGTACCTGATCAGCTCAAAGGAGCTCTGTTTCTGTGTCAAAACTGTGAAAGTGATTAGAGAGATGCACTGAAAAAAAATCTGTCATGAGACTTCTGAAATGGATTCCACACGCTGACCCCAGTCCTGTACCAATGCACCAGTAAGGACTCAAGCTCCTTTACTGGTCTTTATGAGAAATATTTCATTTGCTGGCATCTGCTAAATGGCTACCTGGAGATCTATTGTAATTTCACCAAGCACTGTACCACAGTCGAAATGCCCAAGGCTTGTTACACTAGTCTTGTCTACCTGTTCCTTTTAGTTGAAAGTGTTGTGAATTTACACGTGAGAAGTTGCTCGCAGCTGAAGAGTTACCGACACTGGTAAGAGTTCTTAAAGAAAAGCGATCCACGTGTATCTCATGTTCATCTTCTCTACCTTTTCATCCAGAGTTAATCCGGTACTTGGCTATGTTGGGATTATGTGGTTGAGAAGGCTTGAAGATGGCATTAAGCATATGCCTGGGCTGAGCAGGAAGGATGGCAGAAGTGAGGGTACCATGTACAAATCCGTAATCAAAAGGAAAAAGAGTCTGTCCTCTTAAGCAAGGGGGCTTCTGTATGCCCGCAGTATGAAGGTACATGACTGTCACATCTCAGAGGGCTCTCTTCACCATGTCAGTATAAGTTTTTTATCTCAGTGTTGTATTTCTGTTTCCACCTTGTAGAAAGGAGATCACAATTAAGTTACATAACATTGAGGGGGTCCTTGCACAGTGCAGTTCTTGTGTGTCTGTAATTTTAACCAAGAAAACTCTTCCACCGAGCTTTAATCCCCACTCCTACTAGTGTTTTGCAGGCAGTTTTCTCTGTATTTTAATTTTTCCCTTGTGCTGAATGTTGCTTTGTTTCTTATTTCAGTCATTCTTTACATCTTCTCTGCTCAGCCCTTTATCCTGCCATTTTCCTATATCAGCTTCTCGAAGCCATATTTCAATCTAGCTGGTTCATTGTGAGAAGCACAAGCTTTTATACAGTGCACTTGGTAGGTAAGTGTTAAGCAAGCAATTAGGAGAAAGCATCAAAGGAACAGTGGACCAAATTAATCTGTAGTGCAACTCAAATTTGCTGAAATTCTCAGGTGTGAGGCATTGCTGCTTTCTGCCAGGGTAACTGCTATTAAATGGAATTAGCCCTAATTACCACCAGCATAAATGAACTAAGGATCAGGTTGGCATCCTTCTAGTTAATGTAAAGCTTCATGTTAAGCTGTTAATCAGGAAAATATAGGCAATATTGTAGTAGCTCAGGAAGGCATAATTTGCTAATCTATTTTTTCCTGCAAGTTTCTGGCTGCTGATATAAGTGTGTACTGACAGAAATTCATCAGCCTCCCCCACCCCCAGGAGACTACTTATTAGACTTATGCAACGCCAGATATTAAAAACACTTTTGTCTGTCACACAGCCACGGGCAGGGGAGGGGGAATTTGCCAGTTGCTAATGGATACCTGGAGTTTTTGTGTATGACCATGAAGAACAGCTTGTGCACTTTCACCCCCAATGTTCCCTGAATAACTTGGGTCTCATTTAGGTCAATAAGCCTTTATCAAAACGTCAGGAGTGAAAAATGTGTCTTGGTGTAAGCCGACTGGTCGTTCCCTCCAGTCACCAGAGTCTATAGGACAATCAATGTTCTCTAAGCTTGTCTGCATGTCACGCAAAGAGCTGGATGACAGTAACCATTGACTGCGTGTCTGTCGCATTGTCTTTGGGACAGCCTCCATTTGCATACTTGCCGGTGTGCCTGTTATCCAATGAACCATGGAGGGCCTTTAAAAAACATACGCACACAACTCCGATGCAAATTTCCTACACAGAGAATACACGCTGCTTTAAAGCACAATCCAGGCTTTCACTTTCTACCTTCTTGCTATAAAACTGAAACTGTGATCCTGACAAGGCCACGGTGCCTGGTCAGAGCGCTGTTTGTGGTTTCATTGTGCTGAAACACGAACTTTTCTCTGGGTTTTTCTTTGCCTACCAAGATAACTTTTTTGTTGTTGTTCTTTTGCTTTTGGGGATATCTGAACTGTGCTATCACATCTGATGCGAGGCCATACATCCCTTCCTCAAATCAGTTATTCTGAACGAAGGACAGTTTTTCCTCCCTATATGGTTGCTATTGTCTTTTGCTAAGGGAGTTTCCTCCGTGGTAGTGATGAAAGGAGACGTACCAGCCTTCTGCATACAGAAGAGTACTTGGATATTAGAGTTTATTGACCACGTCTGTGAAACGAATACCATCACCTGATTAGAAAAGACAGCCTCTGGTGCTTTATTTTGCTGTGACGGTTTGACAGCACCTCATGTAAAGCAGGGCTTGTAATTTTGCCATTCACTGTATGTTTGTAAATGACATTAGGTGAAGCTGGACAAAGAGAGAGTTTCATTGCACTTGAAGCTTCTGTCATAAGACATAGGCTTTCCCTAAAGCGTCTGCTGCAGATGCTGTTTCTTTAGATTTATGATGTTCATTATGACTTTATTTTACTGAAAAATATTTAATAATAGTTCAATTTAGGGAAAAAAAAAAGAAAAGGTGAGGGGCTCTGGTGGATCCTTCAGAACAAAGCTGTAGAAGAGAGTGTTGGCTGGGTTGAAGGGTCTGAGCTTCATGTTTATTACAACCAACAATCTGGACAGTTTCATTATATCTTGAAAATCTAACTGGAATACAAGTGACTATAAACAATTGTGGTAGCTGTTCTGCTGCATCTGACATCTTTCACAGGTTATGAGATTGTCAAAACTAAGGGAAAGAGTCCTGGCTAATGTTCTCCTAGCTTTTCTAGAAGTGTCACAGAGTCGAACTTCAACACTGTAGTGCCCTGAGATGAACAGATTGTTATGCCATCAGGAAACTGGTGGTTTAGAGACACAAAAAGATTATAGCGAAGTCAACTGATGCATAACATTTTTTTCCTCTCTTTGCTGTATAGAGACGTATTATTTTACTCAGTATTCAGGGCAATGTCCCATGCATTTTTGAAGCTAATAATATGACTCCCATTCATCTTGACTGGACTAGGGTTGTATCCTGGTTATTTCAGTTAATTTAGAAAATAATCATAGGTACCACCTTGAGTCTCGTTTGCCAATCTGTTATGAACCCTGCAGAAATGCAAGGAGGCTGGATAAAATGTTCAGCAGCATGTTGTCTTCTCTGCAGTTGCTCTTTATATTAAACCACTCTATGAAATAAGCAGTTCGTTCTCTTAATCTGCATTATCCTACATAACTGTGATACCTTACAGTTGGGTTCTCTGCTTTACTCTTTCCATATGCCATGTGTGGTATGTTTTCAATTACAAGCCACTATTACCATTCCAGTTAGTAGATTTTGCTGTTGGCTCTGATAGAGAATGTGACCAGTTATTAATCAAGTTGGCCAGTAAGGAAGTATTGCAGCTGCTTGATACTCGAGGAAACTATGCTGAGTATGCTGTGCTCAACCAGTCTGTAGAAAAGCAAGGTTTATCTGCGTATTGACTTGCGAATACATATTGAGTTCCAAATACAACATAATTGTACCTCTGTCTAATCAACAAGAATGTCAGGTGTTTTTGACATCTATCACTTTGTAGGCATTTCCAAAGACATACCTTAGCTTAGGTCTGCAGTTAACACGTAGCTTGATACCAGCAGTGCTTCAGGACTAGATCTCTGTTTCTGCTGAAGTCTCTTATTGTTGACAAGAGGATGGGAAAGGCGTGCTTGAGATTTCACTATGTTTTCAGTGCATCTGGAGACTGACATATTGGTAATGGATACTGAAATCTTTCTTCAGTCCATGTGAGATTAAAGGAAGACTGGAAAACTATAAATAAGTGGGAGGTCAAGCTGATACAGTAAATAGAATGTGAAGCACACCTCTTCCCGAAATGAAATACGCTAGCGAAATACTCATCTTCGGAATACAGACTCTGCTTGTTTTCTTTGGCTCAGTCAGGAAACTTTTTGTTTGAATTAGACCAAGTGAATTGCACAGAATGGTTTTCAGTTTTAGTACGTGTAGACAAGCCAAACTGCATGCAATTAAAACATTTAAACGTACTCTTAATCTTTTCTTTCTTTTCTCTTACAGATTTTTCTGTGTTACTTTAGATCATTTTGGTATAGTTGACATTTTTTTCACCTTTCAAATTTTACATTTTATTTTAGCGTTTCCTAATACATTCTGAAAAAAAAACCCAAACAAACAAACCATACGGTAGAGAATTAACCTAGTTCCCTGTCTGTTTCTTTTAGGAAATTGTATTAGTGGTATTCTTTGGAACAGAATATGTGGTTCGGTTATGGTCAGCAGGATGCCGCAGTAAATATGTTGGAATATGGGGAAGGCTTCGTTTTGCTAGGAAACCTATTTCAATCATTGGTGAGTATGCACAGCTTGCAAAGTTGATGTAAACAATGAGTAAAGCTTGTCCTTGAAAGTTTTGGGCAGTGGAATTTCTGCAGTAGTTGAAGCCAAGTTAGAGCAAGAGCTCTTGTCATTAGCGTTAATGTAGATCTCAGTTTCCTTTCAGGAATCCATGGCACTGTCATTTGAGAGCAAATGTAGCTTGGTTTGTTTTTCCAGAAGAGCAGAGTGTTTTCTTTTCACAAGTGATCTGAAGCTTTGCCAGAAATAAGTCTTGGCCATAGGCCTGTCTCCTGTGACCTCAGGATCCCAGACACTGTACAATAACTACAACTGTATTTTTTTTGTAAAGATGCTGAACGGCCTTTTTTCTTTTCCCAGAAGCCGTTTGAATAATTTATTATGAGTTTATTTTGCACTCCAATTGAGCTATGTACTGCATGGTGGAGCACGATAGATGGACTGTAGTTACTTTGTGTATCTATTGGATTAAAATACGGTTTTCGGTGTGATGCATTTGGAACTGGGCACCTGACTTCCCTTGATATTCACTGCAGTTGGCTTCCTGACATGACTTCAGTGTTCTTTGAAATTACATTTATGTATTCCATATATGACACAAACCATTTTTTTTTTTGAATGCTTGTCATGCATTTAACCATTTCACTGAAAGAAACACAATAATCCAAAATCAATCTGTATTTTGTTAGCCAATGTTGAGAGAACTATGTAAAGACTCTTGCCCTGAAGCACTTAAAATATAACTGAATTAAACGAACCAGATTTTGGAAGAGGACTATTGTTATAGAAGCATAGTAATTCTTGTTCTGTGACATAGTTTTTTCCACTACTTAGAAACATTATTTGTTGTTGAATAGAGGATATAGTTTTTCATAAACTATTTACAATTTTGCTGAATATAAATTACAAAATTTTGTACATGGGTATTTTTACAATCATAACATAGTTTAGCTTCTCTGTGCATATATATATACACACACATATATATATATATATCTATAAAATAACAACTGTATCTCAGGTGTGACTGCAACTATAAAATGGCTTTGACTGCCTCTTTGAGCACTGTCCACAATCCATTTCTCTTGAGACCTAGAACACTCAGAGTTCTGAAACATCATCCAATTTATTTCAGTTTGGAAAGCAAAACAAACCTCCACTTTCCCAGATATGTATCAAGAAATATTTCATTCTCCAAAATACAGAGTTCCTTTCCAAAATTAACTAGGCCTGAGGCACAGAGATTTAGAGTACAGTCCTAGGGTAATGACTGACTTAAACTAAATTAGACTCGTACACTAATTCCAATTTTTCTCTCCCTTTTAGACCTGGACAGATGAAATAATAGTAAGGCAGTTGTCTTATATATGAAATAAACCCCAAAACCTCTGTCAGTGAATATAATACTGTCTAAGACAGCAGAAAAAATAAGATACGCAGAAGAGATAATAGGTAGAAACTGCTGAAATCCCTCAAGGGTTATAGCTAATAAGGATTCCAGGCTGCTGAGTCTGCTTTACAGTAACTCATATCACTCTCATCATTCACCTAGAATGTGGCCATCTTGGACCCATCCCAGTAAAACCTTTATATCATATCACACAATTATATTTTCTTTATATGCTACAATAGAGATCTCTTGATATATAAACAAAAAATCTTAATTTGGGGTGACTGTTCAAATTGTTAAAATAATCTTGGCATTCGTTCTAGTAACAGTCTTGCAGAAGTATTGCAAGACGCTACTAACTCATTTTTTCAATTGACTTTTATTTTCCAGATTTAATTGTAGTTGTTGCTTCCATGATAGTTCTTTGTGTGGGCTCTAAAGGTCAAGTCTTTGCAACCTCAGCTATCAGGTAATTATATACAATGCAAGAAAATAGTGTGATCTGAGTAAGGTGGGGTTTTTTTTTGTTACCTCCTGTTTCAATTCTTGTACGAGAAAATGAGTCACTGCTCAGAGTCACGTAACAGTGCAGATCAGCAATCATGTATGGATGTGAAACAGTGATCCCATTAAGCGTATGGGAAATTTTGCATGTGTTGTCTGGTTGTAATGCATTTATGTCTGGTGGGGATAGAGGTGCACATACCCCCGCTCCCTTTCCCCAACTGGGTGGGTTCTGCCCAAATCCTGTTTTAGTTTCTTGGCTCAGTTTTATAGCAACTCTTTCATGCTTCATGTCTCTGTTGTCAAGCTGCTTCTTCATAAAATGCCAGGGGTTAATGGTTGTAAATTCCTGATGGACTGAATCCACCTTGTGCTCAGGAAAGTCACACCACTTCGTTTTCTTGAATGAGAGGGTACATGGCAGTGTACTGTGCTCTGCACACTAGCTGCAGTGATGCTCTAGGATTGCAGTGACTCTCATAAAAAGAACATTTAAAAATATTATTGGACTGTCTAGTTCAAATTGCCTGTGAAATTCCTCAAAGGTGAGGAATTCGGATCTTTAGTTAGCTGTTTCTGTATGTTGTTTCCTATCCTGGCGAGCAGGTCAAATATGAGTTGATGAATGTTTTCTAGAGCATTCACAGTTTGTGTCCAAAATTCCTGAATCCTTGAGTTATCCTCACTAGCCACGTGTACAAAGGTCTGTTTATCTCTTGTGCAATCTCCCCATGCTGTCTTCGTAACAAACAAGATGAAAGATGGGTGAATGGAGTGAAAAGAGACAGGCTGCTAAGTCTAACATAAAATACTATGTGTCTCTTAAAACAGTCCTTTGGAAGAGACAGACTTCCCCTCTCCACCTCTATTTCTTCTCTTGTATCTTTAGGCTCTTCATTAATTTAAAAATTGTGTTCCAGGGGCATCCGTTTTCTGCAGATTTTACGAATGCTGCATGTTGACCGTCAGGGTGGTACATGGAGGCTGCTGGGATCAGTAGTGTTCATACACAGACAAGTAAGTTTGAGAACTTTGAGGAATGGTATAATAATTGATGCAGAAGTCCTCATATTCAGAACAGCATGTATGCAGACATGCTGATGATGTCAAATATATTTAGTGTGGAGGGAGGCAGGCAGTCATTTATTTTAACCAAGCATGGTTGTTCTGCCTTGTTCAAGGGACAAAAAGTTCCTAAAAGATTAAAAATATTCACCTCCACTATGGCAAACTTTTGACTTGTAGTTGGACTTAACCACAGAAAATGAGACTTCTGAAAAGAAGTCTGAATATTTCTAAAAGTATGTTTCTAAATTCCAGAGTTGTTTTGAATGTGGCACTGTCTGAAAAAATTACCCAACTACTTTTTGGTGACCACAAGGTTAACGAGTCACAGTTGCAAGTGAGGAGGTTGTTTTGACTCTGTATTTGAAATGTGCATGCTGGGCCAAGTCATCAGCTATGGTGTAAATTCTTTCACCATTATGCGCGGTGGATTTTTGTTAATTTGCACAGCCAACAGTTGGTGTCAGTGTTTATTAATTGCTGAAATTACATTCTTCTGTTCTAATTATCATTTTAAAAAACATCAGTGATAGGCAGTTGAAGTGTCTCAAGAATATTATAATGCTATTATTTTGATTCTCTTTGCAGGAACTGATAACTACACTCTACATTGGATTTCTGGGCCTGATTTTTTCCTCTTATTTTGTGTACCTGGCTGAAAAAGATGCTGTAAATGATTCTGGAGAAACAGAGTTTGGCAGCTATGCAGATGCCCTGTGGTGGGGAGTAGTAAGTATAACAATGTCACATGTACTAAAAGTAGTTAACACCTTCAAATATGGAGTAAAGTTCAAGCAAGCATGGAGTAAGAACAGCACTTTGAAATGGCCTTTTGTTGCTTCAATACACTTTCTGGTTTTGTAATTCTGTGAAACTAAGAAAATACTGTAGATGATCAGTAGTTTTATTTGGTGTTCATAGTCTTATTTGATCCAAAGTTATGAAATTATGTATACAAGCTGTAGAAACATCTATTCATGTTTCTTTATCCTGTCTTTCCGTCTGTTATAGTGATTACCTCTTGCTACCTTTCTCATGGTAGGGTTCAACTTTCAAAGGTGGTAAGAGTCTTGCTAAATCAGGGCTAGTGTTTTGGGATTTTGCGTTATGTGTGTTTGGGGGGTTTTTTTGTCCTTTTTTTAAAAACAAAACAAAACCCCCCAGATATCTGTGGTTTGCAATTCAGTCTGGGACAGTAATTCCCTGTTTATTCAGAATGGATTAACTCCAGAACAAGGAGCATCTGAGACACTTAAGAAATCCAGGCACAGGACTGTTTTAAAGTGATTATATTGCTTTGGAACCCACTTAGTATCCTAATGTGGCATTTGTCTGTGCTGTGTCGACATACCATCTTGCTCAGAGATTTCTCAGGTTTCTCAAGGTTACTTGGCAGTGATAGGTTAACGGTTGGACTCGATGGTCTTAAGGGTCTTTTCCAACCTTAACGATTCTATGATTCTAAGGCGCTGCCACACTTTGGTGTAGATGTATCTTTAGTTCTGCTAATAAAGTTCTGCTTTCTTGCTGTTGCTGGTGACAGTTGGCTCTCTTATTTTCATTTAGTATACGTACTTACTAGTTTGGCAGGTCTATTCTGGGATTATATTTTAGTAAACATTTTAATTTTGTTGCTTCTGCTAGTAACAATTCCCTCTTTCTTTTCTCTCATGATATGCAAATATTAGGTTGGCTGCCGTGCTCTGGGATTTCCCTTCTGTAATTGTTTCCCTTTCCTTTTCCTATTACAGTTCAAAGAAGAGTACTTTTTGGAAGCTGTTTTTCCTTATCGTTAGCATTCAAGCAATGACTTGTTTTTATCTGCTTTAATTGTATGTAGCTTAATAAAACAAACTGTCATCATTAAATGCTACAGATCTTTAAAATGCATAGGCGTCACTAGTGACTCCATGCTTGCATTTTTAAAGTGTGCTAATCTTGTAGAGTCTTCTCTTTGTTGTTTTAAATCAGAAGGCATTGTTTCTTTTTTCGTTAAAAATGAGACTACTGGTAAGTCTTATGTACAAGAACGATAGGACTAACACCTCCGTTTCACTAATAAAACATTTTTAAAGAAATATTTTTAATAAACCTCTGCGTGTGTGTGCTTATGTAGTCTTCTCTCTACAAGCAGTACCACTTGCTGTTTCAGGAAGGAAAGATCTATTGATGAGCAAGTCTCTTGCAGGTCTCCTGGTGCTGAAATACATCTGTAGCCTTTTGTGAATACAAGAGGTTCTGTTTAGGTTGCTACTAAGATCTGCTGCAGAATTCTTTCCTCTCGCTGTCTGCCATGGTTAAATACAGCCTCTCTTAGGATCAGAAATTTTGCTGTGTAGCACAAGGAAGTGGCTTTCTAGCAAGTAGCTTTTTCAGTGCTTTCATGTCATCACAGCATTTTTATTTTCCAGTACAGCAGTCAGATGACTCGGTAATTAACAGTGGCAGATGTAGCTGCATTTAAAAACCCATGCTGTCGTTGGCGTTGGCATTAAAAATTGAGTATGTGACAGACCAGATTGGCTTACTGAAAATACAGTAAAACCTTCCATAGAAGCAATACGATCTGTCAGGATATTGAAATATTCTTCTTTCAGGGAATTATTGCTCAGTTAATAGGCATGGCAGTTATTTTGTCTTTTTAATTCCAATAAACTTATTTAATCAATAAGTGTAATTACAATAATATTCTCTCTCTGTTATAAGTTCTATTATGTTGCAGCATGCCACTTGAAGTGTGAGACTGCATTCAACGAACCCATAATGTGATTTCTTTAATACTAAAAATAGAATTTAGTGTCCTTGTTCTGCTCTAAACACAGATGCTATACTTGCTGCTAACTGCTAAAAGGATTTAGCAAAGCAAAACTGAAATCGATTCAGGTCTGTCCATTTCTGGTGTTTTGATACTGTAATATTCTTCATGCTTTCTGCTAGGAAAAAGCCCTTTAAAGTTAGGACAATAACTGGGAGGTCATTAAGTATCAGGATGCTTCCTAATGAAGGTCTCAAACTCATACAAAAACCTTCTCAAAGTGTTAGGTCTCAAAGGTTTCAGTTATGTTTCAGCCAGAATTTTTAGAATCACTTAAACACCACAAATGCTGGCCACTGAAAGCCTGTCTCAGTCTGTTTTGAACTGGACACGCAGAAGAGGATAATCCACAGCTCCTGTTTCAAAAATCATCAAAGATACATGATCTGTCTGTAGCTGATCTCACTTCTCTGAAAGTGCACTCACCTTGCATAGTAGAGAATACTTCTAAAAGAAAAGTACTTGATAATGTTTTCAGATCCCCTTTCATACTCTACAACATTGCACGTTTTTTTTATCTCAGTGTATGTCTGCGCTGCTAAACAAGTTCTTCAAGTAGTGGCAATAGAATGTGTAGCGTAGCATAGCACAAAGGAAACCATATAAAAGGTCTGTGTTACCACAACTAAACTGCATCTGGAATTGGGTACTTTTATATTACTGTGCTTTGCTGACTAGAGACATACCCATAGGGTGCATAACTTTTAATTAAATGTTCTTCATTGTCATTGTTATTTATAAATCTATATTGCTTTTCCATTTCCATATGTAAATTGGCCTCCTGGGCTTTGTTTGAATTTCCTTAAGAACTCTGGGCTGTAGCTATTCACCATTCCAGTTTATGGGCTTCTTGAAGAAACCTGAGGTTACCTTGTGGTATAGAGTAAAGATTTGTCTGTATTATTGCTGGTTTTGAATGCAGTGCATGTTATATAAATAATTCTGCCAATGGCTGCATATCTCTTTGTCTTTCAAAAGACAAGTTTAATATTTGCAAGTAAAATGCAAGTAACATTGCATCTTTTAGCTCCCCAGAGCAAGTATTAAAAATTAGTCTATGTTGTCCTTCATGTCCAGACTAACAGTCTTAAAGCCCTAGTATAGATTCTGGACAATAACAACAAGAAATTTAAAAAAAAAAACCAAAACAAAACAAGACATGCTAAATATTCTCACCAAATCTGTCAAAGATGACACCTTCCGGGGCTGTTATTGGTTCACTGTCTCTGGGGTTTTTTTGTGTGGTGTTTTTTTTGTTGTTGTTTGTTTGTGGTATGGTATGGGGTTTTTGTCCCATCCCTGTCCCCCCCGCCCCTTCTTAAGCATTAAATTCAATCGTGCCTCAGGCAGACTGAGGGGACCTCTCCTTTTGATACCCACTGAATGATACACGATTTCCAACCTTCACATCTGAACAAACATCTTTCAGGAAAACCATTATGTGGATTGTGCTAACAGTCTCTTTGATCATGAACGCTATCTGCCACAAGCAATTATTGAATATAGCCCTGCATGGATATTACACTGCGCCTGTTCCTTTGAATTGGTTTGAATTGGATCAAGCAATTGTCTGCAAGTACCAGGTTTAGTTAAGAGTTTCTTGTTCCTTTAATTCACCAATATATGCTTTCTCACCAAGGACCAAATTCAACAAAACATCGATAAGTTGCTGACTTCTAAGCATAGATAAAACTACGTTCCCATTTAGTGAAGCTTATCAGTATGTGCTTAATGTAAACTGAAAATCAAAATTGTGGGAAAGCTTTGCTGAAAAGTTGCAGAAAATACCACTTGAAACTACACGTGCATAGAACTTTTGCTAAATTAGAACAGATCTGATTTAATTTATGAATAGTTGAACATATTGAAAAATTGCTACATAAAAGGGATCTTGTGTTATGCAGAACCCTTCCCCTCCTCTAAATTAAAAAAGCTGTTGAGGACTGTACACTGACTTCAATGTTAGACAGAAGGCAACACTTCATTTTTATTCTTTTTGTGGTTTGCAAGTCAAGAATACAACTATAGGCCTGTTATCCTTTTTTTTTTTTTTCTTTTATTCTAATTTTTGGGATGAAGTGTTTGGGTTTTTTTGGGGGGGAGCTGCTTATTTTAAGAATTTCTGGAGTGAGGGTTGGAAGATGTAAGGGTTCATATATTTGAATGCAATGCATTCCAATTGCATGCAATCTCTGCATCTTGCAACTGCCTTCTCATCTCTGAGCTTTAACTGCATGAGCAGTTCCAGCTACATTTTATTCTCATTTAATGAAGATCTGTGGGGTAGATGTGGAGAAACCTTTTAAAATTGTTTTTTGTAAAAAAACAAAGTACGGATGTGGATATTCTTACATCTAGAAAACACTCTTGGGACTTATTTCCTTAATTCTCAAATCTTTAAACCTCTATCAAAAGATATCAAGAAGCTAGGAAAAAAATTATATTTAGAAGAATCCAGAAATTTTCAACAGTTGTTTTCCATTTGATGAAACAAAAGCAAAGTATTTCAAAATATAGACAATTTTCTATGTCAGGATGTAGAAAAAATAATTATAATTAAGGAATTTAGCTTTCATTTAAATTTCAATAATTAGCACAAATTGTGCTTCTGTTGAAATGGGTCCGTAGGAGGCCGAAACTAACTTCGCTCTGATTTTCCTCTGACACGTGGCTAGAATTATCCTCACAGGAAGATGTTTTAAAACTTCCCTCCTAAGATATTTGGCTACCTTGTCTATGCTTAAGCATTCTTTTTTTTTTTTTTTCCCCCCTTGTTGTACCTAGATAATGCTGTTTCTTTTCAATGTAATTACTATATTTTGTGAGGTGTAATATAGCACAAATACTGAATGGGAAATAAATAGCTGCAGAATTTCCATGAACAGTTCAGAGATTGTAGTCAAACTATCTGCATATGTTGATAACTTACCCCAACACTTCCTTCAATGTCACACTGAGATATAGAAGGTACTACTTCAACTGACTGCTTTTTCTGACATTTTTTGTACAGAAGTGATCTGTTGAGCAAGGTCTAGGTAAGAGTAACTCCTCTACTATAGATTGAGCTATATGTGCTTGAGTTCACCACTGGTGAGATCAAGTCCAATAGGCAGAGCTGGCTGTTGACTTTGCCAGCAGCGTGACTGACGGTGGCCAGCAGAGCTCCCACCATTTGCCATTCATCTGATCAGTAAGCAGAGAAGGGCTGGCATACTGCAGCCTCCCAAAGAAAGGGGGTATTGCTGTACTGTAAAATCTAAACAACTCATGATGGATTAATTATCAAGCTAGGATACAAAGCTGCTGGATCTCCTATGAGTTTTATTGCTTGTGTCCATGTATATATTTATTACTGAGTTCAGATGTAAAATTGTCTGTTCAGTCCCAGTAAAAATGATCATAATAACGATCAAATGAAAAAAACAAAACAAATAACCATCTTCCTGGGAGGTTTTAAGTCTTCTTTGCTGGACTATGTTTTCCTGATTTAGTTACCTTTGTATTTTGGTAGGGGTGCTTGTAGGGGGAAGGAGAAAAAAAAAAAAAAAAAAGCGCTCCGATGAACCGCAACACTTTGCCTATACCTTCACTAATAATGAACAATTCTCTCTGTTTTTGTGCAAGTTTATGTCCTGTATCTTGTCATCCTTGAGAACTACTGCCAAGATGATCCAGGGGATGAATAGACTATTTTGCAAGAGCAAGCGAAAACAGCTTTTTTTTTTTTTTTTTTTTTTTTGTGAGGCTAAACACACTGAGAAAGGGATTCAGCGGCCTTTGGAGCGTGCTGTGTTGCAGGTGTGTGTACTGCAGGAGCGAGGCAACAGAAGAGGGGAGGGGGATAAACTGAGACCATGAAACGGTGGAACAGAAAAACAAGGCTGGAAACCCATCTTTCAGAAATGAAGACAGGAACCTACAAGAATGTCTGGTACCATCAAAAGCATGAGGTTCTGGAATAATGTCCCAACAGGAAGAATGAGGGGAAAGCCAACTCATTTTCAGATGGAGTTGCGTTTTCAAGAGGTAGTGAATGAGATGACATAGTGTGCCTGACTTGAACTAGCCAGAAACTATAGGAATAGCAACCAGAAAATCCCTTCGACCCTTGTATTCTTACTGACTTGGTTAAAGCTGCTGTAGTCCCTTTTTCATTGCACAGAACAGACTTAGCAAATTTATGTGACCTCAATGCTCTAACTTAATTTTCATCAGTTGTTTTTTGGTTTTTTTTTTTAAGACTTCTAGTTTTATCTCTGAGATCTCACAAGCGGAGATTTTTAGTTTGGGCCACCATTTGATTAGGAGGTTTAGAGTGGCCAGTAATTTGGTCGGAACTGATTGACGGTTGAAAATGACACCTTGAGGAGGTATTAAACTAAGATCCAAGAGTGATGGCTAGGCAGCACTGAGGATCTATCGTTTGAGAGACGTGACACTGAAGTTAATATAGTCTGTCTGTTGCATTTGCAGTTGGATGTGTAGTTCCGTTTCATTTCACGTCCTAAGTTATTAGAAGTGTTTCAGTGTTCTTCAGATGTGGTTGTGTATCAGTTATGTACTTCAACTGAATCAAGAATGACGGTGTGAGCCTGCAATGATAACTGTATGAAAATGACTTTGAAATTTTAAGAAGAAAAAGAATCCAAACATCCCCTTTAAATGTTTGTAATAGTAGTAACCAGGAAGTCCTTTCTTCAGCTTTGGATTACAGTTTTAATTCCAATGTTTCAAAATATTCGTGTCCTGTAGAACATGGTCTTTTGACTTGTTCATCTGAAGGACGTAACTTGAATCTTCTAAGAGTGCTGCAATGTACATAGAGGTGATTGGGAGCAGGAAGTGGAATTTCTGTTGTGTGAATCGGTTCTTATTGCTAACATCCTTATATGCACAAGGAAGAAAAATATTGTCATTTGGAAAAGAATTCAAAGTATCAAAAGATCATTAGGGGGTTTTTTAGCTTTATACAGGTTGCATACTTTACAATAAAAAAAAAAAAGCATGAGTGTCTAATCTGTTTGCACTTGTGCTGCATGAATGTCAGCAACTTGGAAAGATTCTACTTGCATGAATGCAGTTGACTGAATAAGATGTCAAGCATTAGAAAGGCTTTTAATGTGTTCGTTACACCTAGGCGTAGAGGAAAGCATTCATACCATTTTGCAATTTACTAGACTTTAATTGCAAAGAAGTCAGGGAGCCGTTTTTGTTTCTGGTATATCACTGGACGTTGTTCCTGTATTACTTGATTTAATCAAGATGGGTATTGCGAGTGGGTCAGAAAATTCTGAGTGGTATTTGGTATGCAAAACAATACCTAGTGCAATTGGTTTTGAAGTTGCAGTGCTGCAAATTTAGAAACAAAGTAGTTAAGGTATTTTCTATAAGGTGACTTTCCCTTATTTGCTTTAACGCTTGGCTTTTTTAATCTTTTGGCTTGTCTCCCTCAGTCCTGTGATTTCTGCCTTTTTAATACTGCTGAATCATGTGTTCTTGTATTTTGTAGCTGTTTAACTATCCACGTTTTTGCAAGGCACGCGGCAAGGATTTCATCAACAGAGCATTGTTACTCACCTGATTAGTTTGCTGGGCTCACTTTAGCCTGATAGCCTTGCATAAAATCCCTTCAGTGCTGACGAACATTACTATTTCTTCTTGCTGTGTGGATTTTTGCTTCATATTTCCTCCCTCAGACTATTGATGCATATTTAATAGGAACAAGATTAGTCTTAATACCAAAGCCTGTGGTGATGTACATCAGATCAAAGTTCTGAAATAGTCAATGGGTGAATATGATTTTGTTCCTAATTAAAACAATTAGTTTTACATGCTGCTTTTCAATGAAAATTTAATGTGTGAGCCGTTGTATCAATTTAATTTCATTATGCCAACATATTTACTATGCTAGAGTAGAAGTAGAGTCAGTATTTCCATTATAAGATCCTATTTTACAACTGCAAAATTAGTGTTGTACTCTTTAGGGGGTTATAATCTGGCGGTAAAAATTCATTTAGGGCAGAAACTTGGCATGTAAGGTTTCAACAGCATATATCTTGGGGGAAAAAGAAAATGTAATTTTGGAATACAATGCATTTGTAGATGGATTAGAGTTATGAGGGCAGAGAAAAATGTTAACTTAAACACACACTTTGATTTGCAACCCAATTTCCAAAGTGTTTTTTTAAAAACCTCCTAAACAAACAGCACAGAAAATGCTTTTCTTGTGTCACTGGTGCTTCATGTAGACCAATTCAGAAGGGATGGACGGGGTGGTGGTGGGAAAGGAAAGATGAATACTACTTAGTTGTATATGAATTTTTCTTCAGTTATACTTCAGTGAGCTCAAAAACACCTATTTCTTTTCATGTTTCTAGTTAATGTATATATTTCAACATGATGGTAAGATTGTAACACAGAATAGTTGATAAAACTTCTCAATGACAAGGATTTGTAAATATTTGCAAAAACTGAGGCATAAACCACTATCTTGTCTCATAATGTTTTATGTAAGAAGGTATTGGAGGCCGTCACTTTTCCTATAATTTTATTTCCTTTCTTATACCATATTTTTTGAACGGGAAATTGTAATAAGAATTTGGGATTTTTTTTTTTCTTTTTTTAAAAACCTGGCCCTCTTACGTAGGTAAGGAGATAACGTCATCCCTTCAGTTCCTCACCAGGCCCTGATTTAAGGTGGTATTTCAACAAAAATTTCAGGAATACAGGCAAAGGTACTTAGGTACATAACTCACCTTACTAATTCTTAAAATACTTTTGCAGGATATGAAACAGTTTTGAAAATAAGCCACTTTTTAAAACTTCTATTAAAAACTAAATGCTAATACTTGAATGTTTGGAGTATCAAAAAAATAGCTTGCAACAAAACTTTTAACATCACCATCTCAAGCAGCTAGAGCTGTCCCTTTTTCATGTGTTTGACAGACATGTAATGATGTTGCGTAGAAGGTGGGCAGTTTGAGTATGGATGGCTTGCTTTGTGTGTTTCTGAGGTACAGCTCAGGTCAGATCTACACCCACAGGATTTCTGTCTGGTGTCTCATCTTTTAGTAGGAATGGACAATTATTAAACTGGCTGACAGCCACACTTTTCCTGAAGCACTTGTCATGACCTCTTATTTCCCCAAACCCAAGTTCTCCATCCCTTCACCCCCTTAACAAACATCTTGCCTCTATAAATCTGCCCTTCCCTAATCTCCTCCTTGAGGGATGCTGCCCTGGGCATTGCCTGCATTATGCAGTCACTAGGCAGTACACATTACAGCAGACAGGCGAAGTAGGAGCAACTGCAGGACAAGGTGGGGATGGCCTCTGTATATTATTGTCTGGGAGTAACGTCCTCTGTGTCCTGGGCAGTTGAAGCCCATCCTGTCAGAAGAAAATCTGAACAGCCAGCAACTGAGGTGTGCTTCAACTGCTTGAGAGCTTCATGTGGTTTCGCATGCTCTGATTTGGTTAGCCTTCTTCAAAGCCACAGATAAAAATCTCTCTAGTTTCCAAATTCAGAAATAGCTTGTGGCATAGGTGAATTTAAATTGCTCTCAGATGCCAAATGTATCCTGCTCCAAACAAATCCATTCTTTCCTTGAGCTCATGCAAATAACGACTTATTAAGCCTTGTTATGCTACATCACTCTGGTGGTAATCTTTACTTCAGTGTTTTGAAACCCAAACTCAACAGATGTTTCCTGCATGTGTGCATTAAATTATCTGTTCTTGCTCTTGATGTATTATATGAAGTAGTGATTCATTATGTTTTCAGGATCTTTACTGCATGGAAATTTTTCAGCTTCTCGCTATTTATACCAATATTATTCTCTAGAATACTTCATGTCTGACCCCAGTCATAGTCCATGGTTACAGTGTATATGTGTGCTCTTTCTATGCCACAGCCCTGTAATACTTCCAGCAAACATCTCCTGCCCATAAAGAAAATCAGCAATTCAGAACTGTTGGCAGCCTCCCCTTAAGGAAAGCGAATGATGTGGGCAGGCAACCCATATCCCACTAACTTCATGTGCTGTAAGCCACGAAGACTTAAATTAATGGTTTTACGTTACAAGATTTTAAACATGTATTTTATTGTGATTCAATTTCCTGTACCTTTTTCCATCTATTATAGACAGGGAAGCAAACCTGGAGAGGAGAGTTACCTTCATTAATGTCACACAGACTGTCATTGAGAGAGTTAGGAATGCAACTAGTGTTTCTTTAAATAAAAAAGGAAGAAAGAACAACAACCCAAAATTGCCACATTAATACTTGCTGTAATGCTCTATGTATTTTTCTTTACAGGTGACTGTTACAACTATTGGCTATGGGGATAAAGTGCCTCAGACCTGGATAGGAAAGACCATTGCATCTTGTTTTTCAGTATTTGCAATTTCATTTTTTGCACTACCTGCGGTAGGTTATCTTGTGCTTTTGCTAGCAATTTGGTGTTGACTCATTAGTTGTCTGAGGAAACTTTTGTTATTGATTCTTTAACCTTTCATTTAACCTGATGTTATGAAAGCTTTGGATTAAACTTTTATATTGTAGTTAAAATATATGTAGCTTGTAGAAGCAAAAGAGCTTCTACAAATAGCTAAAAAAAGTAAATATGCAGTGTTTATTGTATGCAACGCTAGATTTGGTATGTATTTGCGAAAGAGATATTTAATTCAAAATACTTTTTCTGCCTGTCTCAGAAGTGTAAAGGAAATTATTTCTCATGCTAATTATTTCTGGACTCAGTGACTTAGTGATGTTTTGGCTTTTTAAGGCATTCGCTCATAGTTTACTCAACTGATTAGGTCCAGGGTGAACTGCAGAATTTTCATACACATCCTTCTTCTAGCAAAGCTGCCAAAAAGGTGTCACTGGCAGAGAGACAACAATAAGCAACCAGGGACACTGATGCAGCTCTTTTGCCAAATTAGCATCTGTCCATGGCCAAAGTCCCATTTTCAGAAGTGATGTAGGGCTGAGCTTTTAAAGGTGTTTGGCACTTTGTTTGCATTAAAAACAGGCTCCTAAGTACTTCCTCACAAGAAACAAGGCATTTGAGTACCAAGGGTAAATTCAAAATCAGGGAAACCTGGACTGTGGTTTGAAAACGCAAAATATTCAGTGCTAAGGGTAGTTAAGGGTATTTTTTTCACAAGTTTAGCAATACTCCTGAATTGTGCTGTTAAAATGTTTGTGCACCCTGAAAGGTGCTGTTAAAA
The DNA here is from genome assembly GCF_047370975.1 of Nipponia nippon. Classification (NCBI taxonomy): domain Eukaryota; kingdom Metazoa; phylum Chordata; class Aves; order Pelecaniformes; family Threskiornithidae; genus Nipponia; species Nipponia nippon. The sequence goes on along the minus strand of NW_028262291.1, from coordinate 17,722,082 downwards.
TGTTTATTTTTCAGCAAGTTTTTCAGTTCAGTGACACAAACAGTTCTGTTAGCAGATGTTAATGTAGTTGCGGCAGGGGAATTGGTGGGGATAAGCACAGGATGGATGAGAAGAATACCTTTATGCCAGTACTGTCACAAAAATTCTTCACAACATTAAATAGTAATTATTAAAACTCTTGGTGGTTTTTAAAATTAGTCGCTTACTTTAAAGGTATGCAAGCTTTTGCAGAGGAGGGCAAGTGTCGATTTTTAGACTCTCCAGCATCAGTTTCCCTTTAAAGCATAATCTTCCCCTCTCCTCATTCTAATCTCCTTCACATTTATTCCTTGTTTAGAAGAGAGATCTGGTAAATGAAATGATCAGTAAGAAAAATGCCAACAGCTACTATTTTGATTGAAGAGTTGTTTGTTTTTAACTCAGACTTGGATGCCAGCAAAGTTGTTTTATAAATAATTGTGTAGCATCCCCACCTGCACAGCAATGCTTTTATGTTTACCTGTCAGATTTCCCTAGTCTTTGGAGAAGTAAAACAACAACAAACACCCCTTTATCAGTGTGATTTTATTACTGAATTAAGTTGTTCTTGGGAGTTGGCCCAAGGGGGAAATTTAGGGTTTGAAACTCTAGCAGTAAATAGTTGATAGGTAGTAACTATTGCATGCTGCCTTGTTGACATTTTAAATAAGGGGAGCTGGCTGAGAACACAGTCAAAAGTAATTGTTGTGGCTAAACACAACTGATATGGGTTCTGGATCTAGCAACGATCCTTCATTTCCCAAATAAGTGATGTTTGAGCATTGTTAACTCTTTGATCTTTACTAAATGAACATAATAGGAAGGGCCTTTCCTGTTCCTTTCAAAACACTTGATGATTAATACAGTTCTTAGAGGTTGAGCCAAGATCACTGGCTGCTCTGACACCTTAACTACCATATGTAGAAAATGAATTATGCTTTTGTTTGAGTAGGTGTAGTCATGTAAGCTGATTTAAAGAAGATCTCATTTTTATCTGTTACTAAAACCTCTATTAAATATGTCTATAGCTATGCAAATGACTACATAAATGACTCACTCTACTTAATTTTGGACTTAATAGTTTTACTATGTTTGGAGACTATTTTGAGTTGTACACCATCCAGTGTCATTAGTCCATGTCACTCTGTCCTGAGAGTGGATTAGATGGCCTTGCGTTGAACTCACTGAAGTCCTGACCATTTTGTAATATTCCTTTTCCTCTTCTTTGTCCTCCCCTCCCAGCATGGGTTAACATATGGAAATAGAAATTACTGTACTATGGTTAAAAGGTCTTTCTTGTGACCTGAATCATGCCATGGCAAAGCTTTATTTCTTATAAAAATGAAGTTGAGCACATCAGGTTGATATTTCTCCCTATTCTGTCATTACAGTGCACAAGCATTTATAAGGCTTTTAGAGGGTATGAAATATCATTTCTGCTCAGTCTTTAGCATTGGAGTCCAGCTGACTTAAATAGGCTTTGGATTCGGGCATGATAGCATTCATAGTTTGTTTCAACAAGTAATACTAACTGAGTCTAAAAACTTCACAGTATTAAGTCATTTCCTCTAAATAATTAGTTGGGTTTTATGATGCTGAATAGAAGTTTATTAATACAACATAATTTGGCAAGCTTATGTGTGGTTTTTTTCTCCCTGAAAAAAAAAATTAGATCTGTGTTTTCTTTCTTCCCACAGGGAATTCTTGGTTCAGGCTTTGCCCTAAAGGTACAACAGAAACAAAGACAGAAGCATTTCAACCGTCAAATTCCAGCTGCTGCCTCTCTTATACAGGTACTGAGTTCCTGCATTTTGCATACTATAATTTCTTTCCATTTATAGTTTTTTTCTTTTTTTTCAAAACTGTTGGCAGTATTTCCATGCCTGATTCCCATTAAATATTGTATAGGAGTTACAGATGCAAGTCTCTTAAACGATTTTGGAAATCCCACCTTTAATGTAAACCACCTTTAATGAGCAGAAAACTTCACTCCCAAATCGGTGTAAACTGTTTAATTCAGCTGATTAAAATCAAAACTGAAGGCTATCCTGTAGTTATTGAACAATTTACCTGGGGAAAATATTACGAAATACTCTGCTTGCAGTAGTGAAAAACAGAGAGGAGGCTTCATGTAAAATTGTACTTTTAAAAAATACATTGTTGCTTGTAAAGACAAATGTGACATATGCTTCATTTTCCTTGGGACAAATAAATTCTTAAAAATCTCAAATTTAGGAGAATTAAGTCAGAATGTTAAATAGGAAAATCTTGTCTCAACTTTTCAGCTCCAGGATAGGTGGCTGGGAACCACTCTGATTCTGCAAAATCAGTCTTTTCGTGTAGGATAGCATACAGGCAGAAAAAGTTTGATCTTCTCTGTTAAAAATACAGTTGCAGTTCAGTGTCAGTAAGGTCAATGCAATTTTATCCTCTACTTCAGTGGAGCCAGCATTTCACTCTGGAGAAGTATTAATATTGTTTCATTCTAGGTTTTTGCAGCTTTTCCTCCCTGACTCAGTAACTGCATGTAGCTTTAGAAGCACAGGGATCAAATTTAAAAGAAATTTAGATGTACACCTAAGCCGTATCATTTTTGCATTCTCATATGACCTATTTCTCTAGCTTCATGAGTGAATGTGGATTTCCAGGTCAGGCTCTTTATGGAAACAGTAGCTAACTGTAAAGTTTACGCTTGAAACTAAACAGTCCCAGAGTTAATGTGAAAAAGGTTTAAATTTAGAGCTCTGCTTATAGCCAGACATTAGCCAAAAATCTTCAGACTCACTGTGTTTCGTTTGGACTACATGATCAGAAAAAGGTATGGTTTCGCAAAGAATGGATTTTTAGTGTTCCCACTGATTCTTTTGGGAAATCAATCCCAAATTATTGGGAAGCCTGAGATTGCATGTCCAGAATGTTGTACTTGGCTCCATCTGAAATGTTAAGGAGGAGTGGAGGACAGATAATGAGTTACTGACTGCCCATTCTTAATAGTGATAATTATGATTTAGTAATAGTCTCAAACTTCTAAAGGTCCAATTTAATAAGTGCTCTACAAATAACTTACAAAAAGTTTATTCTTAAACCAAGAAGTTGGTGAAATAAGTACAAGACAAGACAACAGCTGAAATGAGTGATACTTTTTGCCTGTATTCCTTGTTGTTTTCTTCTAGAAGCCAGTTGTTTCTTCCAGTATCCTGTTAACCATGGTGGGAATTATATGGTGATTGTCTGATCCTTTACTTTCCAGCTGCTGTCTCTTTTCCTGTGTCATTCTGCCTTGCTTTCTGTCTTTCATCTAGTGTTTTCTGGCCTTTCCCACTTCAGATTTTGCGTGTGTATATGTGTGTCTTTTTTTCGTGTAGTCTGTAAGTGAGGATCTGCCTTTTTAATCTGGAGATTAATTACTAATCAACTCTGATATATTTACACATTTAAGAGAGAATGCAGTAGTGTTTTGTCTCTGGTTGGTCTTGTTTCCTGGTCCTGCTTTTCCTCCTTTTTGTCTTAGAACATAGTACTTTAATCATTGGTGGTTGGCAGGAGGGAGGATTGGTTTTGGGGTTTGGCTCCTGGTTAACCATTGGTGCTGTTCCCTCATGCTCTCAGTCTTATTTCTTCATATGAGTATAGCCCTACTGACCACATCATAATTGTTTGGGGTTTGTTTTGGTTTGTTTTTTTTTTTTTTTTTTCTGATAGTACTCTTGTGAGGCAAGGAAGAACAATTTTTGTTTTCTGAGTAAGAGCCTGAAACACAGGATGCAATAGGCAAAATGCTCAAAGTCAGAGAGGGGAAACTAGGGCAGAGCAAGAAATTCAACCCCAATCTTTTGAGGCCAGTCTAGAATTCTCTCTTCTTATTTGTTTGTTACTAATGCAAGCAAAAGTCACACTTGAAAAGACTGATCTTCCTTTCTGGTTTGCCCAGTTCAAACTATGTGGCTTCCATTTACTAAATAAGGATTCTAAACCATGCTGAGTTTGTTTCCAGTGGGGAAATTCAAGAATACTATTAAATAAAGAATGACTAACCTGCTACTTGGAAGTTACTTTGTAGTACAGATAGCTACAAATCTGATTGCATTGATTGTTCTGTTGCTTAACATATTTGTTCTAGACTGCATGGAGATGCTATGCAGCAGAAAACCCAGACTCTTCTACATGGAAAATATACATTCGAAAACCTTCCAGAAATTATCATTTGCTGTCACCCAGTCCAAAACCGAAGAAATCAGTGATGGTACCAGTAACTAACATTTCCTGTTATAGTAACTTAAAATTTTTAAATTAGGTTGAATTTATTTACTCTATAGAGGCTATTTGTTGTGTTTGTTTTACAAATTATTACTTGGTTTTAAAGTTTTATTTTCATTTCAGTTTTGAGATTTTCAGTATACAAACATTTTAAACTATAACTTAATTTGCTTCAGTTCTCAAGCTTGACTTTTTAAATGGATCTATGGGTTTGGAAAAGAGCAATAATGACCTAACTCAGGCACATCAATCAGTAACTTATTGTTGTTGTCTGGAAAACTATAAGCAAAGGAAAAAAAGAAAATTACTATTTCCAAAACAGTAACTTTTAATTGTTTTTTTTTTTAAAAAAAACAAGCTGCTGCCTCTCTCAGCTTTTGATTTTGTGGCTTTTTTTAAGCTTCTATGGTGAAGACATCTTGTGCCTCCATACTGTAGTATTTTCATATAAACTCATTCCATAAGTTAAGAAATTTTGTTTAAGAAACAGCAGCAAAATACCTTTGTCAGAATCTTTACATTATGTAATATTTCATCCTCTCAATTGTAAGAGTATTGCACAGTTGTCTCAAGCTGGAAGGAGAGGATGTTATGCAAAAATCTTCCCTAGTATCCCAGGTTCATCTGAGTTCAGTAGCAATATATCCATTTGCTTTTTTGTGAAGGTATGATTTATTGCATCCATAAAATGGTAAAGATATTCTAGAATAGTTTGATTTATATAAACTGTCACAGAGCTAGCAGATTTTTTACTGCAGGCAAGGGATTTGCTAATGGCAATGTGCAGAATTCTAGTGATTAGCCAGTTTTGGCGGAATGGGAGGCAATCATACTGAGAAACGCACAGTGTAGCATCATGAAAATGTAATTGGTCAGGCACTCTTTTGACTGGTTATTGCTCATTGGGGACTGCATTATTATTGAAGACATTACTGAAGAGACAACTAAATGTGGCTTGGTTTGAGTAATTTAATGTTATGTGTATTTTTAGGTTAAAAAGAAGAAATTTAAGTTAGACAAGGACAATGGGCCTTCTTCCCCAGACAGGATGTTGACTGTTCCACACATCACTTATGACCACGTGACGGAGGACAGGAAACCTGATTTCAGTTTTGAACCATATGAAAATTCTGGTAAGAAATTCCATTATAAAATGGCAGTAACTGTAATGGCTTCTATTAGCGATTTACACACAGGTCCTCTTTAATATCTGTAGGAGAGAGGATGAGGACAGAACAAGCTCTTGTCATGTTCATTCTTTGCTTTTTGACTTTGCTGGCTTCTCTGGATAAGATTCAACCATTCCGTTAATAAGCATGCTCCGCTGCAGACAAACTAAGATTTGTCATTTCTACCTGCCAGAAGAGGTACTGTCTCTGAGACTGGTGCACACATTCCCCAATTCTGCATTTGATTGAAACTACAGGGATTAGCTGTCAGCTTTTCCATGTGAAATTTACGCAAGATGTGTTACTATTATACCTCAACCAAAAAGGATTGACACATCTTGGCTGCACTGAACATAGTCTGCTACTTGAAACCATCATGTGCTCCTACCATCTGCTCAGTGGAGTAGGCTGTGAATCAAATTTTGAAAGCAGAAGTACTTAAGATAAATGTGGTTCCATCTGTATTAACTGTCACTGTACAAAATGGTACAGTATGAGGAAAAGAAGAAAGGACTTTGATAGTCACCTTATAATTAATAGCTTAGTTATAGTTGCTTTAGCTGTAATGAACTTCCAAAATAACTCTGAATTTACAATGTGGCTTTTTTACAAATGTACTTTTATTAGAAGCTTTTAATGTGTATTGCTCAAATTTTGGCAGCAAGAATGAGGTTTGGTTTTTAAGGTGTGTTTTATTGATTATAGATACCTTAAGTACTTATGTTTTCTCTCCTCAAAAATTTTGCTGACCTGATGAAATTTAATGACCTTAAAAATAAGATAGCAATGTGGGCTGGCAGCAGGCATATTTTAATTCAAGCAGAAGGTCTCACCTTCCATGTACATTTTTGGTTCGCTTCTGTCTTGTCTTGTTCTGTAACATCCATGCTTCTCCACTCTTTCTTGGCCTCTGTTAAGGTATGATTGTGAATTGTATCTGGTGGTAGAAATGACATAGCTGTTAAAAGGTGGACAAGTACTAAGTTTAGTCTGTGTCTCAGGCTTTGAGTACAGATACTTTTCTTAAAAACAATTCAGTGAATGAACTGTACAAATGCTTAGATTTGTGAAGTCCCACCTTTTATCACTAAGTTTCTAAGCTGGTTAAAGGACAATATGATTTGCAGGCAGCCTACTACTGCCACTTCAAAAATCAGCTCTATAGCTTTCAATAAAAGGATTTTCTCCAATTTCTTCTGACACTTATCTTTTTTTTCTTTTTTATCTGTGTTCTGCTCTCTCTAAACTGTTACAAGTATACAGGACAAACAGGAATGTTAAAATTGCTTGGTAAGTTGAGGAAAATAATTCTATCTATGGCATGCCAGCTTATGACAATGTAATGTTTGCAGTGCTTTTCATGTGTGTCTAGTGCTGTATAGTTTCTAAGAAATCTTTTGCAGCCAAGGAGACCTAGGCAGACAAAAATGTACATTCTCACACTTGTAATCACAATTGCACCCACAGTTTCATTACAAAGAGAAAAGTGAGCACTCATTTATCATTGAGAAAAACTGCTCATGTATATATAACGAATAGAAAAAGATAATCTACATATAAATAAAGTATAATTCATCCAGTAGTTATCTGAGCATATAGCTGAGAATTAATTTCTAAACAAACACATTGGGATGGAAGAAAAACTTCCAGTTTTGACCACCAATATTTTGCATTCTGAAGTGCATGCACCTGTTCCTGTAAAAATGCTCTGTAGATATTTGTTAACAGATGGGGACCCATAAATTAAATAATTTATTTTACTGTTCATCTGGATTCTGTGATCACTTAAGCAGCCATGTAGTCCTGTGATGTTTCTAATGTGCTTTCTTAGGCACTTTCTTAACAATTGAGTGTTCCCCAAAGACTCTAGGATTAGAGCTAGGTCTGAGCAAAAAACCTCTGTGATTTAGTGAGAGTGCTGTGAGCCACCTCTAAGTTGTCTGCTCTACATCCACTAAAGACAATAGAGGCTTCTTTTCAGTGATCGAGTGCAAGGATGCTCAGGCTTGGATTAAATTGTCTGAAAATACAAGGTTCAGTTCCTCCTCTGAACCCACGTGGAACACAGGTGACCCCCTGACCAATCCTTGATTTGCCCATTTTCCAGTTTCCACTTTTCTCTTGTATTCTAAGCGGCGCAGCTCTGTTGGGGCTGAGCGCGGTGCTATAAGCTCAGGAGAGCAGCAAGAGCTGTGAAGTCACCTGTTCTACATGAACAAGAAATGCCTTCATCTTGGGGAAATACCAGAGGAGCTTTGGCAGCCACCATAGGTTCAGTTTCTATTTCCTAGCCAGGCAGCGTGAGCTCGGTAGACCTGGGAGGTTATCTAACACTGTTCTCACAGTGACTCAAAGAAATAGAGGAGAGAGTGTATTTGTACTTACTATGAATAAGATTACCTACACAGAAAACTGAAGCTGCCAAATCAAAAGCTCAGAAACAAGAAATTAGAAAGTACAAGAATAAATGGTGCTCATTCAGCTTTAATTTGGTCCTCAGAAAGCCTCTAGTTACATATCCATATGCTGCTTTCTCATATTCAGTAAATTTTGGTTCTCTCTTTGGGCTGCACACTTATATTAAAGTCTTCACGCTCCTGGATCCCCCATCTGGCTTCCCTGCCAGTATCCTTGTGCAAGCAGAGATTTTCACCTCCTTTTCTCCCCTCCTCCTTTCTCCTGGCATCATCAGTTCAGCAAAGACCCAAGAGGCATGGCTGGAGCGTGCCTAGCATGGACGGAACACTTGCAAAATGAGGTTTTTTTCAGATTTTTTTAACTCTAATACATTTATATTTTGAGAGTTTTTCTCTCTGAGTAAAAGTAAGGCAACACTTCTGAAAAATATCACTCTGTCCCAGTGTGTGAGTCCACAGGCATTTCTTAATGAAATAGTTATTAAAAGGATAACACTATACAAAAGAACTAAACATAGCATAAACGTTATGTTTTGCTGAATCTCTTTCTTGTCATCGACTCCTCTTGCTTGCCTGAAACTTTTCCCCAAGAATTGAGGCAGACACTTGGCTTAAATGGTTGATGCGGGCAGCTTGATATGCTTTTTTATGGGATGTGTCAGGCAGCTTCTAATGTGGGTGGCAGTACTGGTCTGTCCACCTGACAGCACTGAAATGTGACCAGGAGCTAGCTACACCGTGAACCAGAGCAAGAGGGGTCTGACCCCTGTGAGGTTGTACACTTTGGAAAGGGAATCACTTGAGGAAACCCTAAAGTCAGGAATGAAGGGGCAAACATAGAGATTACTTTCCTCAAAATGGGACTGGTATGTAGGGAGAAATATCTTGCAGCAGGTGACACTGTCCTGAAAAATGGGTTTGAAGAGACAACGATGCCTCCACTAGAGGTGATTTAATATTCTGCTAACATGCAATGCACACTAGAAGAGTTTCGTACCAACTCTTTTCCACAGTATTTTTTATTTTGTTCTTAAAGATGTCAGGTACAACATACTATATTGTAGGTATGTCTACATCTCCTCAGCTGCCTGTCTGGAGCTTTTTTACTCTCCCCCGCCCCATCTCTCTTTATTTTATGTGCATCTTTACTCTGACTCAGATTGTCAGCGCTCCTGGCCATCATTTTCCGCAGACCAGCAGTCTCCCAGCACTCCTTCCTCTCCAGGTAAAGCTCATAATATTTCATTGCTCCATCACCTTTGTTAATTACTAAATCTTTGCAATGCTCTGTCTGGAGTTGCCTGCTGTAGCACAGAAAATTATCGTGCTGTTTTTTAAAGAAAGCATAGGCATGTCAGTAGAATTTTGAGTTTGGAAGGTTGTTCAGGTTATAAATTGCAAATGTTTAAATAAAAAAAAAAAAAGAAATTTTCTGCAGACCAGAGGTATTTTCTAAATGCATTAATTAAAACTCAGAGTTTCCATGAAAAATACTTTAAAGCATTTTAAATTTTTTGTCTGTTCTTGCAAAAGAGAAAGCGTAAAATATTTTCTGTCGTACTACCCAAATACTCCACTACCAGAAAAGCATCTGCTTACATGTCATATTGTGTATAAAATTGTTGTGTTGGTAATATAGAAAATCCATCAGTAAATTCTTGTTATTGTGATTATAATCCTCGATTGAAAGTTCATAGAATCATAGAATGGTTTGGGTTGGAAGGGACCTTTAAAGGTCACCTAGTCCAACCCCCTTGCAATGAACAGGGATATCTTCAACTAGATCAGGTTGATCAGAGCCCTGTCCAACCTGGCCTTGACTGTTTCCAGAAAGTTCAAAATTTCTGTTTTAAAGCAGGGGTTCTCATATTGTGGGGAGTGTATTTTCTGCCATTTCAAAGTAGTACTTGGCTCAACATTATCAGTTGGATAGTCATGCCTATTACCATAGTTGCTGCTGCTACCCATCAAAAAAAGAAAATATAAAGCTTGGGAACTCCTGAATTATAGTAAATATCCCTTGCTACACGTTTCCTGTTTCTTTTCACTCATTATCCATTGAAAATGAGTTTCTAAAGCTTCCTTTATTTTTTTTCTTTAGCCTACTTATTTAGAAATTTAGTGTCTTTTTTTAACATACTTTTTTTTAACACTGCTGTGTGAGAAAGACTCCTTCAAAGGCAAATGGCTATGAATTTATTTCTATAAATAAAATATGCTGTGGCGGCATATGCTCCCTGGTGCTCTGCTTGAGCGTTGTTTCAAGGCACTTTGTGGCAGGGAAGCTCTCATTAATGTCATGTTCTTTTTTTGGTCCCTCCTCTCTGTGCAAGCAGGTTGCATGGTAGTGTTCTGAAGTGGTTCCTCCTTCACGTTGGAAGCAGCAATATACATTTAAGAATGAGAGCATAAAGAGCAGAGGGCTGCACCGGTCACCAGAACAGACTGATTTTTGGTTACGATCTTAGAAAATTTTAAAATAAAAAGAGGGAGGGAGATACCATGTTTGCCTCATATTAAACCGCTCTTCATCTCTGTATTCTCAGATAACAGCACTTTCAAATAGGCTGAGGTACAGTCTTGACTTCTTGTTCCTTTTTCATTGTGCCACTCCCCTCCCCTCCCATGAAACTGAAAAGCAATAACTGTGAATGATCCAAGAACAGCTGCTTTCTGCAAATCCACTTGTGTACTGTGTGTATTGTCTCTCTCCTAAGCACCATTCAGTGAGTGTTCAGCAAACACTTTACGTGGTTTTAGGTTCAGCAGTTTTATCACTTGTCATCAGGAAAACTAAAAAGGCTGCGAGTCCTCCTTTCCTAGAAACTACAAAAGTTTCATTTGTATCTTGTAGAAATGAGAACAATGAAAATTAGTGAAAGCCAAAAGGAGTCTGTTTTAAAGACATTTTGCTGCATATCTGAATCTGGAATTATTTTGCTTGTTTCACAGCCACTACCTTGGATGATGGCTACAGCAAAGTGATTAAATAACATGATACTAAAACCAAAAATAAGAAGCTAACATTTGCTAAAACTTACTATGGAATTTTCATTTTTAAGTGCTGGAAGTGGCTCCTGCTTTTAATAATTGTATCTGCTAGCAGTTGTCTCTTCCCCGCCACGCGTGATTTCACGGGTCTTCCTCTCCTGTTACAATTTCTGGAGAGCAGACTTTCCCATTGTAATTTTGAATGGCCATGTGCCTGATGATATAATAACATTTTCTCTTCTGATTATTTGTAAAAGTTCAAATCCATTTCTGCCATATGAAGATATCTACTTGCTTGAGTAAAATGGTTGCCTGTTAAAAAAAATTTGTTTCCTGATATCCCCACTTCTATTCTCATTAAATTCAGCTACACTAAAGTTAGCTGTTTCTGCTGTATTCCTTTAGCTTTCATGTTGCATTTTGGCAGGGCATTATTTACTGTTATAAAGTATTTTATTTAATACAGTAGAGACTTCATAAATTACAACATTATAATTATTTCATTGAATGATCCAGCCAGTTGCACAGATAAAGATTTCTATGAAGGTGTCACAATCTACTTATGATTTCTACAGAATTTTACTTGTTGTTTTTATTCTCTATAAAATTCATTTACAGTCATGTATAAATACAATAGTGGTTTTATTTATATGCAAATTTTTTGCCTTCTCTAACAAATGTTAGGACCATGCTGGAAAAAACACTTAGGGTTCTTAGTGTTAGAGTCTGGCAGAATTTAAGAGCCTGAGTTTAAAAATGAAGTCTGTAATACTCTGCCTAATTTTTTGGATGCATGGAAGTGTTGGTATACAAGTAACTCTGCCACTAGGATCTTTCAATATCTGAAGTTTTGTGAAACGGCCTTCCCACTAAGGACCTCATCTTGGATGAACTGAACATCTTGCCACCTGTCTCACATCTGGGCTCAAAGATGAGGCATCCTTGTGCCTAAGTGTGAGAGGGACCAGGAACCAGTAGACCAGCTCAGACAGTGCGTGACAGGAGCTGACTGCTCACCGTGAAAATGCCTGGGCTCCTTTGTCGATCTAGGCCTGGTTTCTTGATTTTAGTCGCAGTAATTACACCCCAGAAATTGGTATTATAAACTAAAACACGAAGTAGAGGTGGTATAAAAAGGAATTGATCTTGTCATTGAATTGCACTCATGCACTGTTGCTGTAGAGCGGTGGTCCATGGTGTGGCTCAGTTGTACAATAAGTTTTATAATGCATGAAGCTGCTTGTTATATAGATACTCTACAGTCTAGTGTATGAGGAGTATGGACAAAAAAAAAAATATTAGCTTTAAGTCTTCAGCAGAAGTTAAAATTCTTCGGGTAAAAGACGACTTAAAGTTTCACTTTTCACGAACTCTGCAATGTATGCAATTTTTTTTTGTAGTAACTTCTGTTTTCAATAGTCTGTGAAAATGTACAGTATTTCAGAGAGCAAATGAATGGTAGACCTTTCTTGAAAAAGCCAAATGCTATTGCTTTAACTGTTATCTGCATGTTCCCTCACAGTGAAAAAAAGCCCGACGTTTTTAGATGTGAACACAGGACCCTTCATCAGGACCAACAGCTTTGCCGATGAGCTTGACCTGGAGGGTGAGACACTGTTGACCCCAATAACTCACATCTCGCAGTAAGTCAAGGCTATTGAACTGTGCATTAGTTGACTTAGGCAAGAGAAGCCAATTCAGGTGGGAGGAGCTGAAATATGGAGCTGATAGGGCTATCTCAGATATTTGCGTCAAACTCTTTTTACCTTGAAGTTGGTGTATACTGTTCTGAGTGCCAGTAAATCTTCGTGTTGACCTAAAGAAAAGTTCACTTGGCTGTGACACGAGGCTTTAGTTTTTAGCTAATGTCTCTAGAGGGCAGCTGGTGGTTGATAGCCTCAAGATTTTCACATGGAGACAATGTGTGGGAGTACTTGCCTGTTGAGAATTATATTATTCCTTCCACCATTTTACAGTGGAATAGCTGTAAAGTGCAAATTTTTAAATACTACTTCTATGAAATACCAGCCTTTCCATTTCAGCAGCACCTTCTCTAATGGTCAAATGATGATCTGCATTGGAAGAAAAGATCTGTTTTGATCTTTATTACTGCTTTGTGGTACATAAAAATAGTCTGAAACAGGCCTGTATTTTTTATTTTGTTGGTTTTTTCTTTCTAAGAGAAGATTTTTCCACACGTCTTCTATGCTAAAATGTTATCTCCAGGTTCTCAGATTATTCTAAAAAATTGAGACTTGCAAAACATTTTTATTCAAATGCCTTAAAAAAAAAAAAAAAAAAAACAAACTTCTGTCATTGTTTAATTCAAACTCCTAACAAATGCTTATTATTTACCATAGTAGATGTGTGACAATGTGTCCCCTAGCAGAGGAGTGAGACAATTTTTTCCCCTCCTATTCCTAGAAATCTGAGGATTTCTGCACTGAAACCACAGATGAAAATTCTTGGCATACTTGTATTTCTGAGGTACAAAACATGCAGAAATGCCTGCTGCCAATTTTCAGGCTTTCTTCCTATACAGTGTAAATAGCAGAGAAGCACAAACGTACTTTTTATAGCCACTTCAGAAGGGCATTTTTTAAAAAAAAAGTAGGTTTGGGGGCTGTCTTCCCTGCCCTCAAACAAAAGGACTTGCATTTTCAGCTGAATCATCTAAATGTACATATGTTTGTAGGCAGAGGATTTAGGAGACTTCTATTCTGGAAGATTTCTTGGTGGTGCAAGCTGAAGGAGGAAGTAATAAATTTTATCAAGCCCTAGACAAGAACAACGGAGCAGCAAAATCAGATCTAGAAGTTTCCTTTGCATAGCTTTTTTTAAACTTTAATTTACCGCAACGTTGCAGGCTTTCTTTGAGAAATAAGCTTTGGTGCTAGGAGTTTTCATTATCTTTTTTGGGTTTGGGAATGATTTAGTTATTTCTCATTGTCACCTTCATTGATACATTTCAAATAATAAGGTGCTCCATCACTTTTAAGTCCAACTTGTGTAACAGCTGAGATTTTTTTTTTTTTTTTTCTCTGAACTACCTGTGGGAGGCCTTAGGATACAGAAAATGTGTATCAGCTGAAGAACCTTACCAAATAAACACCCTAGTCTTTTAGTAACTTATATATTTCTCTTTTACTTCCTTCGTTTTTGGTTGTAACCTTTGTTGAAATCTTCCTAGATTGCTCTAGGTTGTGAGTGATGGGATGGTACAAAACATGTCCTCATATATGACTTGAATTGAGTTTCTGCTAGGGTGGAAGAAAATGGAAATCATTGTTTCTTTTAAGACTTTGGTTTTAGATTCAAAACTGGATAAATTGGATTAAATGCAAAACTGGATAAAATATTAATTGAAATGTGTCTCTCTGAAGCATGGGTGCCCAAATGTTGTAGAGCCTGAGACCTGTTCACTTAGAAGTGCATTTATTTTGTATGCAGTTTATTAAAAGGCCTGAAACAATGCTGACCAGCCTATAGATACTAGGGTTTGGCAAAAAGTTAGTGAAAACTCTGTGTTTTGTAATGTCAGTTGGAGTATTGGCGTTCAGGTAACAGATATTCCCAAATATTTTGAAACGAAAAGTATTCTAATGTTTGTTTTACTGTTGGGTTGTGCATTCTGCCTGCATTTGAGGCTGTTGAAAAGCAAGCTGCTGTACTGTGTTTCACTGGGTACCTGTGTTGCTGGATGCTGAAGACCAGTCAATTTCAATGAATTATTTAGACAAATACTTCTTTTTCATTCTTCATTTCAAAGTCCTAGGGAACAAATATTTATGAGCTCGTTACACGTTAGTAGGACCTGCAAGTTAGACATGTGGGCATAGAATTAAGGATCGAATTTAGAATTATGCAATAGATACATCTCTGTGTGCAGAGCCACATACTAATTTTCTTTTATTATAAAAGTGGTTAGTCATTTCAGATCCGTGTCTGTGTGTGTTTTTAATTCAGGCTTGAAAGTTATGCTGTGCCTGAGAGAATATAGGATGAATTATTTTGTTCTGATGTCCGCAGTTGTGAAGCATTTTATTTCCTTAAAGCCATCGTATATACAGTATGATCGCTCCAGATTTGTTGATAAGGAAATAAGCAACCATATGCAAGTCTAAACCCTAGTACTTAACAAAAATACAGCACCAGCTATGAAAACAAATTAGTATGGAAAAGTCAAATTCAGTGCAAATATCTCTAGTTTCAGGTCTTAAAAGCAATTCATAATCTATCAGAGGATCAGAAGCATGAAGACAGTTTCTGAAGTGGAAGCATAATATAAACCACTTGATCTAAGGATGCTTGGATTTGGGATTCATAGAACTGTTTCCTGGTCAATTATATATTTATTGCAACATATGAATTGGCTTATCCATAACCCACAGAAAGGTGACTCCAGAATAAACATTAATTTTTTAAAGTCATAAATACATGAATAAATATTACGTAGTTAGTTGAAGACATGCAACCGGGAAGTGACTTTTAGTTGACAGTATGAAAAATATTTCCTTTTGACAGGTACTCTAAATCTGACAGAAGTGTGGGGTGCCTACTGTGTTACTGAGAGGCAAACGCTTGGTATCGTTGTGGCTTAAAAAAAGAATGAGGCTAAGTTTGTTTCCTCACTTGCATTAGGTCATGGAAAGAAAATGCCATCTTTCAGCCCTTATGACAACGGGCTTTAGGCTTCTAGGCCTAAAGTCCCCTTTAAATTGAATTTCAGTGCCCTGCTTGTTTATGCAAAAATTATTCTCTTTTTGTAAATGTAGGTGCATATTCTCACTGAATTTAATAGGACTGTTTTTGTGTCTAATAATAAAAGATGCAGGTGTAGGTTTTTTTGCAGGACATACTTCTGGCTGTATTTTAAATCTGTTTTGAAATAAACATTGTACTAAATGTAGCCCTGTTTCTGTGGAATTAGAAATGGGAAACCTTTCATGTGGAAAGATTACTGTTCCAGTTAATTATTTGTCACTACCACTTCGAGGAAACAGAAATAATAATAGAAGCACTTTGAGACCTGATGTTCAAACAGGAAAGTGATTAAAATGTCATAGAAAAAAACAGATTTGCAGCAGGTGCATGCAGAAATATAGAGTAAGATAGCAGTGCATGGAAGAGTGACTGCACTTTTCCTTCTACGTGAGAAGTCTTATAAGCAGAAGATGCAGGTTCAAGCAGAGCAGTCTGTGTAATCAGCTGTTACGGATCTCGCCTATAAAATGAAGTGTAACAGTTTGAAGAATGCAGTACACACTATGTTTGAGATAAGACTTGGCTCTTCAGTGGTTTGTTTAATGATTGTTGTGGTCTGTTCTGTTGTAAAAGTGAAATAAGAAACTAGACTGTAGCAATACCACACCTCTCCTTTGGACTTCTCACTGTTTCTTTCTTTCTAATCAGCGTGTTCCCATATTGTCTCCTGTTCCCTGTTTCACTGCATTGGGTCTTTTGTTCTATTTGCATTTTAAAGCAGTGGAAAATCGATGCTACTCGTAGCTGAGCCTCAGCTACCAGAGGTTCTTTCCCTGTGTTCATATAATTGTTTAATTTCTTTAATTTTTTAACTTTACATTTGGCATTAGCTGAAGTAGCAAAAGAAATTAACCAAGCATCTAAGCATACAAATGGGAGGAAGAGGGAGAAGTGGTAGATGGAATTGAGCTGAAAAAAGGAGAGAAGAAAATAATGAAGAACTGTCTAATGTATCTTTATATAAATATTTCTCACCTCTTCAAAGAAGTTTGAAGAGCTCTGCATTCTCCGTGGATCTTTCAGAAATGCTACTGAATCAAAAATAAGTGTGTGTATATATATATATATATATGTATTCTATAGTTTCCCATTCTTGGGGTTCAGCAGCTCATTAGACAGTGGTTTGTTTAATCAGTTCTGATGTATAGATGTTTGGTATTTCTTCCTGCTTCTTAATAAGAATAATCTTTTAGGGAAATACTAGCTCTAAATGTATTGTAAATTTACTGCAGAAATTGAAACATCAATCAAAGGTCATCTCTGGATACTGTATTTAAACTCCTTTTATATATAAAGTAGCTTGATTTTTCGCAAAGTTTAAAGAAACTGGGGAGACCCCTTGAACAACTTATACCTAGTTCTGTCACCTTGAGTATCATACCAAACAAGTACTTGCTGTTATAAGACTAAACCAAGGTACTCTCTAACTATGCAAATTGCTGGCAAAATTCTTGATCTTTAAATTGTGACTATGGTATTACTTCATATACATCTTTCTCTCTAATGTTTTTTGAAAGAATTACTGTGGATCCAGCTGCCTTCAGGGAATGTGTTTCTTGCTGAAAGCAGTTGCTGTATGGTCAAAATAATTCTTGATGTTTTAATGACTCTTCCCCACGTTTCATGTGCCTCTTTATTGGGGTGATGAAAATACATTTCATTAGTTAAGGATTGGTTTTGTCAGTATACATGTAATATAATTTTTCAATGGAGGCTTTCTTGCAATGGCATACTGCTGTGATCTTAGGTGTAATACAGTAGGCTTACACTAAAATAAAAGCATTAGATCAAAAACAAAAGGCACTTTCTTCTTGTTGTTAATGTATTTCCATCCTGAAAAAATTCTGTGTGGTGACATCAGCTTTATCTTCTCTACTATCTCCGTCAGCATCTCAGGTGTGGTAGAGAGCCTTTTAGGCATTGTATTAGGAGTAAATGGGAGGCTCCAATGGTGGAGGTGTTTTTAAAAATAAACCCAGCTTTGTTAAACAGCACAATAGATGGAATAATTAAGCAAACAAATTCAGTGCTTTTTAATAATTTCCAGATTAAGAGGAAGTGATAACAAGTGGATCTTTCTGAATGATTGAAATGAATGCTTTTGAACACTTTGAAATATAATTGAAATAATCAAAATAAAGTGTGCTGGTAAACACCAAGTGCAGTGTCCATGGTGCTGCAGTTACCACTGGCTTTTCTTAGAAATTATATGTTCTTTCTTTTTCCTTTAAGATTTTCATTAAGTGTTCTATGTTTTAATTACCGGCATATAATCTGTTGGCATGAGATATAACCACATTGCCTAAAGCAAATAGTGCTGAATGTGTTTTAAAACTGTCTCTTTTCTGTTGGATTATCACTGAGTGGAATCCCTATTTGCTTTGATTTGCTAGCTCATATTGTAGAAGATTCCTGCTTTTATCTTCCTCTTCTATACCAAAATGACCCTCTGAAGTCTGAGCAAATATTTCTTTTTCACTCTCGAGTGGCCAGATGTAACGGCTGACTTCTGCTGTCACAAGAATTCTCTCTGAAACCCTGCTAACAATATTTAAACCACAATTTGCATGGGGCCCATTTTATCGTTAATGACAGGGCACGTCAGAAGAATAGCAGTGATAGCAACTGTATGTAAGAACGTGCCTGAGTTAAGACCAGAGCTTAATGTTCAAACATCGGTGGTTACTGTTATGTGCTGTTATTCCAGTAATTTACTTAACTTGCAACAGGAAAGTCTTCAGTACTTGCTGTACACTGGGCAGCATCCCTTTTTCATTCAGCACGTTTCAGTATGTCGTCAAGCTCCCTTAGGTATGCTGCCTACAATCACTGCTGGTTTAATAGTTTGCTAAAAAAGGGGAGGACTGCTTCCCCGAGTTATTCCCTTTGGTGTGGAAAAGCATCATTATATCCTGTGTTTTCATTACAAATTAACCATAAACTTGGCTGTAGAAATCAACCCTAGAACTCTGGACGTATCGGGAATCTGATTTTTCTCATCTATTCAGCTGCTTTGAGCCACTTGAGGATATGAAGTGTCAATCGGGAAAGTTCCTTTTTCAGAAGGAAACTCCAGAACCGTGGTAAACGAGACACTGTAATGATTTCAGTGGCGTCACCTCATTCTGGTTTCTCGTTGCAGGTTGCATGGGAGGGGAAAAGAGCCATGGCAATCCAGTCCTAAATATGGCTAATCCCTTAAGTAAGCAATGATCAATGCAGTATAGTCATCAAAAAGGACTCGGAGCGTCTCTGATTTAAGTTAAATTTATTTAGTGCGCTAGGTAGTCCTAGTTTTAGGAGGCTGCAAAGCTTGTCTGCAGCTCAAGAGCTAGGTGGTGGTAGTAGAGCAGGACATAAGCAAACTTGCCTCTTAAATGTTGAAAGGCAAATGGTTATTTTAGTATGTTCATCATACTTTATAAGAACTTTGTTTCTGGCTTATGGGTATTGATACCAACTGGAAGCACTGCCAGAATAGCTATGGCATTCCCACTGTAGCAATGAGCTAATAGTACCAGTGTTGTGCGTTTTTGAGTGCAGCTGCCCTGATCCAAAATCACTGTAAAATCTTCCCTGTACCTGAAGAGTACTGTAACCACTGCTGTGCTGAGACAAATGGGATGCCTTGTTTCCAGGTGCTGTTGCATCTGTCTGTCTGTACGTATTTAATCTGCCATCCTACACCTAGATTGGAAGCTTTTTGAGCTGGGGACTGTTGTTGTTCTGTGTTTGTATGATATCTAATAGGCGGGATCCCAGCACACAAACTGTTTCTGTGTTCTGCATCCGATGTCTGCCACAGAGTTGACTGAAGTTGACTGATTGTGTCTTCCCTGATAATAGTCAGTTACTTATAATCTTTGTTTTTATAGATGGATTACCTGAGATCTGCCCAAGTCTTCAGCACATCTTCATGGTGTCTTATTTCACCATCAACACTTTAGCAACTGAGCTGCTTCCGACAGTGCAATAAGTAATGTGGCTAACATCTGTCCCATGTGGTTACTTATCCCTTTTATCTTTAGGGAGAAGTTCTTGTGTACTATGGTGGGTGGTTGCTTTTTTCATAGATTAGATAGAGTGTGTAGTTTACATCTATAGATCTGAAGACCAGAAGGGATAATTAGATCATCTCCTTTGATCTTGTAAAAGACAGGCTGTAGCGCTCCATCGAGCTGAATGCAGCATTGCTGTGCTGTGTTCTTAATATTAGCAAAAATGCAGTAACAGACTTGTATTTCACAAGCTTCGAGAGTGAACAGATGAAAAATTCAGGCAGGAACCTAGAGTTTGCAATTTCACCTCTCCTTTTATTTTAACTTTCTATCTATGTATTTTTCGAAGAGGGAAGTGCTATCATATACTGGTGCTGCTATTTGTCAGAAGGTAGTACTGGACAAATGTGTTCTGTGTTAGAGGTTACAAGCCTTTATGAAATAATATTCTCATGATCTTTTCTCCCTTACTACAAATTGTCACTGATGTATTCAAGTACAGCGTAAAATTACTATTTGGCTATTTTATGTTACTGACATAGTATAAAAGTAATGTGTTGACTTTTCCTAGTGTACAAACTGTCTAGGCAGAAGCTAAGATAGCTTAGCTATTTCTTTTGTGTTGCAGATGAACGTTGCATTCCTTGGTCTCCAAGCCCTGGTTTACATCTTGATTGATGTTAAGTAATTAAAGCAGACTCCAGCTGCTTAGTGGTTCAGAAGTACAGGCCTCCTATGCTGTACAAACAACAAGCAACTCCCCACTTACTAACTTTTATCATTGTTTACTTTAGGCACCATGCAGAATAATAAGTGCAAAAACTTTTTTTTTTTTTTGGGGGGGGGGGGGGAAGGGACAATAAAAGTGTCCCACTTTTATCTAGCATTTCTAAAATTTAAATTTATTATCTTGAGTTAACTCCAGAATGAAATTCAAAGTATAACTAAACATTTTCTTTCTGTTATGAGGATGGAGGACGGCTTTACTTTTTGTTTAGGTGTGGTAGATATACCAAAGGAAGTGAAAAACTTGAGTAGTTTATAATGTGCACGCTTCTTTTGTTGGGAGTCATTTTATCCAATAAACAGGATAGAAATTTTGTTTAATGGTTTATTAATTATATGAGAAATAATAGTTTTCTTCTAATGTGGTAACAAAATATTCATTATGAAGTTGTAAAATTTAATACTTTTAAATAGCAGTTAAATTAGTATACTTCAGAAGCTACGGGCAGCATTATGTCCACACCTGCTGCATATACTATGCTCAATCAGTGTAGCAAACATACCTGGATTTGGCATCACGGCTCTCCAGCAGGAGTCAATCTGATGTCAGTGCAAGGTTGTATGAATGCCTGCCAGGATTGGTATGTGCCAACCAAGAGACATAGTTGACCACTGAGATTTATTCCGTGTGCAGGCACAAACTAGTAAATAAGCATTTTTAGCAAAATTGTAATTCTAATATTGGTCAAAATGTTAGCATTTGTAAACATTTTTTTTTTTTTTTTGTGGATATGAGTGCAGTTACAGATATCGGTGTCTGTGTTTGGGGTGGACAGAGCGGAAACCAACACAGCGTAACAAGCAAATAGTTTGTGTAATGTATTTTTGACCTAATCATCTAATTCCAGGCTCAACTATCAAATCCAGGCATGGAACATTATGGTATTAAAAACCAATAGCATGTGTGACCCAAGGGACCTTTATATTTTAATACTTGGATAACATTTAATTTCTTGTGAGAACATCTTTTGTAGCGAAGTGCATTACACTGGAAAAATGGAAATCAACAGCTGGTTTAAATATTGCTGAATAGTGCAACGGGACAGCAGTGCTGAAGGAAAATACCTTTTTGTAACAGTATTAATGCACAGGGAAACAATTCCAAAAGATGTAGATGGGTTAGTTTACCTGCTGCAATACTATAATTGTTCAGGAAATTGCATGCTGTACATTCTGTGGGTAAAAGTGATCTGAAAATTGCTCAAACATATCGTTCATACAAGTTGATTTTTCCTTTTAACTTCATTCCACAGTGTTTTACAAAGATAAATATTGCAGTTGCAGTTTTTTTCACAAGTAAATGCTGCTCCCAGTATGACCAGAACATAGTTCAGAATTAATATAGCATTTTCCTCTTGCTGTACTTCTCTGGAAATCCTTTCACAGCGTTAACACAGTAAAGAGCTTCTCCTGCAGCTGCTGTTTCTGATCACCAGTGATGATTTTTTTTCTGAAGTTAAAAACATGGTCAAGTACGCTTAACACCCTACTGATGTAGCAAAGCTCACTGCAGTGGAAGGTTTTGTTTGAAACATTTGCCAAATCTAAGGCAAAGCTGTAAAGTAGGGAGCTCTACGGATCATCTCGGATGCTGGTTGCGTGAAGAGCAGCGTGCCTGGCCGTGGTTGCTTGCCCTGGACAGAAAGCCCATGGGAGGTCATGGAGCTGTTGACTGAAATTTGCTTTCTTCATGTGACTGCAAGGACTGAAAATAGTTGTGATTTCACTCAGTGTCTCAGGGACTTTGTGTCATTCCCATGTGGAGAACTGTATGTTTTGTTTTACGCGCTGCAGGAAGTTATACTGGGAAAAGCTAAAGTATTTTCTTTGTGTTGCAGACAAAATACCTTAAATACCTTACAGTAGTTGTCAGCCTGTTAGCAAACTAAAGCTAAGCACCTGACCTGTTGCTCATGGTTGTGTTTTGGTCTGTGTTTTTCTCAGGTTCCTGTATCACACCCATTTCTGTGGTTACTGAGTGCCTCTTGGGATAAAAGTAAATACAGAAGCTAGTCATCGCTATGTCCGGTTACACCTCTATGTCTGTCTTTCCCAAAGAAAACTGATGTGTTTATGTTTTGTTTTTTCTCCAAGTGTAAAATGCATAAATACAATGTCAAAAGGGAAATGGATCAGAAAGTGGTAACTGTTGTTGTTGTCGGTCTGTCTTCATGTCCTTTTGGTCAGGGGCCTGCCTCTCAACCAAGTCCCTTCTCCTGTGCAGCCAAGTGTCATTTGTACAGAAATGTCACTGTTCCTGAAAACGGGAATTATTGGGAGTGGTGGGGATCCCAGGGGCTTGATCTTTTAGGAATTTTGGGCCTGTATGAGTTAGAGCCTTGAAAATAAAGGCAGGGGATGTTCGGTGTGACACAATGTCCTGCAGAGAGCCGATGAAGTGAGCAGAGCACAGCAAAAACATAACACTCGCTACGTGATTCCTGGTTTATGAGAGGTTGTCATGCTGCGTTTTGTAGGGGCAGTGATTTTTGAGGGATGGCAGGCTAGATCTGTAATACAGGCTGTGTATGAATGGAAAATACCAGGGGGATGCCAAAAATGTTTTGCGGTCACTACAAAAGTTCAGTTTACATGCAGGAATATGAAAGGTGATGAACAACAGAGCTGTAGCTGGTGTGATCTCGCGTTTGGAATTTACTTGTTTGTCTACATCTGATGGTAAGTTCACTTCGATTAAACCTTTAACATACAGGCAGTGAAACTTATTTGAATTATCCCCATGTTTTTTTTTTTTTTTCCTTTAGTGCAGCTATTACTCTGGAAAGCAGTTGAACCTTTGTAGCTTTTTTTTTTTTTCAATCCATACCTATTTAGACACTGGCTAGAATTTGAGAACGTATCATAGACACCAAAGTCATACCAGTGTTGCTGAAAATTTGACCCCCGTATGTATGGGATCTGAGTTTTTTTTTTAATAAATGCAAACAAAAAATTGTGAACAAACACCTTTCTTTTTTGTTAAACGTATTATTTTATTAAAGAAATAAGTCTAGTATTTAAAAATTATTTCCTCATTTTTATTTGATGAGAGAACCCCAAAATACCACAACATTCCTTAATATTGTGTAAAGAAAAGTACTAATCGAATTCCAGGGCAACCAGTTTATACTCACATTTGCCATAGAGGCTTTCTCCGTGCAAGTTAGCCTCTGTGCAGCGACTGCTGAGCCCTACCTTGCTTGAAACATTCTGCAGTAGGAGTGGGATCCAGAAGTGCTCAAACTGAGCATAACTCTTTGCAAGGTGCGGGTTTGGTATGGTGGGCTTCACAGGCGTTAGGCAGTGGTGAATGGTTTGAAAATCCTCACAATCCATTATTTTAAAGTTGATTTTAATCCAAAATGGAAGCTTTTCTTGGACTGTCCCACAGATGGTGGGACATGCAGGACAGCATCAGAGCGGTGCGGGATGTCAGTTTTCCTTTTGTTAGCGACATGAGCTGGCAGCAGTGCTTAGCTGACCACAGCTGGGGCTGAAAAACTGAAGAAACAAGCTTTCTATGAAGCATTTGTTATTCACCTAGGTCTGCAAGTCAGATCAAATTCCCTCCGTTGTTGAACGTGAAGTGTTCCAAGAGCTTTGTGTTGGGAGCATAGGGAGGTTGCAGGGGTGAAATGCATCCTTTTCTTCTCCCATTCTACCTAAAGTCTACGATGCTGAGCTGCCACAAGTGTGTGCTTTCATTGTATTGGCTTCCAGAAACCCCATTCTGGATTTAATGGTTGGCAGTATGCATACAAACAATGAAAGTGAGTCCTGTCTGGACATGTTATGCTGTACCTGTTACTCCTGAAAAAGGACTGAGACAGAAAGCTTGGTTTGAAAGCACTACTTTATCTTAGCACAGTATTGAGGAAAATTTGGCAAACTGGGATTAACAGGCTTGTGTTCTCCTATACTCATCTGTTTTTAGGAAAAAAAGAAAATACACTCTGATATTCAGAAATTTTGGTTTAGCAACACAAACATTAATTTCTCCTCTTTCTTCTCTTTCCACCCTATACTCTCAGCTATTTTTCAAACTGTGCAACACTTAATGGTTCTTGTTATTACCTATTCCATAGAATAAGTAATGCAGGGGAAATAGGAGGTCAGGTGAACAATTAAACATATGTTATAAAACTTCATCCTTGTTCTAGCTGTGATAAATATGCTAACAAGTTGAAATGCCAGTCATTATTATTCCTGTTGTTTAATTACTTATTACCTCAAAATGTTTATGTTTTGTGAGAAATGTCTTTATTTAGAAGGAGAGGTAATGATTTGCATGTGTTTTGTCCTAGAGGATGTGCACTGTGCTTGCGGGTGTACACGGAGCCTATGCTGAGAACCATGTACATGGAAAGTACAATACAAGAAATAGCTGTGTTTGAGTCCTAAAATGGCTGCATTTTATGCTCCAAATAATGGAGGGATGCAACCACAGTGTATTTGTTCTTTAGTGAATTTAGTAAGTGTTCTCA
This sequence comes from Nipponia nippon, assembly GCF_047370975.1. Taxonomy (NCBI): domain Eukaryota; kingdom Metazoa; phylum Chordata; class Aves; order Pelecaniformes; family Threskiornithidae; genus Nipponia; species Nipponia nippon. The sequence goes on along the minus strand of NW_028262291.1, from coordinate 17,697,198 downwards.
GTCCATCTGCTTTTTATTTTGGAAACCTAATCCAATCCTCTCTATGTAAAATTTTCAGATACTAATTTGGAATGCATTCTTATCCACACCCTTTGTTACACTCTAGAATCTTGATCTTTTTTTTAGAAGGCTATTTGCAGTCTTCCTTTTTAGGCCACCCACATGGTGGCACCTGCCAGGTCTTCAGGGGTACTTCCTTTATTCTGCAGGACTCTGAGGTTTTCTGTATGTGTGTGTGCTGTGTCTCATCCATTCATCATTATTACATCTTAATGTAGGTCTCAGGTTTGCTAAATTATGTTAAATCACTTCCATATTGAAACACATGAATAATTTTAAATCACTGTCTGCTACGAACAGCAGGATCAGATTATTAGAGCTCTTAATTGTTTCTGTCTTTTTGTCTGAAGGCTTTTGGTCTTTTACTGTATATTATGAACTGGCAAATAATGTATACTATAGGCCTTGCAGCATTATGGCATATCTGAGACACAGTACATCTAGGAGCTCTCTTTTTCTGAGAGAAGTACAGTTAAAGGTATGAATTTCTCAAAAAGCAGTTCAATATAAATCATACCTAATGGAGCTGTAGTCATTATAGTTTGCAGATCCCCTGAGAGAAGAATGAATTATTAGAAATATTTGTATGGCAGGAGTCTGTCACTTGTTAATGGCTTTTTTTAGGCATGCAAGGTGTCCCTGTGTCAGAAAGAACTGAAAGAGGGGGAAAAAAAAAAAAAAAAAAAAAAAAGAGATGAAGGGAGGCAAGGGTAAAAGCAAGCCAAGAGTCTGAAGTCTGGGAATATTCACATCTAAATTGCAAGCTTTCGAGTTCGGTTCCTCTATGATTAAGCAGGGCATTTGTGTAGAATGCAGAACATATAAAACATGCAGTAGAGAAATGAGACCGATAGCTATACGGAGTTACATGTGATGGAGAAAACATCCAAAGTGCATGTGGCAGTAGTGACAGATCTAGCACAGAGACTGAAAAAACAAAGGTAGAGTTTTGATAGCAGGAAAGCAAAACGAGTTGGAAAGCTCTGCCTTAATTACTGGCTTACCCTTGTCCCATCTGTACTTCCCCTGGTCAGCTCATTGAAAGGCTAGAGCATTACAAATGCCTCAATGAATTTTTTGGGGGGAGGGTTGGAGAGGAAGGGGACAAGTCTTGGAGATGCTGTGGTGAAGTACACGGGTTGTTGGAGAAGGAGAGAGGAGGAAAGAGAGTAATTGAAGGATGTAAGCTTCGGTGAACAGGAAGGATAGCCATGTCAGCAGTGACAGAAGGAGGAAGCGAGCTGAGGATGTGGAAGAAAAGTTGGCTGATCTTGGTGATACCATCAGACACATTTATGCTTGGAATGTGATGCCTTTAATTCTGTTGGCATTGGTGTATTTCAGAGACTCACATTATTAAGGTTGGTTTGATGGCTTCCTATTTTTCAGATATTAAAATTGTGATGCTGCATTCTAGACACCTTGGTACTTGGTACTCCTCTAGGAGCTGTGTGGATGTGGATATATGTTCAGAAGATGCAACTTCCAGGAAATTAACTTTGTCATTTTTTCCTCCTACGTTTCTATCCAAAAGCTTACAGGTTCCTGATACAGAGATGTGAAATCTGCTGTGAACAATACTGATCTTTTAGAATGTGCTGCTCGTTTCCATCAGTTCAACTCAGTTCTTATCTGCTTAGTTTCAGTTCTTCACTTTTTCCCCTCAGTGTTTCCCTTTTCCAAGGTTCAGTGGAACACTTTGGCCCAGCATATCTCCCTGCACCAGTGCTTCATCCTGCCTCCAGACTTCCCTGTAGAGAAGACATTGGAGTTCTGCAGATAGGAAATTATTTCTTTCTTCCCTTTTCATCTTGCCTACCGTCACTCCTAACTAGTGTTTGTGCTCACACGGGGCATGTGCCAGTAGGACAGAGATGGCTGCTTCCTTAGAAGAAGGGAGAGGAGTCCCTGATGGCTCCACAAACTTTAGAGAGCACCAAGGGAAACCTGAAGGGGAGACCTGTGAGCTGAAGTCAGTGCTGAAGGCCAAAGGGCAAGCAGTCTGGTGGTTTGGATAAAAATTCATATAACAGTGCTTTTTGTTTTAGCTTTGCCAAGGACTGATAGATGGGTGAAACAGGCAAAAATGATGCATTTTCTGTGGCTGTATTGTGGCCCAGATTTTTGAGGGGGAAAAGTTCTAGTTCAGTCTTTTTATGCTGCTTTTCAAAGATTGTCTTCCTTGGCCAGAGGGCATCTCTTTTTTATTTATTTGTTTGTTTGTTTATTTAAATTTCCTTTACCTTAGTCATAAAGAAAGGCACCCAGTTCTTCCCTTGGTTCTTGATGGCAAACATCTAATCTAGCTCTGACTGACTGCCATCTGCCAGTATCATCGACAGGCTCTCACTGACATTCACCCTCTTGGCTTAAAAAAAAAAAAAAGTATCAAAAAAGCATAAAAATGTGTCCACGTTTCCTTGGTGGCAGTGCTTCCTATCTCGCCTGAGTCCAGAGCCTTGTTTAGCGCTTCACAGGTGCCTTCATGGGTTACTGATGCCTGGATAAACCCCACATACCTATCTTGGTCCCTTATACTAAAGGACAGATCATAGCATTTTGTAACACATTTGAAATAATTTCTGGGTTTCCAAACACATACATAGTGTGTTAATATATGTAAATTATGCATGGGACCAAATTCTCATTAGAAAAATGCTACAGCCTTTATGAATCCCTCAGAACTTGCAAACTGAATGTGTTCAGCAAAGGTGGTGTTTTGGCTGTGGTTTGAGCAAATAATTTTAAATGTAAGCGGATATCCTGTATATGTCTATGTGCCCACTTGGAACTCTGATGTCCCTTATGAGTTTTCCCCTTGTAGTATAGTATGTTGCACATGTTGATATAGGCTTCTGTACTCAGAGCTACTAGTGAATTACACTGAAGTCTAACTTGGTGAAGTTAGCTAATAATCTTGCTATATGATTTCATGTAATTAACTTTAAAACTGACCTATAAGAAAAAAAGGAATTATGTAAAGAGAACAGCCTTTGGGATGGAAACAGCTTTTTTCCTTTTTTTTGTTGTTAATAAACCTCAGTGATCTAGGATTGTATCACTTTGGAAATGTGTTGCTATTTTCAAAATTGCTTTCTATCATCCATACCTTACATTTTGTTTTGCCATAGTTTCAAGAACTGTAGAGCTCTAGTTTCATACTCAAGAAACTAGTTTGTTTGGGGTTTTGTTTTGGTTTGGTTTGGTTTTTTGTTTTGTTTTTTCCTCATATTAAGGTAGAGATGTGAGAAATCCCCCTGCTAAAGGAAGGGGTTCTAGTCTGACACAAGGGGGCAGTCATGTTATATATGAAATTATGCCTACTTTCGAGTTACTCCGCCATGGGTTAATAGGCAACTGGATGACAAAATTAGTGTTGTAGGGTGGCATGAGTGCAGTCTTACATTTCAGCAGGATTCGCTGATATTCCAAGTAGAATGGTTGCCAGAATTTTAGGAAAGATTTATCTGTAATCTTTTTTTGAAGGGAAAAAAAAAGTCTGTGTGTATATGATCAACTGTTTTGTTCTTAAAGCTTAAAATATATATGTGTATATGATAATGTAAGTGCTAGACAAGAGGATTGCATTACTTTCCACACTTGTCACCTACAGGCATCTCACTCAAGTGTAAATATCGCCTCAGGGCTGGGGAATAAGAGGAAATCTAAACATAATATATCTTTTAAAAACTCTGGATACAAAGGATTTTAGTTGGAAAGTGGACTGGGTTTAAAGATTGTTGATTCTTTGAGAGGGATTGAGTAGGACATCTCTCCAAATTTGTTTTGGACGGGAGATAGGATAGTGCTCGAGAAGCCTCATTTCCCTCTTTCGCATCCCTGCACATTGCATTCCTGGAAAGGCCAGCTGGGTGATGTTCGATACAATTAGCGAAAACTCAGTACAATTACTGTGCTTGTTGGGAAGCATTAAAATTTAAAGTTGGCAGATAGCGATAGTGTTTTACCCGGGTCATGGTCCTCTTCTGTTTTTTTGTTTGAAGGATCTAACTACTCTCAACATGAAAGTGAATCTGCTTGATTTGTCTTGTAGGTAAGGCTGCATGAGCACAGAGTTCCAGAACTACAGTCTTAAAGTAAAGTGATTTTAATCTTAGTCTGTCATGACACATGACGAACAAGTCTTGCAGCATAGGTCTCAAACATAGCCTTGCATACAAGTTTCAAACATAGGTCTGTGATGAGAATAGGTCAAAGGTCAGAGGAGAACACAGAGTGGAAAAACAGTTAGCAGCTTAGCATGTTATCTACCTTTAAGTTTGGAACCTGTTTCCTATTAAGAGAGATCATATAGTTAAAAGCTGATAGACCTGATCATTAGTTGCTTTAGTATTCTGCTGCTGAACAAGGCTACCTATAGCATTCTTCACTTTAGCATGTCAGAAATCTCCCTGGTTTCTGGAAATTATTGATAGAAGGAGGAAAAACCCTTGAAAGATGAGATAAAATGTTATAAATAGTGCTGGAACCACTGAGCCTTCAACTAGACGTAAACAGGGTGTGACTTACGATGGGTGATAATCCTAAAGTTTATGTTGCCATCTCCTAGTGTGTCTCATTGGGGTCATTATTGTAGAATATGGGCTTTTACTTGGAAAACAGTGGTACTTGGGAAGTTGCATTTTTTTAATGTTTTTTTTTTATCATGGCTGACAGCATTTTGTTATATACATTTTTGGGGGGCTGAGTACTAGGTTCACCATGTATGGCATACTTTGCCGTCATAAAAGAAAAAAAAGATTCAGATGATTTCTCCTTCGTGAATTCCCTTATTTTAACCTTCTTAGCCAGGTAAGATTAACAAGAAAAAAAGAGGCAGACGTGCATGCACTGCTGCATAAATCTTGGTTTTTGCAAGGACGCAAGGCCAATATGATCCTGTTGTCTGCGTGTCACCAGTCACCAATCCCCAGACAGCTGTTGAAGATGTTGTCCGGTGTTACCTTAATTTCATAGGAGTTAAGTCTAAATGATACTCAATTTCATTAAATAAGCAGTTGTGTAGGAGAGGAGGAAGAGGGAAGCTCACAGGTGGTTCCTCCACTGAAGTGAACGGTTTTAGTCCGCATTCAGTCTTACTGTCAGACGAGGCACAATCGGCACAGGGAGCCACACGAAAACAAGTTTTGTAAATTCTCCTGTGCATACAACTATTTCTTCTATTAGAGAGAGAATGAGATGATATCTAAGCTTGAAAGTTGGGAAATGCCTATAATTTAATGAAGTGAAGCCCTACAGTAAGTATACATGTGTAGACCACATAAGCAATGAAATTGTTAGGGAAGATTGCAGCGACAGGCTGTTTTCTCAACGATGTTTACACTTCTTGTAATAAGCCAGTATCTTTACAGCTGTTAAATGGTTGACACCTGGGGACAACCCCTGTCCCCTGCATAATTTTTCTGTTCTTCTTGACAAGTAGGTTCAGATTGATTTCATATGACACTTTGATGGATGTTTCGATTCAGGGAATGAATATTTCACTCTCGCGCAAAGCCTGACTAGTGAGATTACACTAACCTTGAACTAGGTGTTTTCACTTCCAGCATCTGTCTGCTCCCGACGTGAAACTGTATATTCTACTCCAGGTTACAGAGGGAAAAGTAGATATAACAGCTCTGTTTGGGACAGATGGTGAGAAAGATACTGCAGCAGTTCTTTGACAATGTAAGGCTTAGATTATCAGTCAAAGTAATTCATTTTTCTGACATTTTACTTGTCTCCATGAAAGGACAAAACAAGTGAGGTGTACATGCCAAAAATATCCATATTCTCTGATAGGGCTTGAAGAATTTTCTTTTTCTTGAAATTACATCTCATAAGGATTGTGTAGGAGTCCATGACTGACTTTTCTCCAATACTTGTTCCTCTAAGCTGTGGCATCTTAACCTTGGTTTTGATGCATTCATGAGAGGGAAAGTGCTGCTGCATTATGGGAAGTAAGCTACAGGGTGTGCTAATTAATCTTGGTTAATTATAAGTGGGTGAATATGTTCTTATGGGCCTTCCTATAAGACTGTTAAACTACAGGTTTTTTTGTCAAATGGAAATAAAGTTAAATGTTTGTTCATCAGCTTGTCACGGGAGTTGGCAAATCCGTGGATAAATCAGTGGCTGGATTCCTTTGTCCTTTTGTCCCTTCTTTTCACTGGAAAGACAAAGTATATAATTTCATAATCTGTCCCATGGATTTAAATGATTTAAAAAAATACCTTTTTCTCTTGTAAATCTTTGCCATAGGATAAAAGTTGTCAATATCTGAAGGATGAAATTCAAAGTGGTAGCATGTATATTTTCAGAAGTTCAGTTTTAACTTTGGGCAGAGGGCTCATTTATAATCCCTGTTGAACAATGCGTTTGTTCTCTTCGACAGTTGAATAAGGGGAAAAGACATGTTGAAAAATGTGTTCCTGTCCTCTTTTTCTGTGTGCTTTTCTCTACATCTGTGCTTAGCAGAATCCCTCAGGGTATCCTGAATTGTATTTACCAGGAAGAAAGAATACCTGACTAGACTAGCATTACTCCTCATGATTACGGTGTCATCAATTAACTTATATGACTCAAAAGTGAAGCTTGCCAGTCATTTTAAAGCTTTGGATAATGAAACTCAGGAAGTTTGTTCCTACGGCAAATTTCTTCAACCTTTGTTTAAAATAGTATAAAATAACTTCCTTTAATTGTGGAAATATACTGTTGGCAAAAGGCAAGGGCAAACTATAACTCTTTAAACATTAGAAAACATGAGTCCATCATATCTGACACGTTAGAACTGGTTTCTCCGCACATCCAATAGTAGACAAATAGCAACACTGTAATAATTAAAGCTTAATCCATGTAGTCATAAGCTATTATATGTAATTGCGATTATTGCAGCTTAATGAGTTTTGCTTTTCTTATCTTTCAGAGTGGGATTTTTTTTTTTCCCCCTCCTTAAAGAAGGGGAAATGCCTTAGTGCTTTCGAAGGGCTGGTAGGACAGCTTGACAGTTATGTAAGCAGCTGTCTGCAGAAATTCATTAAATGTCCAATTGTGCATAGCCCTGTCTGACCCTTGGTGCTCATGCCCCTTGCCAGCTACTTTCTCGTCTCTGGCTGATATTGTGGATATTCATTTACAGGGATGCAGACTTCGCTGGTCCTCTTCACAGTAAAGTATGCCATGATCCCTTTAACTTTATAGGCAGGGGCTCACATTTTTATGTGAAATGCAAAAGGAATTAGGTCTCTAAATGGTGTGGCTTCACAGAAGAATGAATATGGTCCTGTATACATACTTGCTTCTTACTATTTTTCTGTTTAATTGTTTGAGGCTCTTCCATTTTCTTAGGTGATCTTCTAAAAGATCCAAAAAGTGGGAGCTTTTTAATGTCCAACTGTACCTGATTCTATTTTTGAAAGTACTGGTGTTTACTGGCCTACTACGCACCCCACCATGTCAATGAGGGAATCATGACCAATTCTAATATTAAAAGGAAGCATAGATTATTAGTATTTCAAGGGGTGCTCAACAACTCGTATATTTGGAACTTGTGACCTTTACATCTTGTGCTTATTCTGTTCTGTGTTATACCACTATATCCATCTCCTGTATTCAGATTTTTAATCTTTCAACATCATAGTTCCATTTAGTTTTCTTCTTTAATGAAATTTCATCAAGATTTCTAAAACAGATCTCACAGCTCATGTATTTCTTAGTTCTACCTACACAATGATGCCATTTATAGCCAAAAGAATCTTAAGATCAATGTGGGATTCCTTCTGGCTTCTGTTAAGATTGTGAACAGTTTGGTTTTGTGGTTGGTTTTTTCCCCACTTGTTGAAGGTGAGAGGTGGCAGAACTAAATCATGCCAAGACCGAAGCCACTAGACTTAGCAGGGTTAGTCAATAACCAGAAGACATGCTATAGCTGGAAGTTTTGGGAAACATTTTCTTAGACAAGGTATGGTGGAACTAGAAGGGTTGTTCTAAGGTTGCAAAATGCTGTCACGCTGTGCTTTCTGCTTCTTCTGCCCTAGTAGCTGCACTGATAATTTTGTTTATTGCTACAAGTTAATATTGTAGCATGCATTTTGTTGGACGGTAATTCTGGTATTGACCATCCCATGCTTCCCACAAAATGCCAAACACACTCAGCTGAGCTGGTAATTAAGCCAAAGGAAGAATACACAACTTTTGGGAGTAGCTGTCTTGTGAACATGTAGACCCTGATTTAGGTAATTGGTTAAGCACGCACTTTGAGTGCTTTCTGAGTCTTAATAGCTTCAATGGAGGTAACATTTTGTTTAACATACAGCATGTGCCTGCATGTGTTGCTGAATCAGATCCAGCTGAATCCCTGTAAAAGATCAGGGATTAGAACTGAGATTCTTCCATTTTCTTGTTTGGACTGTGTCTGCCAACTATGAGCCAGGCTGAATAATCATAGCACTGCCAGCCTTGAAAAGGTCATAAATTGTGAGTCGGGCCCTGCTGAATCACAAGACTTAAGGAAGTATTGGCATCTCTTTTTAACCTTTTGTTTTCTTAACACTTAGGCTACACATAGTTTCAAGCCCTTCTGTAAAGCTAGAAATACACTTAAAAAATTGAAGGCGTTCCCATAAATCCTTGAAGTTTCAATCCTTCAAGTTTTTTTTCTTGAATTCTTTCTGTTGATCCGTATATCATTTTTCTCACACACATGTACATCCTATGCTTTTGTTTACTTTTGTCACCCAGAGAGAGGACACCAGATCAGTTGATGACTTTGGAGAGGGAGGAGGGTTCTGGTGTCCTGGAGGATTCTCATCTATGCACAAAATAGACTAAAGGATAGTGAAGAACCTGAAGCACAGAGAAAAAGGAAACCTTTATTATTTCACTAGTTAAAATGACTTTTACTGTGATTTTGTCTGCTTTGGCCGGTACGTATGTAGAATTTTAAATCTAGAGTGTTTGTGAGCTTGAGCTGTGAGATATATGTCAAGAATCAGTGGTGGGTTTTTATTGCCTAGGATATCTGGGTAAAAGGCCTCCGTTTTTGCAACAGCGTAGCAGGAAGTACGCAGCAGAAGTCAAGGGAAAACCCAGCACCTCGGCCCTTTGAGCTGGGGGAAACTAGAGAGCATCCGAGCCCCGTGCCAAGCAGACCCCTGCGCCGTGTCCAGCGAGGACACTTTACCCTGACGGCGTGGAAGGCTGTGGGTGTGCGTATGTATAAATGTGTGTGTATGTTCATTTACAAACTCATTAATTCAAGTGAGCACTTCCCTTTTTCTACACCATTTATTCCTCTCTGCTTTTAAGCTGATTTGTGCTCCTTAATTGCTCTTGTACTTTTGGCAGCTGAGGTGCCTTTTGTGCAGGGAAACCTGATTCCGTTTTCTGTCTAAACTATGACTTGCTTTGCATTTTGTTAATATTATGAATGGATTCTCTGCAGTGACCTATTCACACCTCCTCCCCCCAGCGTTTTATATCTCTGAAGTTTTCTGTCGATATCCATTTTCTTTAATCTAGGAAAATTAATGTGTGTCCAATAGGGTTATCCTTCCTTTCTACTCAGCTGCCAATGCAAGCAATAGGAGATGTATATTATGTACTGTTGTCATAAATTGTGATTCATATATTGACAATTTCTACTTAAAATCTTTGCGACTGCATGCATTCTCACAAACATGCCCACTTAGTTCTCATCGGGAAATATAAAACGTATTTCTGAAAACCGGAGCAAAAGTGTTTGTGAACTCGACCCAAAGGTAGGCAGCGGGTAGCTCGTTTCCCGCCCAAATCCCGAGGTTTGCTCTGCATTCCATTGCTGTGCCGTGTGTTTGTCGTCCAAGAGCAGACACATGTTCAGTCTAGCAGCTCCTCTTTCAGCCAGTGTTTGAGCAGCGGTTAAAAGAAGATGCACTCATGTGGAAAATCCTGGCAGCAGGCACCCTGGATTGTGTTACAGCAGCTGTCCTCAATGGGAAGGCATTGATGTTTACAGTGTGTGTTTTTCCATGGAATTTTGTTTGTCTGCTGTATATATACAACACAGGCTATTCTTCTCTGTGTCATGTGTTTTTCAGTGCTTTATATACAAAGTATTTTCTGTGGTAATATTTATATATTAAATGGGAATGCAGATGTAAGGCAGACACTGGCTTGAAAACATTCACAATTAAAAAGTCTGATATGTAGTAATTTAGATTAATCAGCATCTTTGAAACAAACAAAAAAGAGGGGCAGAAAGAAGTCTTACTGATACAAAACATACAATCTTGCTTCAACATACATACTGAAAAATCTGGGGAAGAATAAGAAATGCTTTTTTAAAGAACCTATTTATCAGCACATTAATTAGTAAATTCTTTTTCATAGATAAGTTATTTTTTTCTTTATTTGCATGGAACCTTGAGGTGGTGGTGTAATCTGAATTGCAAATGGTTTAACTGTCAGTAACAATGTTGGATGTCTTGATATAGGATGAAAAACCCTTTTTGCATTATTTGTCCCAACATATCAATGTAATGTGGTATCACTTTTTCATAGCTATTTTTAGTGGAGTCGTCGTTTTAGCACATAGGCCATAATTGGCACAAGTATATGATGATGTCACTCCTTCTGCCTCTGTCATACTTCCATTTATTTTGGGGGGAGGAAATTTTTTCTTGTTTTATTTTTCACTTGCTGAGGTCATGCCAGTGGAATTCAGTGGGCCTTGCATTGTTTTCTAAAGCCAGAGTTCAGCAAAATGCTTCGACGTGCTTGCTCAAAGTGGATGTTAGGCAGCTATGGGCTTGGGTAAGATTTAAGCACTATCTTAAGTGCTTTTTGGAGCATCAAGTGATTTGTAGCTTATGGATAAGGAAATGCTATTTTTTTTTTTTTCTTCTCCTCCTCTGGGCTCACGCCTGTAACAAGTTGGATATGAATTAAGTCAAACGCCATTTCCACATCTGTGCAACACCCCTGGATCATTCCAAGATCTGCCCGTCCTAACAGCACTATTATGCAATGCAGCGAGGTGTGAAAAGGGAGCCTCGAGGCAATCAGACCCTAATCCTTTTGAATACTTTGTGAATAAAAAGGAGCTGCTTAATGCATGTGTGAAATTGAATGGGCATCCCGAACCCTGTGTATTCTACCTGAATATGTTTCTTTGATCTTGAGAAACATCTGCCTTTGGGTTGGATCACTTGCTGTTTTGCCGTCGTGATACGATGTAGATGGAAAGCTGAAGTCAAGTAGTCTAGCCACTCTTTGGCAATTGCATGCCCTGAAAAAAATCATAGAACAAAGTTTTACGTAGCATTTGGATAAACACGTGCAGTACTAGTGCGCAATTGTCTTAGGTTTACAGAAAGAAGTAGCGTGTTTGTGTACAGGTCGGCCAGCCTCCAGTGTCTTCCCAGAGACGTACAAAATCACACCCTGAGGCTTGCAGTCTGGCGTAATTAATGAACATCAGCGAAAAAAAAAAAAAAAGAAACCACAGAATTTGTGAAATGGTCTGCTTTGACTTTTTAGAAAAAGTCAGTGTTCAGTACTGGGACTTTAGTCCATACGCTGAGGTGGTGCATGGGAACCCATCGCTGTGTTACACAGTGAGACGATCTCTACCCGTACCACAAGGAGCTTGAGTTTCCATCATTTCCTAGCTTCTGTCTTTGTATGCTGGAAGAAAAGCCCCAACTTTTAATTGTACACAAAACTGTATTTTCAATTAAAAGACTGTGCAAGTGTAGCAATGTCAAGCCTTCACATCTAGTCCAAATGTTTTTCAAAGATACGTATGCCAGCAAGAGGCTCTTACTGCAGCGTGGCTGCAGCAAAGGCCAAAACAGCGTGAAAAGTGGAAGGTGTACAGGGCTGCAGTTCAGACAGTCTTCCTTAGGCATCAAAAATATCTTATTTTTACTAGTACCTCACACAGTCAAGCAGTCATAGTTAGTTTCAGCCAAGTCTTCCTTCTCTTTGATCTCTATGCTGCCTGCTATTATAAGATACTGAATTATCACCTCCTCCCTCAGGCTGTCTCCAAAGTTTACAGATGCAAACTTTCAAATCAAACAGTTTATGTTCAGCTGGTTTCCCCTTACTCCCTACCACTGCAAACCAGCCAAAGCAAAGTTCACAAAAGAGAAAAACAAAAGTGCAAAACACTTAATAAATTATCACCTATTTCTTCTTAAAATCTTTCCCAAAGTAATGTTGCTTACTCTTTAATATGGAGCTATGATGAAAGCAAAATCACTTTGCAACTTGCATTTTAGGTAGGGCGTTTGTATATTGGCACTGCTAACAGTGATGATTGTTTCTAAAGAATTCACAGTAATTAATTGGTGTGATTTTGTTTTTGTTTGTGTGCATGTGTAGCTGTACCTTGTGCCCTCAGCTTTGGCTGAAGCGCTAGCTCAACAATAGGAACATTGTGTGGGAAATCAGACCTACGTGGAGCTGCATATCAACATTTTCACCAAATTGCTTCCTTTTTTTCTTCTTTCACTAGAATTATTAAAGATGTAACCACAGAGCCTCTTTTACAAAGTGCAGATCCACACTGCTGTCAGTTCTCATTGCATTTCTTGAACACGTTGTGGCCTTGAAAGCAATTTTACTATAAATAGTGCAACTCCAGTTTGGGAGTTTGGTAAAAAAAAAAAAAAAGTAAGAATCTTTTTAATTTTATTTTCAGAGGGAAATGTTGCTGCCTTTTCCATTCCTTTGTCTGGGATTCGAAGCAAACTAAGTAATAGCTTGAAAGCTTTTTAATTTCCCAAGTGTGTCTTCCATTACCAATGACACTTCCAAACTCTGTTGCTAAACCTTCTAATCTTTAAGGTTGTGTGAGTGTAGGCAACTGTCAGGGAAGCTGCATAATTCAGCAGTGAAGTCATGCCTGATTCATTGACCATTATTTATTATACAATTATTTCTGCAGTTCCTAAAGATTATAATCCTAGTGGTAAACGTTGATGGGAAGTCAGCAGACTTGGATCAGGAATGAGATGATCACCATTATATGCTAGAGTGAAATCTGGTAGAAGGCATTCCATTGAAAAATATTGTATTTAACACAGACTGCCTTTAAAAAAAAAATGGCTTAAAGAGCTTTTAAAGTATTTTTTTACCAATTCATTTGAAAAAAGTGTGAAAATAATTTATAATTCCTTTTTGTTTCTTCCCCATTGGTGGATATGTTTTTGACTATCTTTTCTTTGTTTCTTTCTCCCCCCTCTCCTCAGCTTTGCTTATTTTGGTTCATTAATGTAATTTAATTAAAAGATGCTCAGGAAATTCCGAGTGCATGGTGCAGGTGGCTGGTACAGCCTTCCCGCACTCAGCTTCTCTGTATCTCAGTAGTGTAACCTGTGTATTCCTGTCCTTGAACTCTTCTGAGCTGGCAGTCAGTGGCTCCAAGTAGTGACAACCTGTATTGTGGCTCTGAGAAGATGTCAAGTGGCAGCTGGAGACTGGTTTGGGAACAACTGCATTTATTTTCATTTGAAACATAATTTGTGCCTCCTCCTGCTGTCCTTCCCCCAGTGTTTTGAATAGAGCACTCAGGGAAGGGAAGGAGAAAAGAGAAGTTTGGCTGACACTTGTTTACTTTGGGTTTAGTTCAACAGCATCAGCGGCCTCAGCAGATTGGGCAGCCCTCAGAGTTGGTAGCTCGGTGCCGCAAAGCAGTGATGTGTATTTTGCGTGCTGCACAAAAATGGCCCCGGCAGCTCAGGCAACATTTAAATTTATATTCAATGATAGCATTCCTTTGTTGTGAGATAGAAGGTGGGTAGTTCCTGGCTTCACGGAAGTCGGTGAGGGTTTTGCCAAAAATTTGAGCAGGTCTTAGATTTTTATCCACAGTTTTCAGCATTGTTTTGTTTCCAGGATTTGTCCCAAACTGTAACCTTATGTGCTCGGCTGTCTTTAGTAGCTGCTTTGTACCGTGGATGGATGGCATAATCAAAACTTAGTGCTTGTCTGAGGGTCTTGGATACTGCTGCAGTAGAAATGGTGCTAATCTAAACAGGATCTGTGTGCTTGTGATTATGGTTTTTAAACTGACCTGAAAGCAATGTACTGTGAATTACTACAGTACTGAAGCTGGAATTGGAGTTGGATGTACCAGAAAACAACCCAGCAGCAGTCTTGAGATAATGAATAGTGCTGCAAGAAGAGAGGGGGGCTGATTAGCGGGGTAGAAGTGCAGTAAGCGTGATGGATGTGTTTCTTAGAAACCGGCCTGCAGAAAGCTGGATATAAAGATACAGACCAAAATAAAAAGCTTCATATACTCTCCTCAGGGACGTTAGAAACTTCTAACACATCCAGTTTTCTGAATCAGTACTTGTCATGGTGTAATCCCATGCAGGGGAGACACATGCTTTGGAGTGCATAGAAGCATCAGAACAGGGCAGTTCAAAGACATAAGTCCCTATTCATAGAATCATAGAATGGTTTGGGTTGGAAGGGACCTGAAAGATCATCTGGTTCCAACCCCACTGCCATGGCCAGGGACACCTTCCACTAGACCAGGTTGCTCAAAGCCCCATCCAGCCTGGCCTTGAATGCTTCCAGGGAGGGGGCATTCACACCTTCTCTGGGCAACCTGTTCCAGTGCTTCACCACCCTCATAGTGAAGAATTTCTTCCTTATATCTAATCTAAATCTACCCTCTTTCAGTCTAAAGCCATTACCCCTTGTCCTATCACTACATACCCTTGTAAAAAGTCCCTCTCCAGCTTTCTTGTAGGCCCCCTTCAGGTACTGGAAGGTTACTATAAGGTCTCCCTGGAGCCTTCTCTTCTTCATGCTGAACAACCCCAACTCTCTCAGCCTGTCCTCATTGGTGAGGTGCTTCAGCCTTTTGATCATCTTTGTGGCCCTCCTTTAGACTTGCTCCAACAGGTCCATGTCCTTCTTATGTTGGGGGCCCCAGAGCTGAAGGCAGTACTCCAGGTGGGGTCTCACCAGAGCGGAGTAGAAGGGGAGAATCACCTCCCTCGACCTGCTGGCCATGCTGCTTTTGATGCAGCCCAGGATAACATTGGCTTTCTGAGCTGCAAGCACACATTGCCAGGTCATGTTGAGCTTCTCATCAGCCAACACCCCAAGTCCTGCTCCTCAGGGCTGCTGGGATTCTCCGCCCAGCCTGTATTTGTGCTTGGGATTGCCCTGACCTATGTGCAGGACCTTGCACTTGGCCTTGTTGAACTTAATGAGGTTTGCACAGGCCCATCTCTCCAGCCTGTCAAGGTCCCTCTGGATGGCATCCCTTCCCTCCAGTGAGGGATAGAGATGAGGATGTCATGTGGGACAGTGTCAAATGCTTTGCACAAGTCCAGGTAGATGACATCTGTTGCTCTTCCCTTATCCACCAACACTGTAACCCCATCGTAGAAGGCCACCAAATTTGACAGGCACAATTTGCCCTTACTGAAGCCATGTTGGCTGTCACCAGTCACCTCCTTATTTTCCATGTGCCTTAGCATAGTTTCCAGGAGGATCTGCCTCCATGATCTTGCTGGGCACAGAGGTGAGGCTGACTGGCCTGTAGTTCCCTGGGACTTCCTTTTTTCCCTTTTTAAAAATGGGGATTACATTTCCCCTTTTCCAGTCAGTGGGAACTTCACCGGACTGCCGCAACTTCTCAAGTATGATGGATAGTGGCGTAGCAACTTCATCTGCCAGTTCCCTCAGGACCCACGGATGCATCTCATCAGATCCCATGGACTTGTGCACCTTCAGGTTCTTTACATGGTCTTGAACCTGATCTTCTCTTACAGCGGGCAGTTCTTCATTCTCCCAGTTGCCTTCTGCAACTTGGGCGGTGTGGCTTGAGCACTTGCCGGTGAAGACTGAGGCAAAAAAAGTCATTGAGTACCTCAGCCTTCTCCATATCCTGGGTAACCAGGTCTCCCGTTTCCTTCCAGAGAGGGCCCACATTTTCCCTAGTCTTCCTTTTATCACTGACGTACCTATAAGGAGCCTTTCTTGTTGCCCTTGATGTCCCTGGCCAGATTTAATTCTATCAGGGCTTTAGCTTTCCTAATCTGATCCCTTGCTGCTCAGACAATTTCTCTGTATTCCTCCCAGGCTACCTGTCCTTGCTTCCACCCTCTGTAGGCTCCCTTTTTGAGTGTGAGTTTGTCCAGGAGCTCCCTGCTCATCCACGCAGGCCTCCTGGTGTTTTTGCCTGACTTCCTCTTTGTTGGGATGCATTGCTCCTGAGCTTGGACAAGGTGATCCTTGAATATTAACCAGCTTTCTTGGGCCCCTCTTCCCTCCAGAGCTTTATCCCACGGTACTCTACTGAGCAGATCCCTGAAGAGGCCAAAGTCTGCTCTCCTGAAGTCCAGGGCAGTGAGCTTGCTGTGCACCCTCCTCGGTGCCCTAAGGATCTTGAACTCCACCATTTCATGGTCACTGCAGCCGAGGCTGCCCTTGAGCTTCACATTCCCCACCAGCCCCTCCTTGTTGGTGAGAACAAGGTCCAGCATAACACCTCTCCTTGTTGGCTCCTCTGTTGCTTGGAGAAGGAAGTTATCATCAATACATTCCAGGAACCTCCTGGATTGCTTATGCCCTGTTGTGTTGTCCCTTCAACAGATATCGGGGTGGTTGAAGTCCCCCATGAGGAGCAGGGCTTGCCAACGTGAGGCTGCTCCAATCTGTCTGTAGAGGGCCTCATCCGCTTGGTCTTCCTGGTCAGGTGGCCTGTAGTAGGCCTCCACTATGATGTCACCTGTCCCTGCCCTCTCTTTAATCCTGACCCATAAGCTCTCTGTCGGCTCCTCATCCATCCCCAGGCAGAGCTCCATGCACTCCAGCTGGTCGTTGACATAGAGGGCAACACCCCCTCCTCGTCTCCCCTCCCTCTCCTTCCTGAAGAGCCTGTATCCTTCCATTCCAACGCTCCAGTCACAGGAGCCATCCCACCATGTCTCCATGATGCCGATAAGATCATAGATAGCCCCACAGGTGTGCGCACGTCTCTAACTCCTCTTGTTTATTCCCCATGCTGCGTGCATTTGCACAGAGGCATTTAAGTTGGGCCCCCAATGAAGCTGACTTACTGGCTGGAATTCCTTTGTGCTGCTCTTCACGTGCTCTCCTGCTGCCCTGCGATCCTTCTCCGGGCTCTGGGCATCTGTTGCTGGCACTGGCATCCAGCTGGTAGGAGTGGAATGGATTGAGGTTGCCCTCCCCTGGCAACTGTAGTTTAAAGCCCTCTTCACCAGCTTGGCAAGCCTATGACCAAAGATGCTCTTCCCCTTCTCTGACAGAAGGACCCCATCAGCCTCTAGTAGATCAGCTTTCTCAAAGCGAGTCCCATGGTCTAAGTAGCCAAACCCCTGGCTGGGTCACCAGTCCTGTAACCATTTGTTGATTTGCCAGATTCGACTGGCCCTTTCAAACCCCTTCCCTTTGACCAGGAGGACTGATGAAAAAACTACCTGTGCTCCAGAGTCCCTTACCACCATTCCCAGGGCTCTGTAATCCTTCTTGATACTCCTCAGGCTGTTCCTGGCTGTATCACCAGTGCCCACGTGAAACAACAGCAGCGGATGTTAGTCAGTGGACTGTACGAGGCTTGGTAGTCTCTGGGTGACATCCCTGATACAAGCCCCCAGTAAGCAGCACACCTCTCTAGAGACTGCATCAGGTCAGCAAATGGGTGCCTCACTCAACAAAGCATCAATAAAGTAAGCACGTGATAATAAATTAGGAACATCTATGAACTAAGAAATAAAGTACAGGTTTTATTCTTAGTAACTCTGCCAGTACTGGTTTGCCACAACTTATTTGCAATTTACAGCAGTCATAGTTTCATTTGTTCTCATGATACCTAAACAGTATTCTAAGCTAATAATAGATTTAAATTTGTATTTAAAAAAAAAAAAAAGCTTCTTTATAGGAGAGACTTGCTAAATGATATATGCCTGCTAAACACAAAGTTACGTGAAAGGTTTGCACTGCAGTACTGACCATGCACGGTGTTCATTCCAGTTGCTAAGCAGTGCAGAGCTTTCTAGGACTTGAGAATGAAGATGTAAAATTAAACTCTAATTGAAGAAATTTAGTATAACCGTCCATTGGGAATATGTGCAAAAGACAAGATAATGTTGAAAAGGAACTTTTAAAAAATATTTTAGTTAATATCTTAATTTAGCAAATGTTAGAGTAAGCTTTTAAGAGAAATTTGATTGAAATTTTCCTAAAAAACTATAGAACGAAAGCCTCAGGATAGGAAATTGTGACTGATGCCCTTGGCTAATTTTAAGGAGAATACCCACTTTTACTATCCTTTTATGTTCTGCTAGTAAAAAATACTGTACAGGTTATCAAATTACGTTAAATCCTGAGAAGGAGCTGACAGCAAAGCCAAAAACTGTCTCCTGGACTATTTTACTGTGTGCTTTGATGAGCAATGTTTGATGTTTACCATTTGTTTTGTAGTAGAAATATATTTTGTGGCCTCAGGCAGAGAACTGTACCTGAACTGTTCTACTGTTTCTCCCTCTTTCCTCCGAGTATGAAAGAACTGTTGAGTCACCTGTGTCTCCTCCAGTGCCTGAACTTTTCCTACACCTACAAGAGCTTTTTAAAGCAGTATCCTCAAGTAAAGTAGGAATGAGCTTTATTTTGAAAGTCTTACTTTTGTGAAAAGGTTTTCTCTGTGGCACCTTTAGATACTTTGTGCTAGTATTTACCACCCTCATGCTTTCTGGGTAAATTTCTGAAGTGGTATGTACATTTCGTAGGGTGCGTAGATATATGCTTAAGCACATTACAAATCGCATCCTTACTGAGCAAACAATCTCCTTAAATTTAATTAAAGTTAACGGGATTGATGATATGCTTAGAATTGGGCACATTCTTGAATATTTTTCTGAACTGAGACTTTATGCCTTTGAACTAGTATTTTAGTCAGTTCTGCAAGCAGAATGGAATAAAGGATTTGTTGCTGTAAATGTCTCATAACCATGGTAAACTCTTTTGCGTGAAGGAGATTGATGAACAGCATGTACCTGGTATAGCAGAGATTAAGAATGTTGTTACTGCAAAGGAGAAACCAGGTTTGTTGGGTTTTGTCGTCTTTGTTGTCGGTTTGAAAATAATTAACTTCTGACGGTTATTCTGAACTAGTGCATTGCTAGTTTGCAGTCTGAGCAGTTGAGAAATAGTGCACTGACCGTTGAATTGAAGACAAGCAAATCAAAGCTGCTTTTCCTGTCACACATACTTGTGTTAATCCTACTACAAGAGACCAAGCAGAGACACAGTAGGTGTTAAGAATTGTTGAAAAGTTCAAAGTGTGCGTACGCGGTAGGATACAGTGACTCCAGGGTGCACAGGCTTTGAAAGGGTGATGTTGCAGCCTTGCAGAAAGGCTCTGTTCCTTTTGGACTGGTTAAAAGGTACTGTTATATTTGGTAGGAAGAAGGCTGTGGAAAGCTGAAAGGGAACAACTGGTAGCCAATGTGTGTGGGGGGTCCTGAATACTTTATTTTAACATATTCCACTGCAATCCCATTCTGAACAATTCACACTTCACAGAAATCAAAGAAGGAAGAAAACCATTTAGATCATCTTGGCTAATACTCCTGCCAATGCAAGACCGTGTCCTACTGTATTTTCCTCTGGTGTTACACTGTCCATTTTTATCTGACTCAAGGGATAATGCATTCCCTAAGAGACTGTTTCACAGTCTAATAGATTTTACTGTTAGGAAATTTTCTGTCGCTCTGTAAACTAAATTTAACTTTGTTTATATTCAGACCATTACTGTGAGACAAATCTCCAGGAACTTAAGCTAAGTCGTTCCCTTCGCTGTCCGTGGCAGTTTACACCATTCAGGTACCTGTAAGTCTGATAATTGTGCTATTAAAGAAACAATCCTACTGCATAAATTTTTTCACAAAAAAACAAAACAAAACAACAACAAAAACCAAAAAAACCCCAACAACAACAAACCACCAAACACCCAAAACACCAGTTGAGTGTTCAAACCTGGCGTTTTTCCATTGTAACTATGTAAAAGTTTGTGATGAAATTCAACCCCATGTTTATAACAGCACTTGTAGCTCAGCTATGTAGCCTATGCTACATATGCTATATATTTGGTTTAAAGGTAACAGTGTACACAGTGACAGAAATACAGAAGACACATGAAGCTGAAGGCAGGGGTCGTTTGGTTTGTGTGGAGGGTTTTTTTTGTTGGTTTTTTTTTTTTTTTTGAATCACACATTGGACTGTTTAGTTTTGATCCAGATGTGAAAAGGAATTTCAGCCCCTTTACAACAGGCTGGTAACTTAAAAGAGCCATAAAACTGACTGTTTGGCATATTCCCAGTTTAGGGAGATCTACATGGACTCTGCAGCATCTGACCTGTAGGTACAGAAGAAGTATAGAAAGAAGGGGTAAAACAAACAGTTGTTGATACTGCTGTCAGCTCAGTAGGAATCCAGCAGATATCCCCAAACCATCAGCCTTGCCACCTAGCTGTATCTAGGACACAGGGATACATGGACAAAGAGACCAAAGTGCAGTTCCCAGACTGTATTTGGTTCAACCCCTGGCTACAGGAGGATGCAAAATGGGAAATGATTCTGTGAGGTCTGACAGATCTAAGACACAGATCTAAAGTGATAGAAACAAGGATAGGATTCACAATGCTCGTATTAGCCCCAACGAACAAGTTTTATTTGCCTGTGCAAGTTGCATGGACATATGGCTGGCACTGGCCTGGCAGCTCAGCTTTTGGAGGTACCCTTCTGCACTATGTGGCATGGCTGTGAGTAAATAAAGGTGTCTGCAGTTGTATTTCATAGCTGCTTTCTAGAACTCCTCCAAAGTTTGAATACTCTTGAAACCGCATCTCTGGCTTTGGCTGTGGATGGTCATTTTAAAATATATACCTCTATGCCTAATACAGACCCAGCATTGTGTTTCTCTGGTAGAGAAGGGAGAGGTGATTATTGTGGAGTCAGGAAGAGAGAATTAGGGCCTGATAAGGGCCCTGGAGATGGAAGGCCGATGTGGTAGTGTGTCCGAACTGCCTCCCCTCTGATTACTGGTTGAAATGTCTCATCTTAATTAGAAGCTTCCTGGCAGCTGTGGATAACCTTCAAGGTTATAGTGCCTCATTTTTATTACCTTTGGCTCTCTGGTCTGTTACAAACAATGTGTCTCATTACAAAATGAAAAGCTTTGTCTTCCAAAATTAGACTTATAAAAAGTTTACACTCCATATTCTGAACTGTCTTTGGCTGAACCTTCTGCTTTCCTTTTTGCTATGTGTTTATCCAGTACTTCTTGTGGAATCATTGTGCTTGATTTAGGTATCTGACTTTGCAAGAGCTGATTTATACCTATGCTTGATGTACATCATCTCTAGATGGAAAAAAGTCAGTTCAGAAAGCTTCTTGCAACTGCTCGATAAGTAGAAGAACATTGTGGAATTGCTGGAATGTACTACATCTGAGACGCTAGAGTTGAGAGCAATGCTCTGTGGTTTCTTTGGGAAGAGGAAGGTTGAATCAGCATTACAATTAAATACAGTCCGTACAGTGAATGGACTGTGGACCTTGTCTTTTCAAGGTGGCATTTGTTATAGTAGCCTCTGAAAGCACTGCTGTAGTTAAGCATCTGTAAGTACTTTTATTATAAACCCTTATTTTTATAGCCTTATAGCTTGACCATAGAAATTTGCCCTCGGCAAGAACTTGGCACACAGTCTGTTGTCAACACAGGAGTCTAAGTTATGTGTTTATTATCTTCTCCTTCTTAAATCTAATTCATGCTAATTAGAGATGGGCTTGTGCTGCAGAATCCAGATCCAAATCTTAAACTCTCCTCCCCTAGGTTTAGAGGATGTATAGACTTGACACTTAACTTTTGGGCCAACCTTTTGTTTAAATTCAACTGGCAACAGTTAGTCAGTGTTGTAGTGTCAGATCCTTTTACTCTTTTCTTTCAAAGAACAAAATTTTTGTTGGCAGTGTCCTTTCTTCCATTTAGAATGATGTCTTCAGAAATGCTCGATTTATTTTTGACTATTATATTTTGGAAAAAAAATCAAATGGCTTCTAAGTTTTGTTCTGTTTGGAAGAGAATAAAAAGTTGGAAGGCGTCGCAACCTGGTTTGGTTTCCCGGAAAAACACTAGTCTGTACTGCTCATGTTAATAGCTCCTGAACTCCCGGGCCTGGGTAATGGCTTTTAGCTCTGGGTATCTCTGGAAGTGAGATCAGGCTTTGCAGAAAGATACAGAGCCGTGGCTTGTATATGCAGGGAGAAGACATGACAGGCCAAAGCTCAACTGGAGTTGAAACTGGCTGGTGGTGTGTCAGACAAGAAAAAAGGCTTTTTAAAGTATGTTAATAGCAAGAGGAGGTCTAAAGAAAACATTGGACCGATACTTGTTGAAGATGGTCACCTGACTAATAGGGATGAAGAAAAAGCGGAGGCATTCGATGCTTTTTTTTTGCCTCAGTCTTCAATAATACAGATAGACCTTGGGCAGCCTGGTCCTCTGAGTCGGGGGACCACGAGTGTGGGAACAACAACTTTCCATTTGTGGACACCACAATTGTAAGGGACCAGCTGTATCAGCTGAATGTTCACAAGTCCATGGGGCCTGATGGGATTAGTATCCCAGAATACTGAAGGAGCTAGCGGATGTTATGGCAGGACCCCTCTTGATCATCTACCAAAGGTCTTGGAAGTCTGGGGAGGTCCCTGCTGACTGGTGCCAATGTTATTCTAATCTACAGAAAGGGCGTGAGGGAAGACCCAGGGCAATACAGACCTGTTAGACTAACCTCAGTTCCTGGAAAAATTATGGGGAAGATTGTACTGGGTACTATTGAAAGGCATTTAAAGACTAATGCAATCATCAGGCACAATCAACATGGGTTCACAAAGGGAAGGTCCTGTCTAACTATTCTGACATCCTTCTATGACAAGGTCACCCGCCTAGTGGATGAAGGGAAGGCGGTGGATGTAGTTTTTCTGGATTTTAGTAAGGCTTTTGATACTGTCCCTCACAGCATCCTTCTGGACACGTTGTCCAACTGTGGGATGAGCAGGTTCAGGGTGTGCTGGATGAAGAACTGGCTGAAGGGCAGAGCTGAAAGCGTTGTAATGAATGGGGCTGCATCTGGCTGGTGACAGGTCACCAGCGGTGTTCCTCAGGGCTCAATTCTAGGGCCAGTTCTGTTCAATAACTTTATCAATGATCTGGATGCAGGAGTTGAATGCACCATTACCAAGTGTGCTGATGGTACCAAACTGGAAGGTGCTGTTGACTCTCTTGAGGGACAGGAGGCCTTGCAGAGGGATCTAGACAGGTTGGAGTATTGGGCTGTGATTAATGGCATGAAATTCAACAAGTTGAAATGCCAGATTCTACACCTGGGACAGAGTAACACTGGGCACAGGTATAAATTGGGAGAGGAGTGGCTGGAGAGCAGCCCTGCAGAAAGGGATCTGGGGGTGCTGGTCGGCGGCAGGCTCAGTATGAGCCAGCAGTGTGCCCTGGCAGCCAAGAGGGCAAACCGCATCCTGGGGTCCATCAAACACAGTATCGCCAGCCGGTCAAAAGAGGCGATTATCCTGCTGTATTCAGCATTGTTGTGGCCTCACCTCGAGTACTGTGTGCAGGTCTGGGCCCCACAATTTAAGAAGGGTGTGAAGGTCCTTGAATGCACCCAGAGGAGGGCAACAAAGCTGGTGAAAGGGCTGGAAGGAGTGTCCCATGAGGAACAGCTAGTCCCTCTGGCTTTGTCTGCTTTGGAGAAAAGGAGGCTGAGGGGAGACCTCGTTGTTCTCTGCAGCTTCCTGAGGAGGGGATGTGGAGAGGGAGGTGCTGGGCTCTTCTTCCTGGGATCCAGTGATAGGACTTGTGGGAATGGTTCAAGGCTTGTGCCAGGGGATGTTTAGACTTGGCATTAGGAAGCATTTCTTTACCGAGAGAGTGGTCAAACACTGGAACAGACTTCCTAGAGAGGTGGTCGATGCCCTAACCATGTCAGTGTTTTAAGAGGCATTTGAACAATGCCCTCAATAATATGCTTTAACTTTTGGTCAGGCAGTTGGACTAGATGATCGTTGTAGGTCCCTTCCAACTGGAATAGTCCAGTCCTATTCTATTCTGTTCTGTTCTACCTCAAGTAAACTCCTAGGAGCAAACACTTTTCCGGGGGCAAAGGAACAATTCAGCAACCTGTGCCTTAGAAAACTAGTGCTGCAAGAATCCCCATCAGTTGCGCGCATCCTGCCCACGTTCCCCCTGGCTGTTCAGAACTCTGATTTCTACTTACATCTTTCAGAGGCAATGTGTTAGTAAAACAGGGAAATGCAAGTTTAGCATGTATAGACCCATGCTTCCTTCTTACAAAACCAGGATAAAATCTGGGTGAATTATGTGTCTGAAAAACCACTGAGCTCCTCAGAGCAAGCCCTCAAGAGTCCTGGGTATGAGATGAATTTTTTTAGGCCAAACAAGCTTTTCAAGCCTCCTTTGGCCTGACTGTTGTCTTGCAATGGTGCAGTGACCTGCTTGCCTTAAGAGGTTGTACCTCATCTAAATCTCTCATATACCTCTTGTCCCTGAGTTTATGCCTGGAATTTGCAGGCTGGAATCTCTTTTAGCTTCTGGCCAAAGAATTTCTCCAAGGTAATGGCACCGTCAGTAGCAATCCCATTGCTATTCCGAGGTGGAGCCATCAGTGCGCTGAGGCTGCTCTGCCCCAGCTTTCCAGGCGTTTCTGAATTCCTGATACCGTATAAATGCTGAAAGCCACATTGATGGTAACGGTTGCCTTGGATGCTGAAATACAAAAAGGCTTTGATGAAATCATACCAAATTAGTAAACAGACACAAATCTCTCTCCCAGTTTATTATGGCATAATCCAAACTTTGCCTACCTACTACCATCAATATATATGAACATCCATGACAGACATTTAGCTAAGCATATACTTATGTTTTTAACGAGGGTGTAAAAGATATGGTCAGAACATGTCTGCTCTCAAATCAGAAATGGGAAATCCTCATTCACTCTATGTAAGTCAGAGTTGACTTTTGTCACCACCCCTCATTCTCGGCTGCCTTTTCTACATGTGGATGTGCAGAACTAGTAAAGAAACAGTGCTTTTACACTTTTCCAGTATTAGTTGAAAGGTGTTAGTCTCTCCTTCCATTCTCAGTCAGGGCATTTAATTAACTTGCGGTGGTTTCAATCATCAGACTTCTGAATACAGAAGTTTTCAAGTATCGGTCTATTTAAGTATTGTATACAGGGATCGTGAAGCATGTGAGGGGGGTGTTATAGATAAGTCGGTCCTTTCATCCTTCCCTCTCTGTGGGGAGGACCAGGGTAAGGATAAAACTTTTTTTTTTTTTTTTAACACGATTTGTTAACCATTAAAAAGAAAATAATTTCACTTTCAAGCTTTGGCAAAAGTTTGGACAGCTTCTTATTTCGCTCCCTGTGGTTGTTTTTTCTAGGCAGCCCACTCCGGTGGGATGCATAATATTTAGTACTTTCAAAGTGAGTATGAATACTTACCTTCCTATGCCCCACCTCTTCAGGTATCCTCAGCAGAATGTATGCACCTTCTTTATGTCCTTGCTTTGAATCTCGGTCCTCTTGAGAGGAAGAATTATGTGTTTGTCCATATCTCCTCTTTCCTTTAATTCTTGTAAAAAAATGCTCTAAATGTTAGCTTGGGGACAGAGATACTTGCTGATAATGTGTGATGGAGAGCTGCTTGCATCTGGAACAGCTGACCAGTCATTCTGTGATATGCTATTGCTAGATACTTTGTTTTGGCTTTATGGTTTTAAAAATAGGGCAGTATTTCAGAAAATAGAAAAGGAATTTTTTTTGGTATAAATATTTTTTTAAAAAATAATTGAAATAAAAAATTATCTGTGAATGGGCAACTGCAGTATTACTTTTTGTATATAACTTGTTTATCTGTTTAACCAGTAAATCATAGAATGCTTTGGGACGAAAGGGACCTTTAAAGGTCATCTAGTCCATCCCCCCTGCAATTGGCAGGGACATCTAAAACTAGAGCAGGTTGCTCAGAGCCCCATCCAGCCTGGCCATGAATGTTTCCAAGGATGGGACATCTACCACCTCATCTGCTTAAAAAAGTGTCTTGTTTTTATCGTAGGACTTTCAGTTACTGGATGTCGTGGTTTAACCCCAGCCAGCAGCTAAGCACCACGCAGCCGCTCGCTCACTCCCCACCAGTGGGATGGGGGAGAGAATCGGAAGAGTAAAAGGGAGAAAACTCGTGGGTTGAGATAAGAACAGTTTAATAATTAAAGTAAAATAAATTAGAACAGTTAAATAGGCAAAGCAAAGCAAAAACCGTGCACGCAAGCAAAGCAAAACAAGGAATTCATTCACTGCTTGCCATCGGCAGGCAGGTGTTCAGCCATCTCCAGGAAAGCAGGGCTCCATCACGCGTAACGGTTACTCGGGAAGACAAACGTCATCTTACCCAATGTCCTCCCCTTCCTTCTTCTTCCCCCCAGCTTATATACTGAGCATGACGTCACATGGTATGGAATAGCCCTTGGGCCAGTCTGGGTCAGCACCCCCCCCGCCCCCCGGCTGTGCCCCCTCCCAGCTTCTTGTGCACCCGGCAGGGCAGCGGAAGCTGAAAAGTCCTTGACCAGTGTGAGCGCCACTTAGCACCTATTTAGCAACAGCTTAGCGCTACTTAGCAAGAACCAAAGCATCAGTGTATCATCGACATTGTTCTCATCCTAAACCCAAAACACAGCCCCATACCGGCTACCAAGACGAAAATTAACTCTATCCCAGCTGAAACCAGGACACTGGACTATTCAAACCCCTGTCTTTGGCAATGGCAAAGTACTCTGTATATTGCAACACTTCACCTCCTGCTTCTATCAAGGGTCATTACGTCTGCTTAACTGGCTGGTAATCTGGAGTTCAACAATGCTCACTTCTCATTAGCCCATTTGTTTTCCCATTGTCCTTCCTTCCCTGTGCATTGACTACACCGAGTCTAGCTGGTTTAGAAGATTAATAATTGCAGTTGGAACAAGAGGGGTTTGTTTTGCACATTAAGCCCTTCTAGAAGTGCTTTATCCATGGAGTATAGCAGTAGTGTTCTTAGTCAGGAGGCCAATAATAGTGGTTTAAATCTGGCATAAATCAGCAGCGTGCTTATTCACTAAACTCAAACTGACTTCTCATCCTATGCCTTTCCAATTATGCATTCATATATGCCTTCATTTTATAGATTCTTCACTCTGTGCACTCAGTCTCCATCCTTATTCCAGATTACTTTGGAACTGGAGATAGTTTAAAGAAAGAAATTCTCACGTAGATAATCCTGGTGATAAGGTCTGTGTTTGCTCTCTTGTTCCTGCCTTTGTTTCCTGTCAGTGCAGATAGTGTTAGGACTTTGTACAAAACAAAAGCGGACAAAAATTACTAATATCCTGTGTATTGAATAGGTCTTACATCTTTAATTACTGTATAACTGCTTAATTGCTGTATAAAGGGCAGTCTTCCATTAATGTCCAGCCCTGCTTTTTTAGGTCATGGCAGTTGGTTGCTGTGGTTATGTACCTGGGATGTCGTACAATTATGTGTTTTGGTGTGGCTGAACACTTCAGAGTGGAGAAATCTGAAGAAATTAAGAGACTGCTTTCCCACCATGATTCATATTAAAGAAGAAAAGATTACAAGTGCATACAGAGCCAAGTGTCTCCTAAATACTTTGGGCTTGTGTTATCATTTTATTGCCGAAGGGTTTTAGATTAATTTTGCAAAATTAAGTGATCACTTTAATATGAGTGGTTACCCTCAAAGTCACATTCCAAACCTGTTTACTCATACATAGTACAAGCACAGGTTTTGTTACTGCACGTTCTCTTTAATGCATACTCAGTCCATTCATACTAAATATATCAGGGTGATCAGCACATGACATGAGACAATACTTGAGATGCGGGTGGCTCTTACGCTGGGAATACGTCCTGTTACCAGCAAAAGCAGGACTGAACCAGAGGGAGTGCTGAGACCACGCAGGATGGCACCATGGTGACGGAGTTGCAGTTGTTCCCTGTGTATGAACCTTTCTCAAAGCTCTGTTTTGTGTTGGCTCTCCTAAGTATGTGATATATCATAGGATTTTTTTGATCACATGAAAATTTCAGGGTCAGGAAGATGCGTCTCTTTGAAATACAACCATGTCAGTGTAGTTCAGTGCCATCTACGGAGCCGTGAAGATCACCCCATCGTTTGTGTGTCTCTTCACTATCATGTATTATCCAGTCGTTAGTGGGTGAATCCAAAGCATTGTTTAAACTTTACTTTCCAATGGTAATTAGAAAATTATCAGAAAACACGTGATCACTAAATTAGGAGAAACTAAATCCTCATTATATCATGCTCACAAAATCCAGGCCAATTCATTCAAAGCTGGGGAAATAATCCAGATTTAAATCCATGTGACAAAAAAAATGAATTTGACCCTATGTGTATAGGTGCAGATCAGCAGAACCAGTAATACTGTACTTGTAACACACACTTGTAACTTACAGTGATCCATTGTAAAATGTGTTATTTTTGGAACATAAGGTAGATTAAAGTGGTTAATGGCTTATTATTCTAGCTCTTGCTTCAACAATATGATCAAGAAGGTTAATGACATTTTGTTTCCACAGTGCTGTACTTTACTCGTGTCCATAGCTAATATGTATTTTCGTGAACATTGCAAGCAGCTTTTCTGCTGTGGCTATAAATCACGTGTTTCCTTGACATTTTGGGTGTCAATAGCCAAGAGGCGTATAAAAATAACAACCAGTTTGTTCATTGGTTTGAATTTGTGCATGTCTCCATTGACCCACCAGGTATGTTTGGGTGGTGTCTAGGTGAGGTTACAGAAGGGACCAAGAATTCTGTAAGCTGTGATCTTATGGGCAGGTGATATTGGTTGGTGAAAGAGCAAAAAAAGCTTTGTCAAAAGTTACATTGGCTCCTGAGTTACAGGGGTGCGCTCTCTCAACTTCTCCATTTCAGGTGCTCTGCTTGGGCGTTCAATAATCCCTTGATTTCACTCGGTGGTAAAGTCAGAGCTCTTAGCTAGCTTCTTTTTTGGAGTACTGCTACTGTATTGGACACAGATCAAGCTTATCATCAGTGTAATAGGTATTGCTCTCTTAGAGTCAATAGCTGAGTAAATTTAGGTAAAAATCTGGATCACTAGCTTTCCTGTCAAACTACCGCCTTCTCACTGTGTATTGTGTGCTCTTGTAGGGCAGCAGTGGAATTTCCATTGAATGTCTAATCATTTAGTTAAAAAAAAATTAAAAAAAATTCACCTGTAGAAAAACAAGTAACTAAAAGAAGAAATAGCTAGCTTAGAAGTTTGAACTTCAACCGATATTTCAGGTGTTACTGTCACACAAAGGAATTGGAGCATTTTTGGAGAAAGAGGGCAGACGGGAGAATTGATCCAGTGCTCACCAAGAAGAGCTATCCATATGACAAATTAAATGTAGTAGCAATGAAGAGCTTTGCCCAGGTTTAGTAACAAATGCTAGTTTGGGCATGTTCACAGTAACACTGTGCTGCATGAAGTGCCTATATGTTTGAACTCTAAATTTCTTTAAAGGTGACAGTTGAATCAAATTGTATATACTAAATAATGCAAACAATGTCCATATGATCAAAGACAACTGGTCTTGAATTTGTAATACTGGGTTAACGTTAAGGGTTGTTTTGTGTTACCTGTTCTTGTCACTCATCTTTTTTCAACAGAATGCACGTTGCTCTTCTATTTATGTATTCCTTGCTACCCTGACTATAATAGCATGTATTTTTCTCTCTAGTTTCAAAATGTAATATCAAGTGCATTTGGACTTGTATACCTTATACATACATACGTATTTATTAATTGAGTTCAGTCTTCCTATGCACAAAGAATCAACATTTTTGCATTTGTAGAGGCAGTCCAAAAGCCTAAAACTATATATAGGGTTAGCCAAAAAAGAGGCACCTAGAGCTGTGGTGCATGAAATAGTCCAAAACACAAAAATCAGTTTACAGTATTTTATTTATCTGAACAACGGACAGCAGTGTGTGGATAGTGTTCAGTGTCTTATCAACTAATTGTGGTTGAACCTCACTGGATAGCAAAAGCTTATGTTAAAATATTTGCCCTTTTTTTTTTTTTTCCCTTTTAAAGACCTTTCTTTCTTCATCTCCCCAGCAGGGAAGTGATACAAATTCATTATTAGCAATGTTGCCTTAAAACAATATGTACTAAAATAAATATTAAGAGACTAAATTTTGGTAATTATAACAATATTAATAAATATTGCTCTTAGAACTTCAATGTAAAGCATCTTCATTACCAAAATATCTGTGCTTTTGTGAGATGTTTTTTACATCTAAGATGTTTTCTCTAGTATGTTTTTTACATTGCCTAACATTGAGTGAATGTTGACTTGAAATACTATTGAGAAAAGCAAAAAAAAACACACTGGAAATGTGTGACTTTGTTTCAAGTGCAGCTTCGCAGCAAAGGACAGATGCTTCTTAGGCTGTACTTCTCATGTAATTCCTCCGAAATTACATAGCTGACAGAGATGTTAGTGAATTTTAAAGCCATTGTGAGCCTGAGTTAGCAGTACAGGGCCTTCGTTTTATATAAAGAAAAAAAAGTAATCTGTATTGTATGTTCAGTCTACCTCCTCCAGATTGTAACTAGATGTAGTTTGTGGTGTTTTTACTTTGCAGACAGCTGTTCTTGATGTACAGCCGACTAGTCCGATCTCATGTTCATTACCAGTTTGACAGAGAGGGGGCTTACATGAAGCAGTGTTCACTCCACACACAGAAGCATTTACAGTTTTGACAGTAGCTTGTTTTACTGTAGCTGAATGTTGTATATATTCTTTTATCTGTTGTTTTATTGAGGTGTTTATGTGTTATTTACTTGGGCACACAAGTTAATGATGGTGACTAGGTTTGAGTGGAGTGCCTTTTGGGTTTGTTGCAAGGTTCCTCTGCATTTTAGTGTCTTGTGTATAACCCTGTTCCCCATTAAGTGAAAACTGCTAAATCATATATTGAAATGAAGTGGTGGAAATGGTGATGGTGAACTGTTCGCCCATGTCCTATCAAGGTGATTTTCCTTCCTGTTTGTTGGAACTTGATGCACATTAAAAATCTTGGAAAAGAATGCGCAGATGAGCTTTTCAGAATAATAAATTAAATTACACAATTTTCTCCAGATTTTCCCAGTGAAAGACCATAAAATGAATTACAATTTATTTTGGTCCTAATAGTCATGAATTTGCATTCAAACAAACAGAAATTGCCCTCTGTGCCGTGTTTTTTATTTTGCATAAAACAGTTGCCAACTGGACGCTCCTGGGAATATTTTTATGCCCAAGGTCTATATTAATCCTTTCTTGCTAAAAGACACATTTCTGAAATATTTATCCTGAACCTGCCATGCTGTTGTCACATTGTGCCTTTCGTGGTGTGAGCAGTTCTGGGACTTGTGCCAGCATTGTTCCTTCCATTCAAATAGAAAATTTGCTACGAAGTGTCTGGTTCTTGGATGAATAGCACGATGCTTGTTCATCGACCTGACTTTGGTGATTCATAACCCAAATGTGTGATGCCATGCAAAGCA
The DNA here is from genome assembly GCF_047370975.1 of Nipponia nippon. NCBI lineage: Eukaryota > Metazoa > Chordata > Aves > Pelecaniformes > Threskiornithidae > Nipponia > Nipponia nippon. The sequence goes on along the minus strand of NW_028262291.1, from coordinate 17,665,437 downwards.
GGAGTAGCCAGTATTTGGCCTGTCAGGTTTACTGACATTATATTTGCAAGTATAATTTTAATTGTATGTGTACATAGGAAGGGGGGAAGGGTTGATCATTTTAAATAGGAGTCAGATCTTTGAAGTACTACGTTTGTGTTGCTTCATAAGTTCTACAAATAATTAAGTAAAAACTGAATGAAAATGAGGCTTTGATTTATAGCTTTTTTAAATCAGAAAATGTGACAGTGTTACTACTTCTGCTGTCTTTGTTTCTGAGACTGAATCACTGAGAAATATTTGTACGTACTGGGAGAGGGTCTTGAATCTCTTGAACTTGCAGTGTGTTCAAAATGTGTGTTGGAATACCTCGCTCAGAAGAGTGTCCATTTTAGGGGGTTTAATCTGTGAAAGATTTTTTTCAACTGGTACGCTAAAAATAGTGTTCCTTCAAAGGAATTGGTGTCCAGCAGGAAAAAGTCAGTTTGCAGATTTTTTTCTTACATAAAATGCAATTTTAATTAGGTTGGTTTTTTTTTAATATCTACAACAAATGGCTTGAATGCCTTACTCTTGTGTCTGTGGTTTCATTTAAAATGCAGTTCTATTTTAGCTCTGAGTATTCTGGAGAATAGCAAGAATAATTTGATAACACTATTCCCTTATGAAAGCATTTAAAGTATAATAAGTGTTTCCATTTCAGGACTGCAGAGTACTGTCTGGTTAAATTATATGTTGTACTTGAATACATCATTTATGAGCTTCTTGAATCAAACTTTGCCAGCTATTCTGAAATTATGCCAAATTTGGGATTATTTTGTAATATGTACTAGAATCTACCTGCAACACAGCTGATGATAAGTTCTCTTAAGAAATTGTGATAGTTTTTGTATATAAAAATAAATTATTTCAATTAATTACTAGTGAAGTTAAAATTATATAAATAAGGATGTTTCTAATAGTAACTACATCTTATACACATCAACATGAAGTTCAACACAAGTAACAGGGAAAATAATAAGAGTTCTTTCAACTTTCAGTTCATGAGGCCATTGAAGGTTTTATGGTCAAGATGCAGTTATTAGTTTAGAGACCTAGGATACTTCTGGATCAGGCTACCATATTCCCTAACGTCAAAAGCAGGACGCAAAATATGTGTGTTGGGGGAGAGGCAGCACTTTCGTTTGAGCAGTAGTTACATGCCTGAGGCTCCGAGCCACTGCATTTCTACCAACTCTCTTGTAGTAGCCCTCCCTCCTTAATCTAGACATCCTTCCACTGTAGAGCTCCTGTCCTCCTGTGTCTTGTCCTAAAGTACCCACAAGCTTCCAACTGTACCCTTTCCTTTCATCCTGCTTACCAAAAAGTTAGTTATTCTCTCATTCCTCATCAGATCACCCTGGCACCTCTGGTCTCCCTCAGATCCCTGGTGTTTTCCTGTCTCTCTGCCCCACGCTTCTCGTGAAAGTTGGTTGCTATTAAGGTCACCCGCTATGTTGTCCCCGTAGCACTAAATGCTAGACCCAGTGCTCAGATTCCCTGGTGTCACTTGCACTGTGTTCTCTTGTCTGTTGGAGCCCGCCCCTGCGTTGGCCATCGGTGTGGTACTGAGATCTTGCTCTTGCTTCTGACTAGGATTGCAGAAGCCCAGAAAGGAGCTGCCTTTACTGAAATCTGTGGACATACTACTGCATGTAACATATATATATATGTCCTATATATGTCCATATATGCACTACTCCTGATGGAGGTGGAGGAACTGGCTTGGGAAAGGGTGAGATTCTTCAGGGAAACCAGAGCATTCTTTACCCCTGTGTGGACCTCTAAAAAAAAAAAAAAATTTCCCCTCGATTTCTCTGTTTCTCATTAGCTGCTAATATGGATAACGGCGGATAATACATATGGGTTATTTTTTTTGTTGAAAGTGGCTGATTTAAAGTCATTGTATAATGAAGAAATATAAAAAGGGCATCACTTCACTACCTGTCGAATGGTTTGATTTCTAAATGAATGTATATACTGTCAATATTGCAAACTCATCCAGGAATCTGAAAGTCAAGACTTGTTTCTTTGCTCCTGTGTCATTGCTGGTGATAAATAAGAAATTAAAATGAGGACCTTATTTTGATGCACCACAATACAGTTCCAGGCAGCCTGCAATAACATGGATATAAGTTATGATAAATAAAACCTATCATAATAATAATTATTACTATAAGCTTGTAATATTTGTTAAGTTATAGAATCAGCAGAAGGTCTTTATCATCACTTTAATGAATATAAGAGTATGGCCCCATTGTAACTATCTTCTGTGTGTTGGAGTCAGTATTTTGTTCTCAGTTTTGACCACCTTTCTGCCAAATTCTTTACCTACTGTATATCACGTGCTGGTAAGGCTACAGGAAAAGCTCACATCATGCTTAGGCCATTGCTAAATCTATGAGCTAGCGTTTTCCAAGAAAAACAGTGTAAATTGTATTTTAAAAGGCAAATGTTATTAGACACACAGTTAATTGAATTGGATTAGCTATGCATCAGCTCTTCAGTCTGAAGGATTCACTGTCCTGCATTTCTTCTGGATAGAGATAAACCAGAGTGGTTTGACTGAATTCTGTCTTTCATAAACAGGGAAGAAATTCTTTACTGTGAGGGTGGTGAGGCACTGGAACAGGTTGTCCAGAGAAGTTGTGGATGCCCCCTCCCTGGAAGCATTCAAGGCCAGGTTGGATGGGGCTTTGAGCAACCTGGTCCAGTGGAAGGTGTCTCTGCCCATGGCAGGGGGGTTGGAACTAGGTGATCTTTAAGGTCCCTTCCAACCCAAACCATTCTACGATTCTATCATCTTTGTATCAACAGAAGCATGGTAAGACATTGTATCTGAAAATGGCAATGCTGATTTTGGTAGGCTTACCTGCATTTTACTTCAGAGGTTATCTGCTTTCACCAGCAGTTGTCAAGTTCTTAACATGGCTGGAAGCATAACTGAAATCACAGTTAGCTATTGCCATTAGTATTGTTCATACAGCTGCTTAACTCCCATGTGTGTTTGCAGAAACTGAAAATATTCCACTGGATGTAGCCAGCATCTGCAGCGCTAGTTCAGCAAAGCTTAAGGAGTTTCTTAAATCATGTAGAAGGAGCTACTGTATCATTTAAATTAAGTGCAAGCTTAAATGCTTTTCTGAATGTGTGAGGGTCTGCAAAAAATGTATGGTAGGTCAGGTACAGTAGGATGTTACAGGATGCTCTTAAGTACAAGACACTTGTTTCAAGCACGTTCAATTTGTGCTCATAAGCTAGGAGTTCTGCCGTTAGCAAAACAATAAATAATTTTCAAGGGACAGTAAATAGGGTAGAAAACATTTGCTATATCTTTACAACAAAATATAATGCAGTAAGTCCTATACTTAAAACTAAATAAATATTTATCTACTAGAAATAATTTCTTGACGCACAAATCGCTATTCTGTTAAGTGTTTGTTTCACTTTAAAATTCAGGATAAACAAATTTCCCTGTTAGATATTGTGTATTAAATGTTGGCTTTTCTAATTGTTCTAAAATTTAAGGCACTTTTAAAGATCCACTTAAGATAAACAGCTTGGTCTCTTCGTTATGCAGCCAGCCATATTTCCAGATCAGTAGCACATATTTTGATCATTGAATGATTTTATGAAAACACTTGGACGGTTCCAGGGTTTAACACTCTGGTGGATTCCTGTGAAATTAACTACAGAAATTAAACCACATTTTTCTGACACACTGCATTATCTGCCTATTCAGAAAGAAAAAACTTTCAGAGTAAATACTTAAACCTAGAGTTGTTTAGCCCCTATTTCCCAGCTTCTTGCTAAGCAATTCAATAGAAAAATTATTTTTATCTTTAAATTTGTTGAAGTCGTCATTCTGTTTAGAGTCAGACAAGCCTGAGGTCTAAAGTTACATGAATTTGGTCAAACTGACCCTGAATTCTTGACTGTAAACACCATAAATCTTCCCTGCAATAATTAGTTTCACATTGTAAAGGCCATGCTGTGAAGGGTAATCCCTCATGCAACAAGTTAAGTTTCTAATTTGTTTTCCATAGCACAATGAATTCCAAAAGCTTTCACCATGTTTCTAGCGAGTCATTTATCAGCTTCATAATAAAGCATAGAAGGGACAGCACAGATCATCTGCAACAGAAGCCAAGTTGTGTATTTCTTTATGGCAAGAGTAGGCAACAGTGCCCATGGGCGACAGGCTTTAACATGATTTTTTTTTTTGCTTCCATCATTCACTTCGTTTTATAAAATTTTAAACTTAAAAATCTTTCTGAAAAGTAATCAAAATCTGCAAGCTGAGCCCAGAGATTGAGTTTCTCTATTAATTTTCATATAGAGAGTATATCCAACAGACCTTGGTAATAGGCCAGTCTCGTACTTCTCCATTGAAACACAACTTTGCAGTATTGCAAAAGGCTTTGCCAATCGAGGGAAACATCAACACTGCGACACAGCTAATACATAAGTACAGAAAGTACTGTCTTTCATTCTATCGTGTCATTTTTCAGAATTGGTCTATTACAGTTTTTCCTAGTCTAGAGTATAGAATTTTGCATATCTATGCTTTATAGAGTAATAAAATATTTAGCATAATTCCTTTTCAAGTAGGTTGTAGTAATTGGTTTGACAGCAGTAGCATATATCTCAAGAGCAGGCATTTGAACTGCGGCTTTTAAATCACTGCTAAACTCAGTAATATCCTTCATTCCATCTTAATTCCAGTGAGACCTATTTTACTTTTTTCAGTATTTCAGGTTCAGTTGGGGTTTTGGTTTTTTTCGGGTGGTGGTGGTGTAAGAAACACTTTTTTGTGCTTTGTTTTTTGTAAGGAAGTTGATTTTGGGGGAAAATGTATCAGATACTTTTGACTCAAGTGAGTGTCCCTTTAAACATCATTTTGCTTCTATGGTGAAGCAAAAGTCGTTTCAGCCAAATAGCTAAAAGAAGTCAGCAAAAGACAGCATTAATCATGACAAACCTTTTTTAGGATAATTTGTTTAGGTCAAAAAATACCTGCCTTTCTGCTTCAGCACATGCCAATCAAGGATTCCAGACCACAGTCCTTTTCTGTCACCCTTGGATTTTTGCTTGACATAGAACAGCATGTCAAAAATGTTTATAGGAGAATCCTGTGAATGCCAGCCAGGAACACAACTCTGTATCTCTGAACATGCGCCTCTGTACCAGATGCTCTGCTAAAAAAATATATTGTCCTGATGTAACTTGGGGATTATTAAAGCACTAAATGGGTTATTAAAGGTTATGCTTCACCCGGTTCCTCCCTTCCCTGCAGTTTCCAAAGAAATTGTGCAACTAAAACCTGTATCATGGAACAGTAAAAGGGAAAAAAATAAGCAAGCAAAAAGAGAAACAGACAAGTTGGACAAGATGAAGTATCCAGAGACAGTATACTTGACAAATCCTTCATGTATTTCAGCAGAAAATCTGGGAGCAGGCTGTTCTTTAGTATAACAGAGATGATGGCATTCTAGCTCAAGAGCTTTGTTTCTTGCTCAGGTGGCTTGTCTGAGAAAAGATATTCTGCCTAACAGTAACCCGGTGTCAGTGACCATTATTTTCTTACCAGTTGTCTTTTCAAGGTAGATGTAAATCTACAGAAATGGTGCTGTCTGGTGAGGCACAGCATTGAGGAAGTTGTTGGGTTCACGAGTTGGACCTGAAGGGGCCAGAAGCCTTTGTGATATACAGAGCCTGTTGTAGCTTCAGTGGCTACATAGGGGGAGGTAGAAGGGCCAGGGTTCAGAGCAAAAGCTCCTTTAGGGCTGAGCATTGATGATTAGCAGTTTGATTGATGCACAGATTCCAGTGCTTTTGAGAATCAGGACTTAATTAGTAGGGCAGCTGCTTAACGATGTTTATCATCAACATTCAGTGTGTTCTGAATCCAGAGCACGTACTCGTGTTCTGTTTTGCAGGCCTCATCACTGAGCACCATCCATGTATTATCGGCTTTATCTCCACTAATATTGTCACCCTAGCAGGAAGAGTTCTTTCAAACATTACAAAGTGTACCAAGAACAAATCCAGACTTAAAATTCAAGATCTTTTAAAGTCCATTTAGGACTCCCCCCAGATTACACTTCCTTACTGCAGATGTTGAACATCTGCAAGTCCTGCTGACTTCCACTGGAGGTCTATAGTAGATCCCAGGTACCGCAATTTGTGCATCCACAATTAAGGGCTGCAAACCAAAAATTATATTGAACTGTTGTGCTCAGTGTTGCAAATGTAGAGAGGGAATTGAGTTTTCTTGAATAAATATATACCCCTGCCCCATGCATAAGGCTTTTCCTTCTATAATTCCCTGCCTCATTCAATGGATAACACTGAACAAGTCTGCTGAGTTCATGCATGGTCAGGGATCCTGTGTCCTTCCTGCTGCAAGTATTTTGTAGGGTGGACCAGTGTAACCGTTGACTGTTGAACCCCTAATATCTGGGATAATATGAGCTAAAAGATTCTAGTTAACTCACAGTAGGCAGTGCTGTACAGTTATTTGACTATACAGTGACCTTATTTCTAGTGAGGTTTATTAGCTTATTGTGAATATAGGCCCTGCTGAACATTAGGCTGTTTCTTTCAAGCTTCTCTGATGTCTCTACGTTCTTCCTAACAGCATCAGATGGGGTTGTTAGCTTAGGCACAACACTATTGCGCTCATCCTTTTACGCGCTGTAACACCGACTTGTCATCTCCCGTTGATCCTTGTGTTCCATGACAACTGCTCTCAACTCAGTTGCTCATCCCACACCTTGAACTTCCTTCCTCAGTAGTCAGAAAGCCTAGAGATGTTGTCCCTCAGTACCTGCACAAATGTTGTTCTTCAGAAGCTTTGAAATTTGGGGATGTATTATTTGAAAAACTACTTAAATCCTTTTGAAATGCACATTTCATGTTGAAAAAGCCCTGAAGAAGATAATCCCATTGACTTAGTCTGAGGTCTAGACTTCTCAGTACGAAGGTCTCTTTAGAAACTTGGTCAGGACTTTCTAGGAAAGAACATCTCTTTTCCTCCTGGCAACAGTGATAATCCCCTACTGTTCACAGAATGTCGTTTAAGTTACTTAGAGGCTTTTGGCTTGCTCATGGATGACTCTGACGATTGGCTTCAGCTATAGGTTTGGGAAAATTTTCACAGGGAAGTTCAATCATTAGAACTAGTCAGCAATTTCTTGTGAATTTCTGAGAGGGGAGAACTGTCAAAAAAGAAATCTGGCTCATCTTCAAAAAAGCTTTTACAACAACAGAGTCTGTTTTGATCTGTGGTTCAACTCAAAAAAAACGGAGAAAAAAAGATCTGAGATAGTTAAAATGTCCCTGTTGACTTTTTTTTTTAAATAAAAAGATCTTTCATGTTGAGGTAACACTTTGTAATGAAGTACAAGCTAACCTATCCTGGAATTTGAAAACCAACTTTTAAAGTGCTTTGATTGACCAAAACTGGAGCATTGTTACATTTTTATTTGAAAATCTTCTTTTGATTTTTTTTTTCTCTCCCCCCGTCTTCTGGGATGGGAACGATTTCTGAAATCATATATGTTTTCACAGAACAAAAAGACTCTTTTTCAGTCAGCTCTTGAATCTGTTCACTAGCTGAGGATCTGCCCCGTACACTTCTGTGAGCCCCTTGAAGTGTTAACCTGATATTCTGTTGAAGTGTGGGTTAGCTATATCACTTTCAAAGGAAGCAGAGATGCAGGGTCACATTCTGAGGTCTGTACTCATGCTGAAGTAGTGCCTTGTGCTGCCTACAAGTCACACTGATTTCACAGAAACTATTCATGGAAGAAAGTCTTCATCAGCCTAAACAAATACCAAAATCTTTAAAAATCTTTACATACAAATGGTACTTACAACACATTTGGACAAGATGTAGAAGTCGTCACTGATATTATGCTGCTTTATTTTAAGGATCAAAAGCTGCAAGAAAATGTATTTTTCTCTCTACCCCCTGCTCATCCACACATGCTTTTTTTAAAATGTTGTTGCTTCGGTAAGAGAACATATCTTGCATTTGAAAGGTTTAGTTTATGTGGAATTTAACATTATATTGACTTTCAAGTCATATTGCAACTAGGAACTTATCATCTTTTGGCTCAAATGGCAAATGTATGTATTCTGACACCTTAGAGGATGTTTTCAAAAAATCTTCTGAGTTGCAGTGGATCTGTTTCAGTTGTGCTTCTACTGAGGACTGGTCCTTCAGGGAGTAGGCCTCTTCTGAAGAGAGGACAGTGGGCAAACTGGAGGCTTAGCACTGGTAGTTTTGTGTGTATTTTACTGACTCTCAAAACCTTGCTAAAATCCAGCAGGCTTGTCATTTAAGGAAAGCTGGTATAACTGAACTCACTTGGGAACTTTTACGATAACTTTTTGGATATTGAGCTTTTTATGCATTGATATATTTTGGATTCTTAAAATCAGCTGGACTAGGATTTGTTAAAATCATGCACAAAGCCTGCATTTATAGGATGACTTAGTTCACCTTATGCTATGAATGTAATATTTTTTTGGAAATGTAGCTGGAAAAATTGAATATACTGTTGTATGTCAGCTGTTTATAATCAAAGAAATATGTTTAAAAGAGTTCTAGGGCCTTTATAAACTATGCATGCAAATTACTTTTGGAATTGTTTTATTACATTCAGTTGTGAATGCCATTGCTTGGGGTAACGATTCAAATCCATTGTTATGAATTGATTACAACCATAATATAGCCTTTTGATACATTTAACTTCACTTATTTCAGCTAGTCAAAGGTGCCTGTGTGTGTTATGCTGCCACAGGACATGGAATGATTAATTTTTAATGTTCTGTTTATTTCTCTAGTGCATATTTTTTTTCTAAAAATAGAATGCAAACTGTTGAAAAACTGAAGAGATATGATTGGACATCAAATGTATTTGCGTGCTCTTTGCAGCAAGAACAACTAGTGAAATATTTGAAATAAATTGGCAAGGAAGTGAACTTCTGGTCCGTGCACTTTAACTCCCTTGGGAGTGTGCTGTTCATTTGTTAATACACACAACACATCATTTGTATGGAAGATGCCAATTCCTGCTGTGTTTCTCTGTTTTTCTTCCATTTGCATGCAAACATGCAGTACTTGAGTTCTACAAATTTAACTGCTGTGATCCATGGGAAAATTTGCTGCATTTGCATGCATAAATATGCACGGTTTCTAACAGGAAAGATTCATATTAAAATATGCGTGCGTGTACATCTATATATACTCAGTTAATGTAAGTATATACATTTAAAAACTTAAAAGCCAGGGTGAATGTAACATGCATTTCTTACGTATCTGATGTCTATGCCTGTGCGTGTACTCTGTGGCTAAGCAGGGACAGAAAGCTAGTTTGAAAACATTCTCAGACAGCGGACACGGCTGCTGCTGGTTTTGTCCATAACTCTACCACACTTATTTTTTTGGGGCCGGTTTTGTAACAGGGCAGTAGTCAGTCCCGTATGGTTTATACAGTGAACTGAAATGTATGCAAACCCTTTTGCCTGTTTGTCAGCCTGAAATATGAGAGCTGTGCTTGTAGGTGTTAGGACTCAGACCTGAAGAATATATGGAGAAGAGCAACCAGTAGCCATGTTCTGTTAATACTAGCTAGGCAAAGCAACCAAAAGTGAAGGGGCTTGCAGAGTGAACTGCTAGTAAAAGCACAAATTGGTATCGGCTAGCCATGAATTAACTGAGGCTGGAAAAGGGAGAAAAAAAATGGACTACAAGAAAGTGAGGTTCTGGAGTTGCCCTCCAACGGGAATTTGAACAGCAGGAACCAAACTGGTACTTGCATAGCTCGAGTCAATTGGTGGAGGAATTCTGTGATGTGGTTGCTGAAATCATAGAAATGCAGGGGGTCCTTCCCTCCAGTACCTTCCTGTTGGTAACCCACGGTGGGATTAGCATTTCTTAAACCAAAGTAACAAAGATGGGAACAAGATGTTCAAAGGAATAATTTTTACTCCTTTTAAATGTATGCATCCTTCTTATATAAGGTTTACCATCCCCCCACAGAATTGCAGGCTTAACACCAGCCACCGCAGCAGAACGCTAAAAGTCTGCTCCCATCCTCTGAACACCTTGCTCTGTCTTTACCTCCCTCACCCCACAGTTCTTTTTAAAATGGCAATTATTGCTTTCTTTTCCAGTGCAAAGTATACCAAATCCAGAGCCATATCTGATTCCTGCTATTAATCCCATCATATAGCTATTAATCCTAGCATCGAGGTTGACATAAACTAGTAACAAATGACTACAGAGTAGCTCCAGGCCTATCATATCAGTATCTTTAGAAATCAAGTTAAGTATGAGGCAAATGAATATAAACTTAGTTGTTTGAGTGTAAGTCCCCCAATTTAAGCTTTTATATCAGAGCAGTATTTTAAAGGCATCAAAACTAGTTTTTAAAATGCCTTTATTCCAAAATTTTCCAATGCATTTAGAATCTTTCTATTCTAGATCATTTGATGGTGAGTTTTTCCTAGATAACCTTTCTTTGTTTATATTCTTTCTCTTCTCCATTTTTCCTATCAGGTTATGAAATTGTGACATTTCTTTGTCCTTAGCTACATATCCTAAGTATTATGTTTTGTCATCTATGCAGCAGGTTCAGATGATGTATATAAACAAGTTGGTCCGTTTAAGCTTTAGAAAGGAGAAAGAACAATATATGAAAGCAAAATAGCTTTCCCTTCAGCGGTCTCCCAGTGAATGCTGGTGTACCACCCAGGCTTAAAGAACTGCCATGCTTATGAAACCAAAGGCAACACAGAATCAAACAATGGTTCAATTTCATGCCTCATTTCAGACATCGTTAAACATATTTGGTTTCACCTCATCTTCATCAAGGTCCCAAAAAAGAGACAGGAGCTCTGATTAATGTATGTTGCAGCAAAAGAGGAAGAGGGGAAATTTCATAAATCTTTTTTTTTTCTGATTTCTTTGCTGCTTTGCCTGCTGTTGTGCATCTTTCTATTCCTCCTTTTCTTTTTTTGCGATTATTCTTTCCTTGTGTTTACTTCTCTCATTGCTTCAGAGGACATAGCACAGTTATTAAACCCCTGGCAAAAATCAGCTTGGCCTTGCAAAACTGCCCATGGTTGTTTCTTCTACAGATCCCTGTTCTCGTGAGAATTTGTGCACTGCCTGACCAACACCTCAGCACTATTCCTCTTTACTTTGGTTTACAAGAGGGTTGAAGACCCCAGATAGAATAACTGTTGAATGTTGTTTACTTTATTCTCTGGTATAGAAGAAAATAGCACCCTGCTTTATGGGCTCTCTTTGCTGTTCTTCCCCTGTACATGTTTATAGCTGGTGGCCAAGGAGATGAAAACCTGTTGGCACCACTCTGCCACTGTTGAATTCATGGAGAAATGGCTGCTGGGTACGATGGAGACTGAACTTTCACTGTAGGTATTAGATGTGAGAAAGCCAGGACTCCGTTTTCCCCCATCATCCTTCCTTCAGGAAGGTTCAGGTACAGCAGGCTCCAGGATGAAACTACTCTGTCACCATATTAGATCCCAATTAGTGATCTGTAGGGTATGGTGCCCTGTCTCAGAGGCTGGCTGGCATGATGACAGCAGCTGCTGTAGAGAGTTGTGAACATTTGTGTAGTAGTCAGTTGTATGTTAAAGTAAAATTGGTAAGATGGAGGAAGATAACAGAGAGAAAAAAAACACCTTTCTGGATCTCGCTCATCGCCGTGGGATGTTGGCATTATAGGACTGCCAGAAGCAAGCTTCCTCGCTGCTAAGCCACTTCCATCGGTGCTTCAGATGTGTTCACGTCCACTAAGCAGAAGGGGTCAGGGGCCAGAGAGAGCCCTTACCTTGGTGGGCAGGAAGCCACGGGCTGGGACAGGCAGCGATTGCAAACAGCTCTCACGGCGTCGCTTGTAGCCGTGCAGCTGCCAAGGGGCCTGCATAGGAAATATATTGTACCTGAAGGAGTAATAAAATCTTGGTACCAAGTGCTGTCTGTGTAAACTACTCTGAGTCATCAAAAAGGCGGTGCTCCAAAGAGTAGAGGCTTTGTAGTTGTTAGAAATGGGCTGCTTAATCTCTGGACATAAAACTTGAGAATTTTGGTTTGTCTTCCTGTAGTTTCTTTCAGTTTGATGTTTCTCTCCCCTTTCCTTTTCTCTCTCCCAGCTCTGCTCATTTGATGTTTTTCTCCTTCCGCTGAACTTTGGCTCCCTTTCCTGCACCCTTATTGGGACATTTTTTATTTCTTGGACTGTCCCTTTCCCCACCCAGCAGCCATGCTCCCCACGCTGGATTAGTGTCTGCTTCGGGACCTGCTGTGTGAAATCTCGTTGTCCATTGAAACCTCATTCATGTGCACTGCAAATGAAACCTTGGAGGCCAATGGCGCTGACACACAGAAGAATGAAATACTAACCTAGGTGAAGTTTTGGCCTTTGTTACTTAAAGGAGGTACAACTAATTCAGTATTACCTGTACCTGCAGGTTTTTCCAATAAAATGTTTTGTCGTAGTGCTTTTGTGGCTATTGAATTTTGAAACCTTTGGAGAAATTTTAATTTTAAGCTAGTTACACGACGGCAAGCTGTTGAACTGAACTTTGCTTTTGTTTACGCAAAATCCAGAGGAATGAGAGAGACAAGGACTTCACTAAAGGACATTGTATCTAATATCAAAAACATAAGCTAACCTTGATGATTTACATAAATGCTACAATATGTGACTTAAATGAAAGTTAGCATTTCATATTTTAAGTGCAACCTCTTGCCTGTATCATGTGGAGATTTGAAGCAAGTCTTGCAAAAATTCCTCAGCTCAGCAAATTCACTCTTAAGCTAACAGCTAATACAGTGCAGAGATCAAAAGGGTTGGTTCAGTTTTTTTTGGAACCTGCACATTGAGATAAGATCTACATGAGACCGAGCTGAATATTTTTCATGTTACATCTGTGGTTTACCAGAAGTGACAGTATCACATAATTAGTGATGTAACGTTTGAAACATTTAGTGAAGTCGCATGTGGATCTAATCTTTATGCCTAGTGGAGCTGTTATGTATTTGTATAGACTGTAACTTCTTTTCTGTAATGTCTTTATAGCTCATAGTTGATTGGAATGATGTCTATTATAATAATTTTATGCCTAAGGATAAAACTTATTGGACATAAATGGACTAATATCTCTTGAATTCTGGTTGATTTTGCAGCAATAAAAAAGCTAAGATTTGCCACCTGCTAAATCGTTTCTTAATCTCTTAAATAGCAATATGTGGTCCTTTATTGGTAATGATAGTTACAAGATATAATAACTATCATTATAATATAATATTGTATGATAATTAACTAGCAAAATCTGAAGGCTCATGAATAGTGGAACTGAAAATGAATTCATTACATTTGCAATTGTTTTTCCTTATTTTAGTCGCATGCTGCAGATACCCTGTGGCACATTCTGAAGTGCCTGGCTTTGTGTTAAGAAGAGAAATTTTGTGCACACCTTTCTGGGTAATATCTGAGTTTCACTGCATGGCCAAAATGGGTCATGACTCACGAAAAGAAGAGATTCCTCTGTATTGTGGTGCTGGAGGGAGGCACCTTCTGCGTGCTGTGGACAGCTTCCTGTGCTTCAGTGCTCATTGGGGCACTGTGGGAATAACAAGAGCAGTATTTCTTTATGTATGTTCTTCTACAAAATACTTCCTTCCTAAATGGAAAGAATATTTCTTTCCTAAACTGTCTCTGGAGCTCCTGATAGTGACAGAGGGCACGATGAGAGTGCCCTCTTCTCTGGCACTGCAGAGTGCAGGTGCACTGATTCTTAATTCAGTGTCTGCAACAAACCAGTGATTTGGGCTTGGTCTTTGTTCACATTTTTCTTACATCTTCTCTTTCCGCTTCCATATTTAGTGGTCGCATGCCTTGCATATTCTCTCTTTGGCAATATCCAGTATTTTTGTTGGTTCCAGTTAGGATAAAATTTTGTTGGTTGTAATACTAGTTGTGCATGTTATTGCCATTAAGAAGCAGTGGTGGGTAACTTTCAGTTGTCTGTTTGAGTAAGTGGGAGTGATGCATCTTCTTTGGAAAGTGCTTTTGATCTACTGATTGAAAGCTCTGTATTAGAGGTAAGAAATATCAGTGTTTACTGTTAGCTGTCATCAGTCTGCCAAACTAACAGATGTTTACCAAGCAGCAACCGCTTGTTTGGTACTTTACATGCATCTATTAGTGCGCTTCCTTCCATGGCAGCATCAGGAACATAGGCCTCTTATTTTGATTCACTGTTTGCTTAATACATTTATCTCCGCGTGTATGTGCGTGTAAATTCAAAGAAAGGAGCACACCGAATTCTCCTTCAATTTCTCATTACAATAAACATTTAAAATATTGGAAAAGTACCATCAATAGGGTTGGCTGTTTGAAGCTGGCTGTGGCGTGAAACACGTGAACAACTCTCAAGGTTGGATTCCTGCTGTTTCTTGAGAGAAGGCCATGCTGTGTCTTAGTTCTGTCAGCCATAGTTATGGGAAATACCTGTTTGACTTTTTTTTTTTTCCAGGTGTCTGTTGGAAGTGCTGGCAGGTTCCTTGCCCTTATTTTGCTGTATTTTCGCCTGAAGCGGTGTGGTATACCACGCACAATCAGTTCTCAGTGATTTGGGCAGTAATTGAATAAATTTTAAGATCGGTTTCATAGTATAAGTTGTCATATATATGCAATGACAAAAGATGACTAAAGACTGAGTTGTTCAAAGACCAGACTTTCTCTAATGACTCCTTGTTGTAAATGAGCATTGTCAAAGTGGCTGTAATGTTCGCTACTAGAGTACTTTCTTTTTTTAATTAATATTATGAATTGTGACATTCAGTGGGACTGCTTGTGATGATAAACACCATGACTCTGTATAATAGATGTTTGCATGCTCTGGCCCTTACAGTTTCTTGCATCAACTAATGAGAGTATTTTATATGTGCAAGTGTCAGAGAAATTTAACCGTACTCTGTGACTAATACTTGATAATAAGTCTAGATATAATCAGTAAAATATCAGCAGAGTTGTGTGCAAGTGAGTTTGGGTTAAATAACCTTTTCATTTTTAATTTATTGTAGTTATATGGATACGGTCCAGAGCATACAAACTCCAAATTTAGATCCACTGAAATGTACATGATAGAAATTAAAGGATTTTTTTTGTAATTCAGGACTTCAGAAAGACTTTTTCATAAGTACGCTTAACCTATGGAATGATGTCCCCAGAGCAGTCTTTGAAATCACTGTGCTTAGAGGCTTTTAAAATGGAACGCTGTAAAATGTTCATGGATAATATACATTGACCATGGGCTGAGAGACAGACAAAAGAGTTTGATTAATTTCATTTCCCCCCCTATTATTTTTTCAGCAGGTTGCTGCCAGTTTCTGTCTCTGCCTATGTAAAGGTACCTGGACTCACTGAATGCTTCACTGCTTGAGAAATTTCAGCTAGTACAAAAAGCTAGCAAGGCAGCAAGTTTTAGTCTATTTGGAAAAAAAAAAGGGGGGGGGGGAAGGAAAGAAAAGGCACAATTAGATGCCTTGAATCCTTCTGCAGCCTGTGGTTTTGGGGTAACACACTCAGAGAAAGAGCAGATAGAGTCTTAGGCTGATAGGGCAGCAAGCAAGCATCAGTGTGTTAGCTGAGGGAGATTTGTTTGTACCGTGATATATAGCAAGTCATATTTCCATCCTCTTTAATTAAGCAGGGTAACAGCCTGTTGGTTCTTACTGTGGTTTCCAGCTCTGTTTTTCGTTATCTGGAGCTTTATGATCTTCTCTCCGTGTAAGTAATCTAACAATAAAATATTCTATATTGGGCAGCGGCATAGAGCTGAAAATGGAGGCTGAGTTTCAGTCTGCTTTTGCGCCTCTAGGACAGGGCAGCAGTGCGAGTGCTCAGTCAAGGACACTGGAAGTGACATTTTTCATTCGCTGGCAGGTGCCAAAGATGGAGTGTTACTAGGCTTGTCACATTCTCTAGCATGCTGAGTTACATGCGAAGAGCAGATATTTCCAAAGTACTGCATTCATGGTTCATTTGGATGAGCAGGCATTTCTAATTTGGCACCAGCCTAATGAAAAGATGCATTCCATTCCAGATTCCAGCAGCTGCAGACTTCATTGACTCCAAAGATAATGCCTTTAGTTTTGGCCGTGGAACTCGAGTGATACTTCAGCTAACTGCTTCTAAATCCAGTGGTTGTTATACTTAGAGGAAAAATAGTGAAATAAAATAGTTACACTTTAAATTCACCCTTATGTTAGTTTTTGTTTGGTTTACTGGTAAATTATAGATATACTCTAGTAGATTAAGTAAGAATTTATGGCATGTTTTATACGCAAAAAACCCCCAACCCTAACAAACCCAAAGCATGTCTGACAGAAGAGGTAACACAGAGGACTGATTTAATATATAAATGCTAAGCAGTTTTGCTAGTAGTGGGAGTGAGTCATGTGGTTTCATTTCTGCATTTCTTTGGATTCTGAAGGGGAGAATGAAAGGTAGCAGCTGAGGTGGAAATTTAATTTTATTACATATTGGGAGGTAACTACAGTGAATGGTAGGTGTAGCCTTGTATGTTTGAGAAAAAAGGTAAAATTTGCACGTTGAATCTTTCAGTGTTCTTCATAAATAATTTACATTGTCTACTTCCAAACTGATAGAAGCTGCCTGTTCCTGAGATAAATGTTCTTTTCCTAATTTAAATACAGAGCAGAAGTGACAGTTTGATAGAAGCATTTACCTGCTGCTTCTTTTGCTTGCTCTCTTCATTTTGACCTAAAAATCAGTGTTGAACTTATTTGAGTAGATTAAGTTGAGGGATAAATCCATTAGACTTCCGCTGATATCTGAAATTTAATCAAGTGACACCTAATTTTTAGAGATATGAACATGGCAATAGGACAGAATGTCCTCGCCCTGCTAATTTCAGTTTAATGCACCAGCAAGACCTGTAATGCTCACAAGAAAGGCATGCCTGCTTATTAGAAAAAAAGGCAGGGACTTTAAAAAAGGAGGAGGAATAATATCAACATGACACTAATAAATTTTAAAACCAATTTGTACTGATCTGGCTTTCCTGCACATTTAACTTGAGCTTTGAAAGTCCCGTATTTTAACAAAATTGTCTTCCTTTCTATGTTTTGCACTCTTCTACTGATGATAGACTTCTTCAAGCTTTTTAATAATATTGTCTAAGAACAATATAAAAAAGCTTATCCATTGTAAGGGTGAGTGCAGTACACTCAGTGTAGAGGGGCATGTTGTGCAGAGCTTTCCTCCCTGAAAGCTACGGAATAAGCCTTGGTGGTGTTAGAAGTGGAAGAAGGAGAAGGGACATGTTTTGGAGGGGTGGAGTGTTGAGAACAGGCTATACTATCAGCTTTTCCATGCAATGAAGTGAGAATGAGATGATTTTTTTCCTGGATGTAGTAGGATGAGAGGTGGGGTAGTAAGCTGCTCTTAGACCAATGGAGAAGAATCGTAAAAGATCAGAGCAAACAAGATAAGAAACATCTGGCATTGCCAGTCGTTGCAGTAGGGTGACCTGTTTGGGTGTTCAAAGTGTACAATTTGGAAGTATTACCTAGAGCTGCTCAGGAAATAAATGAGAGAGGCAGTGATTTCCAACGCGGAGGGTAGAGTCAGGTAATGAAGCTTCTCTGTAGATATTGAATAAAAATAATCTGACTGGTAAATGTTATTTTTTCCTGACACAGTTAGGATTCATATATGGTTGCCTCTTAAATCAAGTTACTTGGGCCTTTTTAATACCAATCTATGAATATGGGAATTTTACTATAAACACCCAGGTCTGAGATCCTTACCTGAAAAAATTTGATATTGAGATTTTTCTTTTCTTTTCAGAATGATAGGTGTTATCTCTTTTGATTGTATTCCATTTGTATAATGAGCACGTTTTATTTCATGACAAGGCTTCTGTGATAGATGAGCTTTCACTAGTAGAATGAGCATATCAAATACAGAAAATTCTTTTTTTGTGTGGCTTTTTTGAGGTTTTGTTTTTAATCCTGGCTTCACTCAAGATACCAAAGTAGGGAGTCTCATTTTTCTTTTTTTTTTTTTCTCGGGTTTAGCAAAGCATCTCTTGGCTTGGGCACTGCTGTGCCACAGTGGCCTATGAAAGTTTTTAAGTCAAAATTGCCTAACGCTGACTTTTTTTTCTGAATACTGCCATAAGAAAATCTTGGCAGTTTATTCAGATGTTATCTCTTGGAATTTACTCAAAGCCTAAGTTGAGGAGGTAGTGCTGATTTATAATTACGAGGCGGATAATCTAAATTCATCTCTGTTTTTATAGGCATCCATTCAGAGTAAGAGATCTGGACTGGAAAAAAACCCCAACAAATCATAAATGTAAAATCCAGACCCAGATCTCAGAAGTGGAGAGCTATAAATGTACTTTTTAAAACACAGAAATGGCAGTTCTACTAAAAACCATCTTAAGCATCTCTGGTAGTGAATAGGTTTCATTGAACTGCAAAAGATTGTGCTTAGTTTTTCATTTAAAAAAGCCTTGTAAGCCATTAAGCTTTTTGGATCCTTTTTGGATTCAGTGACAATAATGACTTGAGTAAAAGATCTGGTATATAAGGTGTTTTATACTAAGCATGGCTCTAACAGCATTTTGAAACTAGCAGCACATTAATGGCACTTTGCACTGCAGAAGTCTATTAAATTAATACCTAGATTGAATAAGTAAATACAGGCTTGCATTTTGTGGAAATCCCCCCCAGTTAGTTCTTTATCTTCTGTTTGCTCAGCTTTTAGGAAGCAAGTGTTAAGTCACAATGCTAACTAGAAAAAATTAGTTCTGTACTTGTTATTTGACACTTTCTTCATGTGATTCCTCCTAAAATAGTGCTTATAATGCCATCACATTTTCCCCGATATCTTCTTGTGTAAGCTTAGTTAACCTTTTGGAAACACCAACACTGTTTTCAGATTTTGTAACAAAATATTGCACATGTGGCTTTTATAACATTTTTACACTCATTTTTTGGTATTAGGATAATGCTAGGGTAAAAAGTTAAACACTGATATTCCAGTTCCCCAAGGGAGCATTCACTGGTTTTTATCTCATCTCTGTTACTGAATTCTTTTGTGATCTGAACTCTTTTAAATATAAAACACTCCCATTTTCTGGAGGTGGAATGTGAGATCTAAAGATCTGTATTTGAGAAAGGTTGACATTAATAGTTGCAGCTGAAATCAATGGAAGCTGTACTTGACTCTATCAACTGTCATGTGATGCTAACTGCAATTGATTCATTTTCACGACCAAAAATGCAGATATACTGTAATACTGAAAAAGACGCTGCAGAGACATGCGAGGGGCTCAGCATAGGTGTTCAGTGGGTCCTGGTGCTGACTCCAGTAGAATTATCTCAAGTATCTGCGGTTCTCCTCAGGTGGATCAGATCATGGAAACTGAGAAGTACCTTTGTTTTGAAAACTTCAGCTTTTACACATGTAAAGTTATTTGATGTTTTTGGCCATAATCACACTGCCTTTCTAGTTTTGATCTGCAAAGTGGGAGTGTTGTCATACCAGTCAGCTGCCAGGAGTGTTTTGAAGCTAAATGTATTGGTATTTCTAGAGTATTTATAGTCACTCATGGAAAGGACCTTGAAGTAATTAAACATTCTGTATTCATCATAAGAGTTGGAGAGTGTGAAGCAAATAAAGAAGAGGTCTCACAATTCATGAGTAGGAGAAAACAAAATGCTTATAGAATGAGCGATCCCCTCTGTGAACTCAGATTTCCAGGGCTGTTGCGCAAAAGCTGTGAGTGAACATTTAGTGAAAGTCTGGACGATAATGCTAAAGGAAAGAGGACTAGTACTGTGTGCTTTTCAGCTTCTGAGTGCATGTGTCTCAGCAACAAGAGATTATATATAATAACCCTCCATGCATATACTTTTCCAGCACTTTTTCCACTGTATATCTGTAGTAAACCTCAGTTAAAAAAAAAAATTTAAAATAATTTTATAATAATAATTTATAATAATTTTATATATATATATACATTTTATAATAATAATTTATAATAATTTAAAATTATTATAACAATGACAATGTTAGGGTTTTTTTCTTCTGTTAACTATTTATTCCCTTCTGAGATTCTCTCTTATTAAAGTATATTTAGGGCAAATCATGGGCACACGTTCCTTCTCAGCTGTAAGCACATGCTTTTAAACAAAATTAGCATAAAGTTATGAACGTTTTTTAGGAATGTACCTTTGTTTTAGCTAATACAAAACAATGATCCAGTTAGACAAAACACTAGCGCTATCATACTGGTTTTATTACATAGGGCATTATAGGTGAATATAAAAGAGATAATTTTGTAGTTCACATCTTCACATGGTCATGGAAAATGTCCCTAAGTACGATGGCTAGAGTCAAGCACAATTTGCTGGAGTTTCAGGGATGCACTGAAGTGCATCTGCTTTACCTCTGATATTCCAGCAAGGGGTCTCTGCTCACCATATGCTTCCAATAACACCCAGCTGGGTTGTAGTTTTGTGATTTGGTCTACTGGGTGCTGTAGGACTATCAAAATCCGTTTTCGCTTCTTACCACTTTGGATTTGAACTTTGCTTTCCAGAGGTAAAAGCCTAGAGGTCACTAACGCCGTATTCCAACCAGGCCTAACATGTTACTATTAAGTCCAATAATTATAGGTATTTGTGAAAAGTTTTCAGTAATAATTACAAACTTTGACAGATTTGTGCCTTGCTGAAAATGTGATTTTTAGCATGCATTGTGATTGATTGCCCAGTAGCGAGTCTCTCTAACAAGATGAACAAATTCTTTATTTTATTACCTGAAACAAAACAGAACATCTATCCAAATGTTAATTCAGCAGTTGACCATATTAGTTCCATCTGAGGAAAACCAAATCCCAATTACTTTCAGTTATCCCCAGTACCTCATAAAGAGCTGGCTTTTTTGTGCGTGGTCAGTTTACAAGAATAAATGCCATCCTTAAAGATTTGTTTGTTCAGAAAACAAAATATCCCAAAGTGTTTACTTACTCTCTAAAAGAATTGTATTTGAGTGACTATATAATTGTATTTGTTCGGCTCACATTTAACAATGAACATTGAATTTAAAAAGATTTTTTTTTCTTGAACTGAAATAATGAAAGCAGCAGGATAAGAGCAGCACATACACCAGAAAGTGCCTTGTGTTAATTGTGATACCAGAGATAACGTGGTTGGGGATAACAGAGCTGATCTTCAGTTTTTGCAAGCACTTGTCTACACGTGGAATTATTTAGGAACAACAATTCTTGAATAACTCCATGTGCTGACACTCTTGTTTCTGTTTAGCTTAACACACTTTGATGGGCTAAATTAAACAGAAATAAGGCAACCTTATTCTGGAATAAGTGTGTCTACATGTGGAGTTATTCAGGAATAGCTGTTCTTGAGCAGTCATTACTAAATAATTCCATGTGTAGACAGTCCTTTAATCTAGCAAGTTCTTAAGTCATTTCTGAAAACATGACTTA
Source organism: Nipponia nippon (assembly GCF_047370975.1). Taxonomy (NCBI): domain Eukaryota; kingdom Metazoa; phylum Chordata; class Aves; order Pelecaniformes; family Threskiornithidae; genus Nipponia; species Nipponia nippon. The sequence goes on along the minus strand of NW_028262291.1, from coordinate 17,643,825 downwards.
GTTTCCTGTGTTATTAAGGGACAATCTAAATATTTTTAGCAAAAGTATTGTTTTGAAAAAAACATCTAAGTCCCAGCTGGTTTTGGAAGCTGTAGGATAGATAAGGGGTATCTATTTTTTTTTTGCAGGGAATATGATGCAAAACAAGAAAAATGTACAGCAAAATCAAAATAGCAATTTTCAATACAGCTCAAATGAAGAGACTAGTCTGAACAGTTCTCAGTATCTTTACTGAGAAAGTGGCTTGAGAGAGGTGATTATTGCTTTAAGGTTATTTGCCTATCAGTTCTGCACCTGGTTGTATTTAAATTAAGACAAGAAATTCTGAGTCTCATCAGTGACAGAATAATATTGTAAATGACATTGTTTGCCTTACGGTGAAAACTTGTTTTTTATAATGAGGGGATTATTTCCCTGTATTAAATAGGTACATGGAAATTCATTACAGTCGGGAGTTTCAGGGCAGTGAAACTCAGCGCTTACATTCTATTTAACTACAAACTGTGTCTTAATCCATTTATCCAGTTCACTTGTATAAGTTACCAGTGGAAATCTGCATAGCTCCTAGGACACTGTGTTCATCTTGGCTATTTGAAGAGGTGTGTTATTGCCTTGAAAATGGATTACGTAAGAAGGTTCAGAATTTTAAAACACATGTTTTGAGAAACCATCAGACTATCTGTTTTTATTAGACATGAATGAGCCTCAAAAATGAAATATTCAGAATTTCTCTATGAAGATATTTTCTGCAAAGACTGAAAGGTGCGCTATAGTAATTGGTAAGAAGTTCAGACTATGTTATGTTTTATAAAAAAACCATTCTGGGTCAGTGTTATTTTTATATTCACAAATGTAAATATATAGCATGGTATACTATTGTTAATTCAGAGCAGTGAAACAAAAGTGCATGATTCAGATGATGGAGAGATGTTTAAACAAGCACCAAATGCGTATGGCAGACTAATACTCAGTACGGACCTGGTATTGCCCTAATAGTGATGGCGCTGTTGGGACAAGCTGTCGCTTCCTGTAGCAGATTTCCTTACAGTGTAAGTAAACAAAAGATGTATGCTGTATTTTTTGGTTTCTTTCTCTGGCATACAAATCTCCTATTTTCTGTGTGCGCACGAAAACATAGATTTTGCTGCGTTGTTTTCTCCCACTCACATGAATCACATTCTTAACTAAAGGCAGCCAAACTAGCCTTCAATGTAAGCCTTTCTCCTAAACACCAACGTTAAAAAATTATCCTGCCATGAGATCATAGCTGACTTAATTAAAACAAGGCTAATGTGGAGCAGAATTGTACCTGATTTGTCTATCAGTATCCTATTCTTTTCCCTCTTTATCATAACGGAGCTGGCTAAGAAGAATTTGACTGCATTTTTGCTCCCATAAACTCAAGTGAACTTTGGCAAGATCAAGACATACAGGCAGTATTATTGCAAAGTCATAAATGGGATTTCTGTAGATTCTCCAAATACCTTTTTGCAGACTACCAATAGGCTCCTTACTGGGCTGAGGTAATTCAGCGTAGGAGACTTGATGAATAAACAGTAAGGCTGTTGCTGTGCTAATGTTTAGGGACAGTTCTATATATTACTGTAGAACCATGAACTATTGAATCAGCAGTGGGAAGGGACTTCCAAAAAAGCACACGCTACTTTTCATGGGACACTGAGTGTGTACAACATTGGGCCACAGTACCTCTGATATCCAGCTCTTGTTCAACAGCCTTTGGGTTGCTTAAAATCATGGTAAATTTATTTCCCCACGTGAAGGAGTCTGCAAATCTCATAAAACTGGAATTCTGGTTAACAAAGCCAACAGGCTCGTGTTAGGAGTCTCTCATTTATACCTCAGTCTCTGAAAAAAACCAGGACAATTCTGTCAGGAAAATGAAAGCAAAAATGGGCTGTTTTTAAAATGAAAAGGCAGTGCTACCTTTCTACCTTCTAGGGAAGGATGCTTCTTGGGGAACTGCTTTGTATCCCTTCTTTTTGTCGTGGTCCTTCCTGAGAGGCAGACCTCTGAGCTTTCACCCTTTCTCAAGCCAGAAGTGTTAAGATCTGCAATTTAAAGTCTGTGTAGATTTGGACTGCGTCTCTTTCTGTTTGTGCACAGTTCTCTCATAAAACATCCACGCAGCCCTTCCAGACCCAGTGGAAGGCACCTACTAAGTGCCCTTATAATAAGCAGAATTACATGTGATTTAGTATAGCCCATGAGGGAAAAATCCGTTAAGCCCCACGTCAGGATTTTGTTTGAGGTAATCTCAGGCTTTCACATACTTTTATTAAATCAGAGATGTTCAAAACGTTGTTTTGCATTAGCCCAGATACCAGTACTGGTTTAGCTGCATTCAACTTGAAAATTGCTGCAGCTTCCCTTTTCTGCCCCAGGGAAGCCAGCAAATTGCAGTTCAGTGTTTGCTTTGGGGTTGCACTGGTCTTCGGATTTAATACTGTGCTCCGGGGCTCCTTTGGAGAAGGTAGTGTTCTGGTCCATCTGGAGCCGCCATTCTGCTGGAGTAACGTGCTGCTTCTCCAAAACCTTAGAGAAGGAAGGGACCAAGTATCAGTGAAAAGTTTCTTGTGGGTTCATGCTTCCTGCTTAATTCTCTCTAAAAGTAAGTGCTACATTTGCTAGATATTTTTTTTTTTAATATGAAGTGGGGAAAACCCCCACATACATTCCAGGTTTGGGTTTTTTTTTTCAGTTGGAAAGCATGTTAAAAAGAAACTGAGGTACGTATGTGTAGATATACGTGCATTTTGGTAGCATGTCAGACTGACCCAACTTTTCTGTGTAAACAGGGTTAATGAACCTTGCAAGGCACAGGATTAACGAAAAGAAAAAAGACCTCAGGAGTAGTGAAAATGGCCTCAACATTAACTGGGGAAATGGGTTGCTCTCCAAGTATGTCCATTTGGCAGCACTCGCGGGCAAGCAACGTGACGTTTCCTCTATTTTTTTTTTTTTCTTCATTTCATTCCTTGTCCTATTCTTTTCACTCTGCCAGCTATTCGAGAAATGGACTTTATTCATCTGCACAAAAGGCACAGTTTACAGATGCCTTCTGATCCTTTAAAGTTATTCATTCCAGGGCAATGCAAAACTAAAATACACATTGCGAGTTTAGCATCTTGGGGTCGTCTGTGAATGTATATGATGACTGCAGCTAGAATGGGTGAAAACAGGCTAAGGCCACTACTGCTGTTAAATGATTTTTCTTGCATAAGTCTTGTGGGCAGCCTGTGTGACAAGCTGCAGTATGAACATATAAAAAGCCAGAATTAAGCCATGACTGTAGTCTTTAATAATTATTAATGGCAGTACATGTTTATGAATTGTGGTGCTGTGGGTTTACGTATTACATAAAAATTAAAACGCATTGCTATTTTAAAAAGAACACTATTATCCCATCCCTACTCCTTTTCTCCCTGCCCCCTATGTTTTACATTTTCTTTCCTCTAAAAGAAACCCTTTCTGATTAAGGATCATGTTGAAAACTCAGCAGTTTTTAATCCAGCTCTCTGCAGGCTGCAGTTCATGCTTCATTTAACTGATCAGTTCCACTGCTACATTACTAGACAAAATCACCAGTTTGAAGAGAGAAGCAATTATAGTAAGTCATAAAAATGGAAGACCCCACATTTTAAGAAATGAAATCCAGTTTAAAAACTCTCCACTTCTCATACAGATTTGGAGGGTGTTTTTGTACATGACTAAATTAATAGCACAGTTTTCACTGTTTTGCTACACTTTGTATAATGAATCCTGATCAAAACATGAAGTACATGCTTAGCTGTTCAGCAGAGATTGTTAAAAAGATTATTCTGTGTGCTTTGAAATAACAGGAAGGTTGCATGTGAAAAAGTTTCAGCAAAGCAATACATAAATGCTGGTGTGAACTATGAGTGTCAGACTTGAACAGTAATTGATAATGTGAATCTTGAGGTTAGCATAAATAGGGCTTCAAATCAGGAAAACCGATGCTTGTTATTTTGTGGGGTTGCTGGACTATAACTGTGTGAACAGATGCATTGTCAGGGACAGCAGGTCAGACACTGAGAGGAGATGCTGTCAGAAAACAAATTTCATGTCCTGCTGGCAAAAACCAAAAGGTGTTGGGCCAGCTACGGAGCCCTAAATACTCCCACGGACTACTGCACAGGACTTGTTTAACCTGTTCATCTTACCATGCCATAATCCTGGAGGAGTCCTTGCTAGTGTGTGTTCTTGACCTAAATCTTTACAGGTTCTATACAGTTGCAACGTGTGCTTTGAAGGTTCAGAAAGTAGCAGACCCCTTTGACTGCCTGTCTTCTCTGTGTATGGAGGTATACAGGGATGCACATGCATTTGTGTAAAAACCATAGTAAACTTTTATTTACACTGAGTGTGTAATAATTTTTTTTTTAGTTTTTGCTTATTCATACTATTTTTGTATGAATAGTTGTGATGACAAGTTCATATTAGCTCTTGCTTTAGCACAATACTGTTTAAATGTGAAACAGTGCTTGCCAGTGCAAGTTTTCTTTTCTCCATTCTCCCCTCATTCACATTTTTTCTGTGCTGTTTCAATTTCTGTTCCTCATCAATCCTTCTTCTAAGACTACTGACAAGATTCTCAGACTAGACCACCTTATTATAGCTGAAAGTATAGCAATTCAGGACGTCTCTTGCAACCGACACCTCAAATTTGGATGTTTGAAATACTGGGCATTTCTTATTAAAGTATAAATCCACTGTATATTTGCTCAGTGCTTAAACATTTTTGCTTCTCTTTTGAATACGAAAGATACTATTGTCTTGCTAAAGCTTATCTTGATACCTTAGATATTTAGGGCATTGTGCAGTGGTTTAGTTACATGAATCCAGTAGTTGCTAATCACATGGAAAAATCCACATTGACCATTTTCACAGTTATCCTTTGCAGATGCTAGGGTGCAGGGCATGCTATAAAAGCAGGAGCATGATAGAAGTTGGAAAGTTGATCAGATAGCCTTGCCTATGAAGGCTTTTCACGGTGTCAGATTATTTTTTTCAGCATGTCAGCCCATGAGAATCTATTGTGACAATGCAAAAAACCTAATTGTTTTGAGATGTTTAGCTGGTGCCCTACAGGTGAAAAATGTGTTAGAGACATTTATGGCAAATATTCCTAAAGCAATGTGGCACCTCATGTGGGGCATTACAGCCTGTGACCAGCGACACAAAGTCATGAAATTTGTCTTGTGAGAGCAGTTTCAAGTTCAATGTGATCATTGTGTTGCAGCTGAGTCCACCATAAGTCACGCAGGTTTTCTTTTTCCCTAACATGCAGCTTTATTTTCCACAACAGTAAATGTATTTTTCCATATGGTGTTGGCCAAATTCCGCTTTGAGCTCTACTTGCCCAGATGAAGCAAATTCACTCCCAGGTTACAGCACTTTATAAGGCATATCAATTTCTTACTGGAGCAAAGGTATTTGTATTTATTACTTTTTCTCTGAACTGATGCTCAAGTTAGCACATTGCCTCCCCTTCCCTCCCCCAACCAATCCTACAGAAACAAAATAATATAAGACGACAGGCTATATGACTTAGCTGTATGATAGTCATTGGAGCAAAAGACCTAAGGATGAGATGTTTTCAGGAAGACAGAATTTGGGCACACGTAAAGAAAGCTCTCTTCAGTAAGCAGCACCAGATAGCCAGAATAAGGTTGCGTAATTTGTCTGAGTTCTTCTTAAATTGTTTGAAAAATAATAGCTTTCTCTCTTCTTGGTAAGAATGCACTAATTTAAGCTGAGCAGGATATATTGATGTATTGAATGCATTTTGCTACAGATAGTGTTTCAGGGTCAATGACTTAGAGATCTCTGAAAGCACAAGATGGTTTTGGATATTTTTATGTTTTTACACCGTAGGTAGGTGACAGCATGACGTAGTTGATTGGGCAGATTCTGTGTTAGCATATAGCATTTCCTTTAATAGTAGCACTACAGTCAAGGAGAGATTGCTACTAAATCCAGGAAATATCATTTGGCCGTCTAACTAATCCCCATATTTTCAGAGGTGGAGGGAGAAAATGCTATGGGTTTCTTTTGGTTTGTTGGGGTTTTTTTGTTTTGTTTTTTAATTTATAGAAAGATACCTTAGGTTAATCCATTTTGAATGTCAAGAGGATAAATCTGACAGGAGTCAGAAGAGCTCCAGTGGGACTAGCACTACAAGTTACAAAACAGCTAACATCATCCAAGACTAATTTCTTTCCCCTGTTTGTCCTACTGTGGAGGGAGAGTTAAAAGGCAATTCTTGGGGAGTTGAAAGGCTCCATAATAGGGCTCCTCTCTCTAAGGGAGTAAAACTGCTTTGTGGCCTTTGTCTTCAGGCTGCTAATAAACCATCCCATGCTGTGAAGCTTTGAGTTCACTCTTAATTCAACTTCAGTTCAACTTCCATCAGCTTTGGTTTCCCTGTCTTTGTGAGTTGTTTTTTTCTTAAATACATGGTGTATCTAACTCGCATTTGAGCTTTTTCATTCATTGCCCGAGTTTATAAATGTACCAGCTTCAAAACACCCTACTTGGCAATTTTTGTCAAAGCATAGAAATTACCAGAAGCATTTCAGTAGCTGAGAGTTTTGATGGTTACTGTTGTCTTTCTGTCTGTCTCTGAGTGCATGTCTCTCTCCCTCTTAACGCATCTTACAGATGCAAGGATACATTTACCCATATGAATCTGGGTCAGGTCTTCTGGACTGTTCATGAGAACACGTTATTCTGTGCAGCTGGGATTTGGCTGATCCGTCTCCTTCCCCCCCAGTCCCCAAATATGTGACCAATAATTTAGTAACATGTTTGTCTGCCTATTGTTTCTGCCTTTGCTTTTCCAGATGAGATCAAAATATAGTACCTGGACTTGTAAATGCCAAGTAATCTGCACTTGGCAAATTACAGATTTGGCAAGAGATGGTTTGAGGGGATGTTCAGTTAATTTTGCAATCCATGAGGTCTGACGCTGGGGGAGCAGCTGCAATGGGCTAGTTCCAGCCCCGCCAGCCCAGCAAGGTACTGTTTATTGCCTTTGTACCTAGAAAGAGCTTAGAGAATGATGGGAGGAAGAAGGGGGATCTCCCGCCTTCTGGTGGGAAACAACACATGCTTGTGATGGTGGCCAGGGCTGGGCAGGCAGCACTGCTGCCCGCCAGGCTTGGGTCCATTTCAGGGCTCAGTAATCGAGGTGGTGTTCTGTGCCCTCTGCTGCTTAACCCTTAAACTGCCACTCTTGTAGGATGGCCAGCACTGAGTGATCTGGGAGTAGTGGACACACACAGTCAATGCACCTTAACTTCAGAACAGCTGTCCTGACAAATATTGGTATGATCGTGTCTAGAGCCAGAGGGAGCTCTTAAAATAACATTTAAAAAGACAAAGCAAAGGTTCCACAAAACTTCCTTTGTTTGGGGTTTTACTCTAAACACTTGCCTAATCGTTTAAATGTCCCTGCAAGTCACATCCTTTTTGATTGAGCTTAAAATAGTTGCAGTTTCTGTTAGAAGTTATTTGAAATGAAGCGGTGGTGCTGCATATCTCGCTGAGCATTGGTTGCATTTGTGCAGGTGCATTTCCAGTGTTAACAATACAGGAAAGAAGCAGGTGAGGGTAGTATGGCGTAGTGTATTACTTAGAGAACAAAGGAAGGGTCTCGTGCAGGAGAAAGTTAGACTGGATGAAGTATGAAGTATCATCAATTTAGTACTGAGCCAAGGCAAAATCCTGTTACTAGAGGGTTGGGCATTCTTCACTAAAAGGACAGAAAATGACTGCTCATGGGTTGGATAAGTGCACTCTCTGCTGGGTTAAAAACCGGCTGAATGGCCGAGCCCAGAGAGTGGCGGTGAATGGAGTTAAATCCAGTTGGCGGCCAGTCACAAGTGGTGTTCCCCAGGTCTCAGTATTGGGGCCGGTCCTGTTCAATATCTTTATCGATGATCTGGATGAGGGGATCGAGTGCCCCCTCAGTAAGTTTGCAGATGACACCAAGTTCGGTGGGAGTGTTGATCTGCTGGAGGGTAGAAAGGCCTTACAGAGGGATCTGGACAGGCTGGATCAATGGGCCGAGGCCAGCTGTATGAGGTTCAACAAGGCTCAGTGCCGGGTCCTGCACTTGGGTCACAACAACCCCATGCAACGCTACAGGCTTGGGGAAGAGTGGCTGGAGAGCTGCCTGGCAGAAAAGGACCTGGGGGTGTTGGTCGATAGCCGCCTGAACATGAGCCAGCAGTGTGCCCAGGTGGCCAAGAGGGCCAATGGCATCCCGGCTTGTAACAGGAATAGTGTGGCCAGCAGGACCAGGAAGGTAATCGTGCCCCTGTACTCGGCACTGGTGAGGCCGCACCTAGAATACCGTGTGCAGTTTTGGGCCCCTCACTACAAGAAGGAAATTGAGGTGCTGGAGTGTGCCCAAAGAAGGGCAACGAAGCTGGTGAAGGGCCTAGAGCACAAGTGCTATGAGGAGCGGCTGAGGGAGCTGGGGTTGTTTAGCCTGGAGAAAAGGAGGCAGAGGGGAGACCTTATGGCTCTCTACAACTACCTGAAAGGAGGTTGTAGCGAGGTGGGAGCTGGTCTCTTCTCCCTAGTAACAAGCGATAGAATGAGAGGAAATGGCCTCAAGCTGCACCAGGGGAGGTTTAGGTTGCATATTAGGAAAAACTTCTTCACCAAAAGGGTAGTGAGGCACCGGAACAGGCTGCCCAGGGAAGTGGTTGAGTCTCCATCCCTGGAGGTATTTAAAAGAAGGGTAGATGTGGTGCTTGAGGACATGGTTTAGTGGTGGACTTGGCAGTGCTAGGTTAACGGTTGGACTCAATGATCTTAAGGGTCTTTTCCAACCTTAACGATTCTATGATTCTATGAAAATTGGTAGGTTGGTCTCAAATATCTAGTTTGTGACCTTTTAAGAAGTTTGCAGGGAGGGCAGAGAAGCTGGATAGTCAAGCGGTTTCACTGTAATTGGTCTTCTCATCTGCTTTTCAAGAAATATATCTATTTTCTCTGTCTTGGGTTTGATGGGTTGTATGAAGCTATAAGCACTCTATGGGTTTCTGTTTTGATAACATCATATGTGATTAGGTCTTGCCAAGTAAAAAAGTTGGGAGTCTGATGGGCATCTGCTACTGTCTTCTCAAAATTATATCCCTAAGAAATCAAAACAGCATGAAAATTAAGCATACAGTTGGAAGTCAGAAGTTCTGTGTCTTTATAAAGGTATGAAAAGCAGGTTATTTCTTGCTATTAATTTTAAGGTAAGTGAATTAGTCTTACGCTAGGTATTGGAGAACTTAGTCACACAAATTTCACTTTGTTTCTGACTGAGTACTGCTTTCAAATCTGTAGCTATTCAGATGTGGAACTAGCACACACATTTACTTTGAAGGACAAACTCTTTGCTGTGTCATAAATATGTTAGGAATTGTTATTTCCAGAGTGTTGTGTATATGGTTGTCTGCAGAATGGGTTTGGGTTTTTTTTTGTTGTTGGTTTGCACCTTAATTCTTATCCAAAATGTAGCAAATCAAAATGCACTTCAGTTCCAGTGAGATTCAGGTAAAATTTGTTGTGCTGCTCATGGATGGAAAAAAGCTAAGTACTCCAAGAACTGGAGGCCCAAGTACAAAGGGGTAGTAGAAGATTCAGGGGTTGGGAAAAGGAGATAAGACAAAAAAGGTAGATCAAGGGAGGGAAAAATGGAAAGGAAAGAGGGCAGACAACATAACAGATGGAAGATTAGATTCAGAGTCCTTTATGCTTAGAAAGAATTGAGACGCAGAAAAGGAAATAAGATTAAAAAAACGACAGGAGGAGTCAGTATATGAAAACAGCGCATAGCCTGAAACTAAATACTGAACTTTTATGTCAATTTGAGTGATTTCTTGAAAATGATAGCATAAAAAATGTAATTCTGTGCAATGTCAGATTTTTTCTTTTTTTTTTCTTTCTGGGTTTTGAAAAACCTGAGCTTGTTTATTATTGAGCGGTATTTCTAAAAGTTTTTTCCTACAAATTCGGATAAAGAAAACCTGAGCATACTTGGAGGGAGAGGAAATACTGTATTTTAAAGTGGTACTATCTGCCGCATTCCTACCATCAGTCTTTGCTTTTAGGACTGAAAATCAAACTGACCTTCGCCAGCCACTCTAATGCAGCTGAGAACACATGTTGAGAGGGCAAAGGCTTGCACACGTAAATGTGATTTTGTACCCTTGGTTCATGCCAAAAGAAAGTACAATTATTCTCTACTCAAAAGTCTCAGTGGGAACCCGGGCCATTGTCAGATGGGTGCTTTGTGTACATCTGCTGCATTGCCCAATGCTTGACTTGACTGCTCACCCTTTCATTGAGGATAAACAAGGAAATAGAAACTCCTGCTTGTGTAACTAAAAGGATATGAAAGGGTACGTCCTCCTTCGAAGCATTCTAGCAAAGAGTAGCCTGGCTTGGAACAAATACAGAGGAACAAAATATATCCGTATTTTACCACGTCAGACTGCTACTTCACGCATATAGCTGTGGTACCATGGATAAATAATTGTTATTAATTATTAATATGTTATTATTAATATGTTGTCTTAAGACTTTTAAAAATGTGTATATCCCAGCTCTGATATATACAAATAGGTCTCTAAACAAACATGTCAAGTGTGATTAGTGTTGTGTGCAAACGGACTGTCATGCAGTCTTTTCTGTCCATATCTGTCTCCTATTTGAGTTGCATTCAATAAGAGACGCTGTCAAATATCAGAAAAGCAATTTTCCAAGTTTCAGTTTATTCATGCAAAAGGGGGGATAACCAATGCATTTAAAAGCACTTAGAATTTGTTGTTAAGAGAATTTTTTTTTCTCCCAGAAACTGGCATTCCAGTAGATGCACGTGATGTTACTTACATGTCTGTCTGTTGCGTGGCTCTCTTCCTGGAGTAATATTTCTGACGAGAACTGTTTGCTATGAAATTGTTTTGACCCAAGAATAACTGTAGGTGTAAAATTGGTGTAATTGTTTATGCCTTCAAAACAGTGCTCACAGAAAAAGGACAAAACTAACCTGAGTAAAAAAAATCCATGACCAGAGAGTAGCAGAACGTTTAGGTAGGGTTGACAAATGATGTTTTGACAGGCTCCTGCAATCATTCCAGTGTGGTTTAAAGTTGCCTTCAGCAAGCCTGCAAGCTGCCACAGCCTCTTACCTTCACAGTTTTAAACGCAAACCTTCTTTCCTGATCAGAGATTTTGGATAGTCTCACCACCTCAACAAAGCCCCTGGAACAGAGGGAAATTTGTGTGCTACGTAAAATAAGCCATCATGCAGGAGAAGAGTTACAGAGCACTTTCAGAAGAATTGCTTGGTTTCTTAACGAGACAAATGGGAGGGCAGTGCACAAGTAGGAAGCGAGGGCACCTCAAACAAACCTCAGCTAGGGCTTTGCAAGATGAAAGGTAAGCAGATATCCTGCCAATAGCCTGTGTAAGGAAAGGGCAGGCCTATATACGACACATGCTGTCAGCAGGCTCCCTTTGTATTTTTCAGTGCTGCTACACCCTTTCACTTAAACTTCCCTCCTTCCCCTCAGGGTAGCTCCCACCACCCTCTGATGCACTCATTCCTTACCTAGAGTGTCCGTTTCAAGAGATCCCCCTTTCTTGGCAACCAGTGTCCTGTAATCATTTCCCAAAGAGGAGAAACTGAGAAGCATTTGGCCGTCCTAAAATGTGTGGGCTTTGACCCTTTCATGTGAGTGTACTGATGCTAATGAGTGACTCAGCATCGTGCATAAAGCATGTATGCTTTGTGAATAAAGCATGTGTGCAGTTTTCCTTTAAGAATAAACTTTACTCCATATTTTTCATACACTGCTACTTTAATTCCTTCAAAATGAAGGAAGCCACCTTACTCCCACTGCTACCAGCATCTTTCAGCTTCCTTCTGGGGTCAGGCTCGTTTCAATGCATTCTCTGCTTCAGCCCGTCCCCCCTTTTCCCCTGCTGCTACGTACAGAGAGGACTGCATGACAGTCCATCTGCACACAACACTAATGCCACCCAATTTAGGCAAGTGGCAAGCCTATCTACTTTTATAAACTCAAGACTCAGTACTTTAAGAAGAACTATATTTAACAATGTCCCTGTAGAAAACAGCAATGAGTATAGAGTTATAGCAAGCTGCCCTTCATATGCAGGGATTAACCTTTCAGGCACTGGCAAAATACTTTCAAAATAGATATCTCATTTTAACCAACAAATAGGTGCGGCAAGCTTTCTATGAGCAGCAGCCAATCATCCTCATGGAAATCTCTTTAGATTTTGAAAGCAAAACTCAAATCAGGATTTACACTTTAGAGAATTTAATAGCAGTCTCGGTGGCTTTGTAGAAGGTGACTCTACTGGGAGCGATTCAAGTGTCGACACCTAGTGCCATTTCAGATGACGTAACTTATGTTGCCTGATCTACAACTACCTCTCCAGAAGGGCATGGGTCTGATGTCATATCTGCCAACCCCATGCAGGTGTCTTGGATACTGTAGAAGTGCCTAAAATAGCATTACATGCCTCTGTGCTAGCATTTAAATCCCATGCTGTTTAAGCTCCTGCTCTGATGTGTAGGAAAAGGCACTGTGCTACTTCATGTCTCATTATTGGGTGAAGCATTAAGTGAAATTCTGACAGCTTACAAGCTTTATAAATGTCAGAGGTGGTTTTCAACAGAGGCAGAGCTAAATGCTGTGTCCAGTATTTCAACTTAAAAGTATCACCTTAAATCTTTCCTTTGGTCAATGTGTTCCTTCTGTAAGGTTTTAATCCTATTAGCCTTCCTTCCTTCAGCAGCAGGTACTATGTGAATCAGCAAGTGTTCTCAAATGTTTGGAATGTCTTCCTGTACATGTATAAATGCAGTTAGGGTTTATAAAATATTTGTAATAGTGATTTGGTAGTAACAGAAATGATCCTTACTGCAAGAGGCTGCGGTCTGCACGACTGCCTGATGTATCACGTCAGCCTGTAGCATCCAGTGTATGGCTGGAACTCAGAAACCACCGTTTGCTGTAAGCTCAGACAATGAGACAACAACTAAAGAGTTGCTGCTTTACCTGAGTGCGGCCAACTTGATCTGAATTGATCCCGAAACTATTGTCAGAATTTCTTTTATCTTTCTTCTGAGATAAGTCTGCTCACTTTGCAGTTCCAAAAATAGAAACTCATTCCGTGATCTAGAGACGTGTCTCTGATAGCTTGTTTCTCACAATTTAGAGAAGCCCGATGAGAATGAGAGAAAAGTAGCTGATTACCTCAAATTGTGTTTGTTCATCACACAAGGTGTCGAGCATGTTTGCGTGCAAGGTGCGTCTTGATGGATTCACTGTCATGCAGTTTTAAACTTCTCTAGCAGCAACATATGTTAGTTCTGTGAACTTTCAGATCAAAATATTTCTTCTCAGCTGTTGGGGAGGAATGAAAACAAACATAAAGACCTCATTGCCATCATGGGAACTGGATGATATGACGTCTTTTGAATGAGGTTCTTTACTTAAAATCTTGCTGGATTTAGTGGCTGACTGAGGCAAATATTTCCATACAAACATACTGCTAAAAAACCGAGGATCCTCAGTCCAGACTCTGAGGGAGCGGGACTGTTCATGTTTTTATGGTCAGTTTTATGTGGATAACAGGTAGTAGATAAGAAAAAAGTTTCTAAGTTTTGCGAATGAGGGCTCAAAAAAGAAAAACAGTGTACTAAGTTCTTGGCAGGGCAGTGTAGTGTATGTGTAAGGGTATGAAGAAGCCAGTGAGAAAGCTTCAGAGCTCCAAGTGCCCTTATTCGCTGTCTCAACTACATGAGGCATATGGTGGGTTTGTTTTGTTATAAACGTTGGTTTGGGTTAGCTACAGGAGGCAACTGATACTTCTTCCTGAAGACTGGATTCATTTTCGGTTTTGTTTGACACATTTGGACTAATCAACCCAAATGACATCATGGACATCAAATTGCGCTGGCATACATGCTAAAAATGATCCTGTTGGAAACTTGCAGCTAAATTTCCATCAGTGAAAAATGCTTTCTCAGCAAAAGCAAAACTTTATGTGAGATCATGATAAGGTTAAGGGTTTTTCTGTCAGAAAACTTAAAATATTCTTTACGGGATGGGTCTCCCGTCGTACCTGAAAGCCTTTTAGATTGGGTAGTTCGTTACTTATTTTGTACAGTGTTTTGCTGACCCACAGCACTCATTTCCCTCCTCATCCTTCAGAAGGAGAAGAAAACCAAGACTTATTCCATCATAGGAGATTATTGGATTTTCATGTCTTTATTATAGTCCTTCCCATGAAGGAGGAAGTTTGCCATGTCTTGTTTGGTGGATGCTCAAAAGGATCCTGGCCAACTTTTAGCTGGAAGGCTGCTATCACTTCATCCAGTTTTCTAAGGCACAAAAGAAAGATTAGCAAGAAACTGATGGAGTTGGGGCTGGAGGCTCTCTTGTGAACTGTGAATGTGGGAAGGAGAGGACTTTTTTTTGTTTTCTTTTTTAAATTTAGAGAGCTTTAAAAGTTTAAAGCAACTTCTAAAGAAATAGTTGTGTCCTGTTGAGCTGTTCCTTCTATTAGCCAAAATCAAATGCAGAAACTGCCTAAACCAGAAATGTGATGGCGTGTTCTTAACAGGTTCCTTTCTTTCACAGAATACTCCATTTCCACACCTTATTTTTCCTTACGATAGCAACAACTTGTCTTTGAGATTTGTCTAACAGAGCTTACCTCCTGTTAGTTACAGGCCATCACTTTATATTGTTTTCATCAGTGAAAACCACTGTCAACAAAACAGAATTATTGTTGGTCGCTATCAGCTTTGTGTCTTTTGTTGTTTCCCTGCTCTGTCTATTTGATGCTCATTTATGTCGTGTGTTTTTTTTTTTCTAAGCAACTCACCCTCATTTTCACTTTACAACTCACCCTCTTTTTTTTCTTTACATTGTGATTAGTATACTGTGTAGAGCAGATCCGAAAATGCTGGTCATTTTTCATACCCACAGTGTATGTGATCAGGTTGATAAATTGAAAAAAGCTGAATCCCCAAACCGCCCTTTGGAAAGAAAACTGGGAGGAGTACAGTCCTAGTCAGTCCACTACTCCGTGGAGTCTACTGAGCCACTGCAAGATAAGGATTTGGTTGCTAACTTGAGTAGTAGCACAAAACCATTAAATAAGCTTGTCTTTCAGTTGCATAAAAATGTTCATTCCTAAGCGTACAGGACACATTGCAGAAATGGAGTAATATATGAACTGTTTTCTAATAGAAAGTTTGTTCTTCCCTGGCTTAAACCTCAGTATAGTTGTAGTCTTCAAGAATTTCTCAAATTATTACATTTCCATTGGAAAGTGTGGGGAACTGCAAACAATTTTACATTCCATTGCTACAGGTGGATGGACTAAATATTTATTGAAGGGATTTTGCTACTGTTATATCAGGAAAAGATATTTCTGAAAGAAGGCTAAGTAATTTTTTGTGCAGTTGGCCTCCAGATACCCTCGGGCACAAAAAAATAACATGAAGTTGTGGGGGTTACTGATATAAAGAAACTTTTCAAGGAGAAAACTCAGTGAAATCAAAGTATCTGGATTTTATTGTGATAAAATGGAACTTGCAATTATCTTCATTGTCTTGCATCAGTTTGAAGTATGACCTGGAAATTATGTTAGGGGATAATTAATTATATTCTCCCCTTTTCATGCAAGATTGGAGTGCTAAAGCATGCACTCTTTGACTTTTGCAAAAGTTGGCTTGAGAGGAGGAAGCTGTGCTGGTGCTCTCTTTGGGTTAGCCCCTTGCTTATGCCCGGGAGCTAAGCAGGGCTGTTGGGAAGGCAGCCTTTTGTGCCCTGTCCTGCTGTGACCCGTATTCTTCAAAGTGCGCTGATGACCAGCCAGGGCAGCTGGTATCTTTTATATGAGGTGAGATGCTTTTAACGCAGCGGGGGGCAGAGCTGGGCTGCTCTCTAATACATGTCAGCTGCTCCTGGCCTCAAGGACAGTACTGAAGCCAGCATTAATGGGAAATATCCCTTTCCCTCTTGGAAAACACATCATTTTGTCTGGTTGAGATGAATAAAAGTAACAGGAAGACTGGACTAATTTGGGAGTAGGTATTCTACCTCTGCAAACTGATGCAACCCTTACTAATACAGAGTTACTCTTTCCTACTAATTTTGTATTGCATTGAACATAAAAAAAGCTCCTCAACGCAGAAAAATGAAAAGACGGAGGAACAAGATTACTACTTATAAAAATAATTCTTTGGAAGTACTTGGCATTGACGTTCATGTGATCCCATTCAGATTTACAGAAGAAAAAAATTGTAGATGGAAGCAGTATTACACCAACGTTCCCTTTAAGGGAATAACATAAGAAAAATTAAGTAGAGAGCTTTTGAGTGGAGGTTACAGAAACTGTAAATTACATGGACATGTTTGAATTATGATCAAATTTTGCGTTGTCTAGAAGAGGTTGACTTGTACTTTTAGAAGAATAGAAGCCTGTAACATCTGAGAAGAGTATTGAGCTGAATTGGAAATGTGTATCAAGAAAAAGAACTTGGAATTACAGAATCAGTATTTTAAAAAATCCCAGGGGTATAAATGCTCGTGCTTTAAGGAATACCAATTCGCAGACAACTGTTGAGCCTTGGAGTGTAAGAGCTCTTGGGAAATGTTTTGTCAAAACTGTCTGGAAATGGGATTTCTTTCTTTGAAGCATCTGGCCCTGGCTACCCTGCAGACTAGTTTGATCCAGAATCACATTCCTCTTTCTAAAAGTAAAAGCCTGTTCATTGCTAACAACAAGAGAAGATGAAAACATATTTACAAATATAGTAAAATGAAATATATTGGTATATTGATAAAATAATATTGTTAGCTGCTGATACTGTTAATCAGAGCAATTCTAAAAATCTTGCCTTATAATGGGATTATGGTGCCATATACCAGACGTTAAGAGCAGAACCAAAGATACTTTGGCTAACATAGACTTTTGGTTGCTGAAGGTTTTTTGTTTGGTTGGGTTTTTTTTTTGCACGTTTACTTACAATCTTCCTAAACCTCTTCAAATAGCTTTATGTAACATTTAATCACTAAAATAAGATTCATTGAATGAGGACATAGTTGCTGATATTTAAATCTAATCTGTTATTACACCGAAACTTTCCTGAAGTCAAAGTTTGAACTCTCACGAAATGTGTGTTTGATCTTGGAGAAGATATCCCAGTGATTAATGTTAACGATAAGGTGTTGATTGGTGCTTGGGAGAACCTATTCATAGAAACAATAGACTATTATACTCTACTTTAACTACCATATAACAATATTTAAGCTTTACTCTGTAGAAACAATAGTCTTATTTATACATCCCTGTATCCCTCTAAACCAGCATTAGAGTTTCTGGCTTCCTATTAGGTTAAAAGTGGCCATTAACATTTTCAGTGCTTGAAAAGTTCAGTTCTGTACCAAGGTGCAGAAAAAAGCAAGTGGAATTTTTCAGCCTGACTGTCATCTGAAGTTTACAGCAAAAAAAGCTGAGCACTAGAACTGCTAGCTGTATATTGCAATTCATCTGAGAGGTGTGCTACGATTTGAGACATCACAGGCAAAACCCTCCTTCTTTTTGAGCCAGACTGCACAAGCCCTCTTTCAGTGTTTCCCACTGTTGCCAAGGGTAAGAGCGCCAGGTGCACCAGATTTCTTATCAATATCAAAATCATCCAAGAAGATCAAATTTACTAGACCTCAAAATAACTAGAGCATCTGCTCTTCTCAAAGATGAATATTTGGTCCTGGAAGCCTAACAGAAGTTTGGCATAGTAACTTTATATTATTGTTGTTACACTATTTTAAGTTGTTTAAGTTGAGCTGTGCAGGTTATGGGAATACTTAGGCACTAAATGTATGAACTGAGCAAAGCATAGATTTATCTTATTGTGTTTATGCTGCTTCAATTTAAGAGTAAAGAAGCAAGCCTGAAACCCTTCCTTCCCCAGCTAGCATGTCAATGATTACAATTTAGCAGAACTGGTTTTCAAGTAGTGGAAGTTGTCTCCCCTAGAGTTGGGGAGAAAGACAAAATTACCACAGGGATGATGCAGAACCTACATCAGAAACTGTGCTACCTCCGATCTTGGCATTTAGTTCTGGAAATAGAGATCTTTTCTACTTGAACTAAAGTGGTGTTCATTTGCTTATGCATAATAAATTATTAATAATCTTTTTAAGCCAAATCCAGAACTACTACATTTTGCTTTATTAACACACTTGTGTAAGCTGATATATAAACTAAAGAAATATTATTGATGATGGTGTCATTTCATTAGTAATGAATTTTTGCACACTCAGATCACCTGGCATTAGACATGAATACACAATTATGTCTTTAGCCCATGCACTTAGTCCTGTGTTGATCTCATCTTTGCACAGAGGTATACCATTGGAGAGAGGAAAGATGATTCTTCATACCGTCTAAAAAATACACATAAAAATTAAATGGTCTGAGTGGTTTAGACTGGAGTAATGATTTGCATTATGTGTTTTTCATCTGATACTAGTCACTTTAAAATGACAATAATGTGGTGCAGCAACCACAATAGTTATTTTTTTCTTTACATACCACACACATACCAAGCTTTAGAGGGTTCTGTGGAGGTTGAGCTACATCCAGCTCATTTTTAAAGTAAACCTTGCTTCTAAATAGCCTTTCTCTGTTTATTAGTACAGCTCATCTTTTAAAACAGACTCTGCAGAGAGAAGGAACGAAATTATGCTTATGGACTGGAAGAAGCCTTCAGTTTGGAGAAGATGCACAAGAGATTCTGGTAGCTATGAAGGCCTATGATTTTGGTTGCTACCAAGGTTTATGGAGAACAGTGAGCTCAAGGAATGTGAAAATTAGGGTCTAGCGTAAATACTAACCTGTTTGAAGGATGAGGGAAGGCTTCCAGTGTAGCATGAAAGACTGAAACTCAGACCTAGGATCAGAATGACAGGCTGTAGCCAACTGCAGGAGCTGTGGAAGTAAAGACCGTATAACCACAGACCTACTGAAGATGGACGGGGAAAAAAGGAATAGGAATTGTCATGACAATGGGAAGGGAAAGCTGCAAATCCAGGCAAATTGCATGGATTTTCTTCTTTGAAGAAATTGATTGGGTTTTTGAGGAAAAAAACCTAGTATGAATAGAGACAAGAGTGAAAAAACCAAAGACAACAGGCTTGTGTTTGCTCAAGTGTAGATTGATTTTTTGAGCAGCTTTGTATCATGATTTGTGGGTGTAGGGTGAGAGGGAGGACTACCAAGAAAGGGCATTGTTACAGTGGAATCTAACTCGAAAGAAGAGGATTGTTTTGTATATGCCAAAAAATGGCAGCTGGACAAAAAAGAAAAGAAAATGTAAATAAGGGCAGACCTTTATGTACGTATATATTTGAATTTATTAGCTGCCAACGTTGTCAAACAGAAATGGCATTTGATACTTTATATTCCTAGTTATACGTATTTCACTCCTACTGGAATTCCTCTGAAAGACGGTTTGTTTGAATGTCGATCTGGTTTAATGTTTGTTTTCAGAAAGCAGAGCATAGAGTAAAAGAAGACAAGATATTTCTTCTAGGACAGAGAGCAAGAATCCTAACAGTATCCCTAACCAATGTCACATTAACGATTGCTAGAGTCTCATGGAGACACCAGTCTGTCTGTACCTATACACACTGTCACATTATTTAGAAGTACATTTTGGAAATAACATAGATTTTTACATTTAGGAAAAAAATTAAAATCCTGTGCTACTATCACAACTTTACAGAAAGCAGTAGTTGCTCCTGTTTCTTTCCATGTGCAGCTGGATCTGTTTAATAAGAACTCTGTTAAATCCATACTTCTGAAGTCTCAGTCAGGCTTTATAAAGTCATGATACGAAGGCTCCCCTTCATGGCTTTACTTGGTGCATCTTCCTCCTTCCCCTGTGAAACTCCAGTTCTGGAGTTGAGGAGATCAGGAGGCCCTTCTTGTAGATATCAGTTCCTGCAAAGACGTGTCGTACTAGCCCTCATGCAGAGGAGCCTTCTCAACGAGGAAGGCACTGTGGAACATGTGTAAAGTCGCATCAAGTCCCACCTAATACCACCTTAAATATTTTCTGAGTCATTTTGTGTGTTCTTCATCGAGGAGTACGTTTTATTGTATCCTTACCCCTTCCACTTCTTTCTTGCTTCTATACTTTCCTGTATTTAAAAAAGTGATTAATTAGTTGATGGTTTCAGATGCAGTAATTCTGCATCTGAAGATTCTCTTCTCAAAGATTTTTTTTGACCAAAGAACCGCACTGCAATCAAACCGATTATTTACACATTGCTGTGTATTAAAACAATATGGATCTATCTCCTTAAATCCCCACAGGTGTACTATATTCAGGTTTCACTGAACTCAAGTCATTGCTTGCATATCTGATCTATCGTCGCTCTGGTACCTGAAAGAGAGATCACATCCATTGTTCCATTGTATTTTATTTTACGGCATTTGCCTGTATTCGAATGGATAGATGAGATACTTATGGCCTTGTATGTTGGCTTTTGGGGGGCAGGGTATGCAAATCTTTTTTTGACTTTTAACACATGCTTCCTGTTGGTCATTTTTGCTGTATATGATCCATCACCGTCTTTTTCTTAGAACATATTTCAAAGGTGTTGGAGTGATGTGCTCATTTCCTGTCTTTTTAAGTTCAGGCACATTCTTTTTTATCTTGGGAACTTCATTTAGTAACCCAGGGTCTCTTAAGATCAGACAATGAAAGGCTCCACCACATTTTCTTGCTAAAGAGGTGGTGTGAGGATGACATCATTCATCTGTGCTAGACACTGACTCATAGGCATTTGACCCGAGGGTGGAACCCAGTAACAGGGGTTAACATGAAGTCATCTGAGGTTGCACAATGCGTTTCACAGTTGTTCTCCCTCTCCTTTTTTAAACCATCTAAATAATTGCAGAGTGCACAACATAACAAAGTACAGCAATAAGGGCAAACATTGCTTTTGGGCCTCTTCCAGGGCGCTTTGTAGACCACAACGAAAAAGAGTAGGGAAAATTTTGTGTTAGAGTATTGGATTTTACATTTGGATGTAGAAATAGCTTTGTCCAGTAGCCAGAAAATGGAAAACAAATTTATCTTAAAACTGTATAGCATACAACCTGTTGCATTAATTTTCACTGTGAAACGCTAGACCTGTTTTTAGATACGTAGGGCAGTATCATATTTTTGATAGGATACCTTTGAGGCATTGCTGATTTACTAGTATCTAAGACATGTTTTGATTTGTTCTTTGTTTTCTCCCTGACATTTTTTGGCTATGTTTTCAGCTTGTCCACAATTGGTTTTTTTAGAGTTCTTTGCTTCATATTCTGGCACAGGGTCTGGTCTCCTTCTTGTGAAATACAGCCTGAGTGTGCATTTAAGGGCTGAAAGTCACCAGAGATGTAACTTGCAAGAATATCTGTAACATTAAGAGCTTTAGAAAGAGAATTACCTGTTGGGCTCTCCAGTTTCTTATGCTGCTTGAAACTTGGCAGAATTTGTTATGCAATAATATTTTGGGACATTAGAAAATCTAAGGCTTTCCCTTGTTAAATCAGTGGACCAGCGATTACTTTCTGCTTTTCTTGTTAACACTAAGCAGGAGCATGACCGTTTCTCTTTGTGGACCACAGGAAAACTTGCCCATTCTGTCCAGCAGAGATTCGGACTGTTTCACTAGACTACCTGGGGAGGGTGGCTGCTCCTTCCCCACCTGTAAGTAATGCAGGGAGCCCAGCTGACCTGCCTGGAGGTAATGGCATCAAGAGGACGATTGCTCAGGACTGTTTCCAGGATCTCCCTTTCCGTTAGCTAGAACTGATTTGATGTAGGCTCTTTTTATCCTTTTATAACTTGAGAAGCATGCTTTTCCCTGCTTCAAAAAGCTGTGGAGACCGCTAAACACACAGTTTATTTTTGCCTACTGGTGAGTGCTGTGTAAGTATTATAATCAAAGAGAAGCAGTTGGAACAAAACACTAACTTCCAGTATTAGATTCTGGAAATCTTCTGAGCCTTGTAAGCAACTTTACATTCGAGTATAACATGGTTTAATACAACACTTTAAATGCTTTTCTAGATGGTGTATAATTATTTACCTAGCACTTTCCATTTCAAGTGTCTGAAATTTATCTTATAAATAGGCAAGATAAGTGGGAATTTATGTTTGGAAATTTGAAGATTCTGTTATAGAACATTTTGTAAGAATGAATGAATTATTAAAATTAGGATTGTTACTAAGGAAGAATGATAACATATGTCTAATTTTGAAAAATACTCTTTTTCTGAAAATGATCTAATGGTTTACAATGTACGACGCTAGACTCCCCCCTCCCCTGAATTTTAAGAGACTTGTAGATCACTGCTGTGTCCTATGTTTAATTAGAAAGTATGTTAAGTATTTCACTGTATAGCTCATATGGGTAGATATATTTTAGTAAACTTCTGGAGAAAATGAACAATATAAGGCTTGCTTTTAAGAAAGTTCTCCCTGTGTAAATGCAGTGTAGCCTGTTTCTCTCTATTCAGCTGATTCAGCAAAAGGTTTAAGCATGCACTTGCTTTTGTATACGCAGTTGGACTTTAAGAGGTTTCTTAACTGAGGGCTTTTGTCCTTGATGGCTGATTTCTGGTTGAGTAAAGGTCAGAAAATCTGGTTCTTGAAAAAGATATGAATAGGTGGAACGTGATTCTGCTGCCTAACTTCTTACCAAAGGCTGATGTGAAGCCTTGGAGTTTGTTAGACAGATGCCCACTTCAGTTGTACATAAATAGTTTTCTGTAAAATTAACAGAAGCGTTATCTGGACAGGACAGTGTAAAATCTCTTTGGCTCTTAGAGGTGATCTATACTTGAAAATGTATCTTGGAAAAAATATTTTGAGTATTGAACTTCATCATAAAATAGGGAGCAAATAGTCTCTCTTTTCCACAGGCATTGTTGAGTTCTGATGCAAATTCCATGCAAATTACTGACCTTGGAAACACCATGGGGGCAATCTTTACGTAGGCACAAACAATTTCTCCAATGTACTAAGGCATAAATAGTCTTGGTTTTGACATCAGACATGCAAGAGTTTTTTCAGGTTACATGTTTCTGGAGCAAATGCATTTATTAAAGTCATTGCACAAAAATCTGCTTTACAGTTATTCTTCGCTAACCTTCTCCCAGGAGATTGTCTCTCATTAGTCCAAGGTAGTTGGTTATTTTCTGAATTAACTTTTGTCTGGGCACTAGAGGATGCAACCTCTATACGATTTTGTTAAGGTGGCTTGAGCCATATCTTTGAAAGTAACAGAGGTTTGTGTTCAGTGATCCCATGAAATGAGAAATACCGATACCTATTGGCATGCAGACAGCTTCTAAACATTCTTTCCCCTTCACCACCTTAGAATATGTACTTAACATCCTGCTTTTGGTCATAAAAATATTCATTTAGAAATGAGTATGATTAATCAAATAGTTATTCAAACTATTCAATTTTAAAGTGTATGTGTGCTGTGACTTTTTTTTACATTCATGCACACACACCACCGATGTTATGATTTAAGTATAGTCATAGACATTCTTTTTGTTTATTAAACTGCTTATCTCTACTGATCTAGTGAAAAGCGGAAATGTTTGCTTTTGGAATTATAGGGAATTATAGTCATACTTACCTACAAGGTCTTCTCTCAAGGAAGCACAGCAACAAGTGGGCTTTTATTTATGGCAGATGGTGAATTTGCTGAGTTTCACTGGGGGCAAAAAAAAAGAGGAGAGGAGGAGGGGAGGTAATATACTACATAAAAATATATATATTTTTTCAAATCCAGGACCTGGAAACTTTGTAATCTGCAAAGCACTTTTTTTTGCCCTCCAACAAGAAAATGTACCACAGAACAAGGACAGAAATTTTGTTTGCATTTCTTTGCTTCTGTATGAGGAAAACACAAATTGTAGCCTGTATCCTCCAAATGTTTTGGGTTTGGTGGGTTTTTTTCAGATTTCATCTTGGAATTCTGTATTATTAAAATATAAGTTTATAAAGGAGAGTCTGTCAGAGTCTTAACTGCTGTGGTGCTCCTAGTGCTACTGCAATTTTATATGTGTTTCATTATACGTTGTACATAATTTCCGTATATGATGTACACATTCCTAAACATTTAAGTATATCCTATGAAATAACGGCACCTCATAAAAAGGGATCATTTTCATACTAATGATATACTTAAACTGTTCAGAAACTAACTGAGCTTGCAACTTATTTCCTGAGGCAGGATTTGGGGATATATTTAATTTAAATGGGGCAGCCATAGTGAGTTATGAATTGTGAAATGACCACTATGTTTACCGCTTAAGAGGTGCAAAATTGTTAATTGATACGTGAAGTCTCCCTTACCAAGTAAATTCTCACGTTGCGTGTCTGTATTGTCAACAGTTAGATCCAAAAAGTGATCTGCACATTTAGAAACTTTGAAACCTCCTCTGCTGAAAACTTTGTTCAGCCTTTTAAGAAGAAAGTAAGGCAGGTTTTTCTATTTCAATGGCTCAAATTCACTCATCATTGAAAACTAATGTCGTCTTTGGCTTAAGGTAAAATGTGACTGTGAAATCACTTCATGTTCCTCAAATTTCTGCTTCTCTTCTTTACCTCCTTGCCTTTCCTTGGAATAATGGAATTAGAAGAAGGGGAAGAATTTCTAGCAAAAATTAAAGATCATGAAAGGCTGGAGATACATCCTGTGTATTGCTCCACAGTCATGTGTCCTTTGTTGCTTGCTTTTCTTTTTTCTCCCACCCTGTGTTTGTACTGTTAAGGTGTCTTTACACTGGATGTAGAAAGTTTAAATTTAGTACATAGTAGTCTCACAACAAAAAATACTGGAGGCTTCTGTTATCACTGACCAGCTCTGTTAGCATACACGCAGGTTTCAGAGCCTTTAATTTCTATAGTCTGGGACACAAAATTGAATCTCAGCTTCTGCTCAGGCCTTCCAGTTCTTATGATTTTATTGAAAACTTTCACAGCATTTGATTCTCCCCCCCACCCCCCAAAGACCTAATTTTGAAACCAGGAGCCACTAGGAATATTTTAGTGTTTGTTTCGTAAAAAACTTTTCACTACAGATAGCTTGGAGGAAGGTCAGAAAACGAGTGCAAGTTGCCAGGTTTCCTCTGTCACATCACTATCAAAACTGAGGCTTACAAAAAAAACCCTGCAAGTGTCGTCACACTTAGGTAAAGGATAAAAATTAGGATTTCTTCTTCTGAGAGTTTTCCCTCAACTTCAGCTTACTGAATTTGCAGTGACTGGAGGTAAAAGAGCTTGGTGTGAAGGCAAATTATTTGTTTGACCCTTTCCATGCATTTGTAACTTTTTTTTTTTTTTTCATAACTGCCATGTAATTTATGGGATTGTGGAAGAGAGAGTTGCGAGATAATCGTTTCTCTGAGATAGTGCATATTGAAGAACTTCTGTCTTTATGTGAAAGAATAATGGTGAAGAAATGAGACTCATGTTGTTGCACCCTTGAGATAATGTAACGAAATTTAAAATAAATGACAATGAAATAATGTTAAATCAAGGAAATTCTCAGTGACAGTTAAACCTAAGCCATTAGTCAGGTGTGCTCTAGTGATTGTTTTAAATATCAGATTTACATTCATCAGAATCTGAATTTCCTGCGCTTTTTTCATTGTTGTTTTTTTTTGGGGGGGGGAATCAATACTCCTTAAGAAGATGCATTTCTGGTGCTCCACCTCCATGTGACTGAGGTGCATGTGTAGTTCATATATACCTTATATTTTTAAGAGGGTAATGGCAGTTTCTAAGTCTCTCTTCTGCTCCGCCATCCCTGTGTTTGAGGGTTCCAAGATACAGTGGGAAGCGTGTTCTCTTGTGCACTGCAGGATTCCTAGCTGCTTTAAATGACAGTTTTAAATTAGTGCCTCTGCTTTCATTTTACTGTGTTCCCTTCCATCATCCATTTCAGCGGTGAAACTTGACTTGGTGTGTATTGCAGTCTAATAATGACTTGCCTTAGGAGCTGTCTGGCCTTGTGCCAGGAGCAATCAAACTGTCATTACTCAATCGTAATATGTGAGTTGCCATATCTCATTGCAGCGATAAGAAAATTTCCGAGGGTGAGGAAGGAGGAGAAATAGGAACATACAGTGAGAGAGAAGATGTGCCCTGGAAGAGAAGTAACTGTACTGGTTTTGGAATTAGGCATATACTCCTCACATTGGACAAAAATAGCCCATAACAGTTCAGAAAGTCTAAGGATATACGCTTTTAATTTATCAAGCTGAGTTGAGATAGTTAAGATAATAAAGGAGGCTTTTGTTTTCAGAAGTGCTGTCTGCCTCTCGCAGTCCAAACCTTTGAGCAGAGTCTAATTCTGCATCTATAAGCGTGCAATTACTCTTATTTTTAATCTGACTGTCAGACTAGCGATTTATTTCACAAACCATCACATAACATGTCTGTTTCACACTTTAAGAAGAAATATATGGGTAAGTAAATCTCTGTAACTCATGCAAACATTGTTTTTGTCTTTTGCTCCAGTAAAAAGGCTTCGCACAGCAGTAGATGAGGATACGGGGCCAGGAGCATAGAATAAGATTTCTCAGAAACTCACATTAACTAACATCATGCACATTGAATTAATGGAATCTTGTCATCACCTGTAAAATTTCTGTCAGCAAACATCTGGGTTAGATTGAACTTTCCAATAAACTGTGTTAAAATTGACAGGGCACAAAAGCGTTTGTATGTGAAACGCTGAGACAAGAGCTCTAAGAATCGTGGTGCTCTCCAGACTGTCATCTCAGAGAATTAAAATATCCTCAAGAGGGAGATGGGCTCTTTCTGTAGAACTGGACTTGACTTTGGCAATTCTGTATGTTTAAAAAAAAAAAATCCTAAATAAAATCCAATCACTGCAAAAATGTTAAAGCCTTGACTTTGGCACAAGACAAATTTCCATGAGCATCTACAGCATGCTGAAGATAGCATGCTGAATCCATGCAGAGCGCGCTGCGTCATTGTGAATGTAGGCCTCGATTAAAAAGCAGTTAATCTGCTTGGTCTTTTTCCATGCTATAAACTTGTTGCTAGCATACCAGTTGTGAATGGATTGTTGGTCTCAGGCTCTCACTTAGGTAGCACAATGGTACTGCAGTGAAGTGATGGCAGGGCACAGACCTGTAGACACATTACAAGGGGTTATTTTTCACAGGGCACAATTGCCCTGCTCTACTGATTTTGTTGTGCTTTTATGGCTGTAAATAATAGTCAAGAAAGACAGGAAATTCCGTTAAAACATAAGAAAAAGCATTTTGGCTTGTGAGGATGCTCAAACGCTGGCAGAGGTTGCCCAGGCTGGTTGTGGAGTCGCCCTCCTTGGAGATATTCAAAACCTGACTACGCACAACCCTGAGCAACCTGCTCCAGTTGACTCCGCTTTGAGCAGCAGGGTTGGACTAGAAAATCTCCAAAGGTCCCTTCCAACCTCAGCTATTCTGTGATTCCATGAAAAAGCATACTTCAGACTTAATTTCTCAAGCATTTTCTTTTAGCACCTCTATATACTGTAAAGTTAGTTGGGGATCTTCACTATTAAACCTCTGTTGTTTCTGTATCACTGTTTTTGTAATGTGGTCTTCCTAGTGATGAAGAAGTAACAATGTGTCTGCCTCCCATCATTACTGTTATGGAGACAGAGGACTGGCTTACTGGGATTGGGAACAGCCCTGGGGTTGAAGGGAGGGGCACAGTCTCTGGGAAGGACTAGGGTGTGACACTGGAATGGCACTGAAATATTGAGAGGATGCGAGTTGTTAGTCCAGTACTATGGCCAAAATTACTTTTAAAATGAAAACGTTCAAATTCCATTGAGGTAAAATTCAATGTTTCAACATTAGTGATGTTTTGTTCAGGAAAATGCTTTTTATCAGCAAAGAAGGGACATAGTAGAGAGTGAATGAGGTGTGAGGTCTTGTGTGCTTTTCTGATAAAAATGGGTACATTTGATAGCATTTAAAATAAGCTTCTGGTTATCTTTTGTTGCGTTTGCCCTACTTCAGGTGATGACATATTCTACATTAATTTTTCAAAAGTCTGAAGTGTTGGCATGAGATGTACTATTTGTTGATAGAGGAAGGAGAGAAAAGGTTTCAGTGTTTTGGGGGCGCATAGTCCTGATATGGTGCAAACCTGATTTCCATCCGTATTTCACCGAAATGAACAAGGCTGTTCTTTTGGCAGGAAGGCTGCTTTTGTCTAAAGGCACAAAGCCATTTTTTCCTCCAAATTTGACTGTTCTGACAGGTGTATTACAAAGACTGTACATGGTAACTCAACCTCTCCTACTTTGTGGGTGTTACATCAATTTTCAAAATTGTGATGCAGTTCAAAATCATCGATTTCCTCCTTTTAAACACATTCTGTTGTCTTGTTCCACCTTGCTATGTTTCAGTTTTACCTAATTTTCCTGCCATAGTGCTTCTGAGTATCTGCCTGACTCAGTTTCTCCACTGCACGTTCACTGTACTCCTGCAGCAGTGATCCCTGCCTCTTATCCCGCAGAGATAAGAGGAGGTCGGAATTAATTCCTCACTGCCCGCCAGTCATCTGGAAGTCTTTGTCCTTGCCACTTGACTTTCCTCAAAATACCTTTCTTTACATTAAATCCTTGTCTTTCCAGCTAGTTTTCTCCCCTAGTTTTGACTACTAATGGATTCCATTTCTGTAAATTATCTTGTCTCATTGATCTTCTATTAAAAAGTATTGCATACTGGGGGCACAGGCCTGATGTCTACTGCTCCCTCTGGGCAGGGCAGGGAATAGTGCACAGAGAATATCCACCCGATAGGATCTGCCACTTGTTAATGAATGCAGAAATTTTCTCTTCTTTGCACCCAGTATGCCAGAGATAATTATCCCTCCTTATTTCAGCCATTTTCAGTCTACTGCCTTTGAAAAACTGAGAACAGTGAGTTTGAAAAAGACATTTCTAAGACTTTTAAAACTATTACTTCAGTAAAAGAGAACCAACCAGGTGGCTAGCCAGTGCGAATAGCAATGTCGCTTTCTTTAAAATGCTTTCAGTCAAATGGGATGTGAGCAGCTTCTGTCTCTCCATTCCCTCCAGAGTAGAAATAGTCTTTTCCTGCTTTATGGTATCTGAGGCAGGTGTCCGGAGTGGGAGCGGTGTCCTTGCAGAACAGCATGGCTGCTGTGGACTCCAAACCTTCAGAGCCTACTGTGCCCTTCCTTAAAAAAAACAACAAAAAAAACCTCAAAACAAACCAAAACACCCAAAACCCAGGTACTGTGCCAGCTGTAAAAGGACATAGAAAAGAACAGAGCACGGCCACTGAGAGTGAAGCAGGAAAATCTGCCATAGCAGCCCCTGTATAAGCTGTCAAGCTGAGCCTTTCGCCATCTTTATTTTGTAGCGTTTGGGAGACCGGGGAGGGGGGGCTGCCGTTCTCAGAGATGATGGCCAGGGCTAGGCTGTTTTCTGCCTGCGCCAGCCCTTCTCTCCCATTCCTCCCCAGTATTTATCTAGGTATTCACTTTAACGTGCCAGTATTTAAAATTCAATGTAGTTGCATTTTATTTTGCAAATACCAGCTTAGACCGGGAAGACCAGAAATTAAAGCAACAGCAGCTGTCTGTGGTAGGACCAGGAGATAAAAACATGCCTGCATACAGAGCCCTGCAAGTTGCTTTTGCCCTCCCTCCTCCCCAACATACTTTTTTTCAGCTCATTGAATGTCATTTGTGCCTGTGCACGGAACAGGTGTCTCTTGTGAACTCCTTAAATAAACTGAATTTTAAAGAAAGATACTGATGTCAGTTTACACAGGTGCAGACATCATTCAGGAGAATGCTATTTGCACACAAACACACTACTGTTTACTGTCTGTGCTGCAATCAGAGCAGTGCCAGAAGGGCACTGAAGCAAGATGAAGCATGGTTTGCTGTGCTGCTTCTGCTGTCGATTGATGTGAACTTTCATAAAGTTCCCTCTCGGTGGGTAGAGAGTCCTTTTGCTCCATGAAGCATTAAAAAGTGCTCTTTTAAAGAGTGACTCGGAGGAAAGCAGAAGCCGTTACTAATCATGATACATGAAATGGAATAGAAAATGTGTCTGTGTGACTCTTCATGGTTTTGCTTGGTAGCTTAGCAGGAACTCTGTATTTGATTTTGTTTGTTTTTCCCCGCCACCCCATATTACAGCTTATCCAGGGCAGCCCGTGCTAGGAACAATTCAGTTAACTTGCAGCATCTGTCAATGTGTGACCATGCCCACGGATTATTTTTGAGACAGCCCTGCCAATGCTGAAAAAAACAACTAATTGCAGATGGCCCATGAGCAAAGGAGCACTGAGGTGGGTTATTGTCCCACCTTCACAGCCCTCTTGAGCTGGTCAGAGACTCGGCCAGTTCCAATATAGCAATGAACACAGCTTGTGCATTAAAACAGGGTGAGCAAGTAGGAGCAAAGCTGGCCATATGTAAATCACACTCTTTGCTATCACAGCACAGGATAGCTTAATACAGCTTCAGAGAATTTAATTTTCATCAGATTCCCCAGCATCGCTTATGGTCTGCATGGCCGCCCAAAGCCCACCGTGGCTGGAGCTGCAGGATCCCTACCTACCCTGGTATCTTTGCAGTACCAGACCTGTCTGCCACATGCTGTCTGTGGTATGTATGCAAGGAAAAAGTGCTGAATGCGTCCAAGGTATCTTGTTCATCACACACTTAAATAAGAGCAACAGTAGGATTCCCAGCATGAACCTTTTCCTTTGTGTGTATATATTTCAACTTCTGAGTGAAGGATGTCCACAGAAATGACAGCCATTTCTCTGGCAAGAAAGCCCACAAGCTCTTAATACCAGCCAGTGCCCATTAATTAGGCTTTCTGACAAAAGGCATGCTTGCCACACCCTTTTACATGCATTGGCCTGTGTAATTTTTTCCCTAAGTAGAGCTTTTAGGTATATTTCTTCCATTGAAAATAGTGCATTTAAAAAAAAAAAAAAAAACCAAACTTTTTCAAAAGCAA
This sequence comes from Nipponia nippon, assembly GCF_047370975.1. Classification (NCBI taxonomy): domain Eukaryota; kingdom Metazoa; phylum Chordata; class Aves; order Pelecaniformes; family Threskiornithidae; genus Nipponia; species Nipponia nippon. Next base: position 17,612,617 of record NW_028262291.1, on the reverse strand, counting down.
ATTAAGAACAGATGTAGCTGAGCAATACTTTTTAACCCAGGAGTAATAAATGTTTGGAATGGGCTGCTGTGAAGGTTATTAAGACTAAAACACTGGGGTCATTCAAATAAGAGTTGAGAGCATCCAAGGGGATGGAATTGGAGTAGAAAAGAAGTGGATAACTGAACATTATCCACTGTGTTCTTGATGATGCATAACACCCTGTGCACTTGTTTTATGTTGTATGACTTGAAAATCTATCTGCGTTGGTTAAACATAAACTAAGGATTATGCCTTGGTAAAAGCTATGGAAAGTTGATTATATTAACAAATGCCAACAAGCTGGTCTCTGGACTACATCACTTGGGAAAAGTTGCCTCAGGAGAAGAGCTGCTTGATTTTATTCCTTCTCCGATCTCATGGAGGACATAGATGTGACAGCTTGAAACGTTTAAAAACATTTACATTTTATACCGGCTGTGGTTACTGTGGAGAGATTTAACGCGCTGTGAGGAACATTGAATTTTGAGGAAAAAGTAATATTTTAAGTGTAGTTTAAGTCCATATTGAACAGATCATTATAAAGATAGGAAGTAGAGACTTGTGATGTTCACAATGGATGCAAATTAACAGCAAGAAAAGCACTACACTCTGTGCTTGTATCTGGTATTCCGGAATTATTTTCAGACATTTGGAGACAATGAATTTACCTGTTGTACTGACTTCACAAAAGTAACAAAATTCAGTAATTCCTTGTCCGGGGTTTTCAGTTATCCAGCTTATAAATAGCATTCTGAGCATTAATTAAGCCTTGCAGCACTGTGAGTCAGACATCTCCTTCTATTCCCATTTTAAAGACAGCAAGATACTGAGAACCCAAACATTATGATCTGCTCTCCACTTCTTTAATTGTCCTCCTCTCTGGGCCTATGTACAGTAGAAGAAATTAAGCAAATATTTCTTTGAGCCTGAATGGTGGTCACTTGAGAAAATGACATTTGCTTTCTAAGCTGTGCACTATTCTGTACGTTCCTGTCGAGTACCCCACATGGATCTAAATACTCACAATGCTCAGAAACACTAAACAGCTTTTTGGCTGCAAACATCATTTATCAAAGCTGTAATAAGGGCAACTTGCACAAATGACTTGAATACAATGGAAAGTCTGTAAGCTTCCACTGCCTCTGTGAAGTTGTTTCTAAAGTTGTTATAAAACAAAGGGCAGCTTTCCCTTTTATTGTCTTGCAAGGATCTCGCTGACTACTACAGACCTGAACTTTAACCTTGCAGGCTATTGTTCTTACCAAATTATAAAATATTTATGAGTGGCTAAAAGACACAGCCTTTTTTGTTTTCTTATGAGATTCTCACAGCAGAGCGAAGTGATCAAATTTTTATCCCAAATTGTGAGGGTTTATGACGTGAGGCATTCTGTAGCTAATGGTTGCACTTGTAAAAATAACAAAGGAAAAGCGATAAAGAACAAGATTTGCAAATCACATGAGGCCTCATCAAGTAGCGAATATCTTTGGAGGTGACTTCTAGAAATGAGAGAAGCCAGAGTGCCTTGACAACTCGCTGCCTTTGTTCTGTTACAGGACAGTCCAGTGCCCCTATGTTAGACCTTTGTTAGCCCAGCTCTCTCTCAAATGGGTACCTTCCACATGTGCCTTAGCCCTGGTAAAAACAAAGGCTATGTGACATGACCTCTTTTCCTGTGCACATTTTAGCCCGGAGCCATTGGTCCAGCCTGTCTGAACTGATGACAGTCTTCCAGGTGCTGTTCTGATCTTAATCTTCTGGCTGAACCATAGGCCTAATGTGGTAAGCTATAAATCTCCCCAGGTCACCGAGAAGTCTGCTGGTGTCATTTCTAATTGACCTCAGGGAAAAGAGACCAGCTTAGTTCATAATTTCCTAGGTTTACAGATTCACAGGCTGGCATTTCCAAAGCGGTGCTCGTGACTTTTCAGTAATAAATTACACTGAAAAGTCTACAGCTACAATAATTTATGATCTTTCTGCTGCTCTTATAACACGTGTTAATTGGAGGAAAAAATTATTTATAGAAAGCTTTCAATGGAGTATTGGGAGAAAAAAATAGCGTTGGAAAGCCAGTGCTTTCTACTGAGTAAATTCTTTTGTGTAAACATATTTAGAATTTTCTCTGCAGTAGTAAGAAGAAATGGACTGTGGTATTGGAGGAAAAAGCCAGCAGTTGCATAATGGTATGCTTTGCAGTATATTTCACGGTGCTTATTGCTGAATAGCACTCTGTTTTTATACTCTGGGTCGAGCACTAGGAATGGATCTTTGGTTGCAGAGATCTGCCCAGCTCTTAACAGTTGTAAGTTGTGGTAGAGTTACCTCAGCTAAGAGGTTGCTCTCTAGGTGTAATAACGTGAAAAGCTATGAGGAAATACTTAAACATCCAAAAGGAAAGAAGTTCTTGGTCAGTTTTACATGAACTGGTCTTTTGACAGAATAAGAAAACATTTTGCTTAATCCATTACCATACTTGAAATATAGTCAGGAGCTAGGAACTGATTCAGAGCTCATTGAAAGATTCCTGGTGACCTCGCTGTCAGCAAAACAAAGAGTTGTTTAATTGCTAAACATGATTTTAGTGGTATTGTTCAGAATTCTTTGCAAAGGGACAATACAATTAATCTCCATTAAGGCACAGATTATTAGCACACATTTGCTATTAAAATCCTTTAATACAAGTCTTTCCTTTTTTTTTCATTCTACCAACGTCTTGAATACGCATGCGTTTAAAATTAGTTAAATGTTATTTTGATGTGGAATAACCCAATATTGTACTCCTTTAAATCTGAACAACAATTTCATACTTAGTCACAATTCCTGGAATTCCTGGAAAAATTTCAAAATTGTTAGCTCTGATTCTTATCAAACTAGATTTTCAGCGAACACTGCATAATGAATATCTTACTTTTTGCCCATTTTCCAGTGGCGTTCTGGGTTCAGTTACTGCTTCAGAGCTAATCCACAATTACATTATTTTATAATCTTTCCCAAATTCTTTGGAAACTTTTCCAGAAGGCTTCTTCGGAAAGCTGTACTGTGTAAACATTTCAAAAGTGAAACAAAAGAATTTTCTACCCATTTTTGAAGAATGAAATACTAGGCATAAACATGGTACTTTTACCTATTAAGTAAGAGTGAAGCAATTTGGAAAGCTGCCTTTTAACTGTTCTGGTTTTCGATATCAGCTTTATGATATCTTTAAAAATTAATTTAGCACCTTTCAAAAATACAGCACTAATTTCCTGATAGACAAATGAACTTTACTATTATGTTTGTTTTGGGAAGAATGATTCATTTATTCAGTTCACTGCTACTGACTGGTTTTAATTTGTTATTGATGCCTTATGGATTGTCCAAGTCACAAGTTATTTCTTAAGAGCTGTGCCACTATTTAACTTGGCATTTCTGACCCAAGCTTAGCTCATACACGAAGCTGTGGATCTAAGACACTTATATTAATCAGCGTTTGGTCTAGTCTCATACTTGTGGATTACATTTATATTCCAACGATGTTACTGGAATGGTTTATGCAAGGCAAAAAAATAAACACACTGAGCCAGGAAAAAATAAATTTCATCTTTCAGCCATCTTTCTGCTCTGTATGGTCACCTTTCTTTTAACCAGTTAATTCTGTAACAAACTTGTTTCAGAGAAATGCCGAGCGAAGACAAGTCATGATGTCCCCTGGGGCAGGGAGCATGGTGTGGAACCAGCACGTATGTGAGAACGTGGATCCATCTCACGCTCTGAAGTAAACGTCTGGTTCCTTCCAAATTCTGCTCGGAGGGTTTGTCGTAACCTTTCCATGCAATTTGATTTTTTCAAAGTTAATTTCCCATAGTAATTGCTGCAACTACCTGCTTAATGTTAATACGCTTACAATATGCTTTTATCTGAAAGACACAGAAGTTTATCCTACGATGTTTTATAGCCCATGTGAAGTCCTTGGTTATATCTACTCAGACTGTGTTCCTATTATGTTCTCTGACACCTGGACGTTGAATATGAAGTAACAATGCAGGAAATAATTAGGAAGATTGTAGCCAGTCACTTGCCATAACTGTCCCTTAATTTAAAATTTAGTAAGGCAATTTAGCAAATTAGCATAATGAAAGGAAAATGTAGTCCACTCCCATGCGGAAGCCCTAGTAGAGGTTGAAAAATAATCTTAACTAGCAAAAGCAACAGTTAACTCGAAATATATAACAAGGGAAAGGTTCTAGGAGTCAAATGATTTCACTTACATCTGTTTTCTAGCTAAGAAAGCTGTTCCTCATTCCTTGATGTTTGATGAGTCTCAGACATGTGTATGCAGAAACGACACACACATCCTTACTACCACCAACTCCAGCTCTCCCTCTCTCTCTAATAATCTATGCTCCTGCTGCTTCTGAATGTAGAGTATTTCAAAGATATTAAGACACCAAAGTAAGTGCATATTTAGCTGGATTACCAAAAATAGTCAACCTATTTAGGTACTCAGCTCACTCAGAAACAGGTCATTGTAGGTAGCTTTGTCCCCTGTCCCCACAAGCTGGAATCTACCTCCAGGAGACCAAAATGCCATGAATTCCAGGAGCCTCGTCTGACAGTGCAGCTTAAGTGGCTTGTTACAGCTAAATCCCAGTTAGAAATAAAAAGGTGTTTTCCCATGAAAAACATAGATGAGTGTTGGGTTAAATCACTGATGCTACTATTTAGTGCTGTCAAGGAATGCTCCAAGAAGGACCTGATTTTCTGTGTTATTTTGCTGACAAGATTGTTTTCCCACAGTTAAAAAGCAACCTCCTCGGTGTGTATTATTTTTCACCCAAACCCACTTTAGTTGTGTGGGTTGAATTCAGGCTACAGTCCTTGAAGCTTTGCATCATCCCTATCAAAGTGCTTAGCCATACAGATGAAAACACCTATGCTGGCATATGTGCACACGCATGCACAGCTGGCTAGAGGTCTGACCTCTCCTCTTGCAAGATTTAAGGGCTGAGAAGAAAATTCCTTCTAAGGAGTAAACATAATGACATTTTGATCCCTTGAGAAATGCTGTCGTAATCCCGCGTAGACTCTCACACTGTTTGGATTTTATTTTTAGCTCTGGCAATCTCGAAGATTAATAAGCATAATGTTGCTGAAATTACTCTGCGGTGTAATGTTACCTGAACAAAGTGTTACGTAGTTGAGTAATGAAGCTGAAATGATGGCTTAGGGAGAAGCACATGCTACAAGTTGCACGGTGTTTTAGGAAAAGGCCTGTTTCAGGTTTGTTCTGCCAGTGGGCTTTTGACTTGTTGCTGTTTCAAAACACTTGCTAGCTAGTGAGCCACAGGTAAGTGCATAACAAAAATTGCACGCAGTGTTTCCGAGGAGTGGGACAGAAAAGGGAAGTACAATAGAGAGGTAAATTGCAAATGCACTTCTCTGTTCATTAACAGACATACTTCTGTAGCACTAGCCCGGTATGTACGGAAAAGCAAAAAGGCGTTTATCGAAGGTAAAAGCTGAAGCTGATGCAAAAGCAGAAATATAGCATTTATCTCAAGTTCAGAACATTGAATTATAATTTTTATGAGGGCTTTTAGTGAGTAAGTATATCAACTTGCAGTAATTCCACTTAAGCCACTGGAGTTACTATGGACTTAAAATACTGGAGCACTTTAAAAGAAGACTTTTAACTATAATGTCTACTGCAGAAACCGGTGAACATTCATTCATAGGGTTTTTTTAATATCGCTTGCAAAAACAAGTGAAAAATATCTTCACACACACAACTGTCTAATTTGGTGAAATTTTATATTTATTCCTATCTCCTGTTTTTTATGATATAAAAGTTGTCTCAATTTTCCACTACTTTTATTCTTAATAAATAAGTCACGTGAGATTTTTTGTTACTGTGTTGCATAGGTACACCTGAGAAAAAAAGAAAATCTAGTCGTGTAAAACTGAACCTGCCAATTATTTCTGAGAAACTTAACACAAGAGACTTGTTTGTAAATGTTATGAATGGTACTCAATGAAAACTTTGTTTGATTTCACTTATGTTTAGTATAATTTGTTCTGCTCTAGGGCATCCTGAGAATAGGAGATTGTACGCAAATGAATACTGAGTGAAGCAAAGATCATTAAGAGAGGAACTGGGGGGGAACCACACATGCTGGACACAATTATGTGTGTGTGCTATATTATGCTATCTTGGACACATCAGCACTGACTGCTTTGTTCCTTAGAATGACCTTTGATCAAGAGAGACTGCATGTGTCTTTGGTCATTCCCACATCCTAGGCTACTGTAGATGAAGGGAATTTCTGTGGTGTCTTAACTATAATCTCACTGGGAGCTGCCTCATTGTGTGCAAACACTCTGGTAGATGTCTGCCTTGTTGGGAGTTTACAATTGGAGGAAAGGATGGTGGCATTACCTCAAGCATACTAGGCATTGTGCCAGTGTAACTGAGCAGATGGTGACCCGTGGGTCATGGGACTATATTTCTGAGATAGATGGGAAAGGAAATTCTACAGTTTGCAGACCAGATGGAGAGTTCTCACAGAGCTGGCTATAAGGAGTGTATCTACACGTGTGTGTGTGTGTGTAAGAGAATGTCGAAGCAGAGTAAAATAGCAAGTGGATATTATTAAATTTAGGAAGAAAAACTTATCAATGGCTTTTACACAAGAGGACGTCAAGTAATAAAGGTATTTTACGTGGCTGTTAAATGCAGCATTCACAAGTTTCCTCCTAGTTTCTGTACTTCACTCTTGTTTTCATTACACAGCATTTGAATTACTTCTATATAAAATATCTGGAATTTAAAAGCCCTATTGTTCTTATTCCAAAAAGATAAGTGATTTACTTTCTCTCTAGTATTCACTTTATCCAGATTTTTCTTTCAAAGTGGGGTTTATTTCCAGATAAATTACTTTTTTTTTTACAAAGAGAGTACCAGGTGCAAAGTTTCTTTACCTAAAATGATATTCTCTGTCTGCCAGAATTGCCTCCTTTCTCCCATTATTATTTCTTGAAGGCTTTTGGGGGCTTTTAGTTGTGTCACTTGAAGGACGCTTGCAGGGCAAAACAGATATTCCTCAAGCAGTAAAGAGAGCTCTGGCTGCCAAATGTCAACACTTGTGTAGGTTTAATTTGCAGGTTATCTGGACATTGAAAAAATTGCTGCTATATTGATCTGAAAATATAGAAAGTATTTGATCTCTGGGAGTAGAGTATATACTTCACTAGAAGGACTAATAAGTGTCTGACAGATTTTGTGTGTCATGAAATAATATATGCATCACTAAAACAAGGAAGAGAGGGGTTTCTTTTTTCTGAGAAATTTCCTTTGATTCTCTTTTAATGAATCCATGTGCCAGTACATAATCCATAAGCCATTCCAGGAAGGAAAATTCAGTTGTAGGGTCTCTCTCAGGATGGCAATTACATATAAATCAATGAAAAGAACCTCCTCCTGGTCTCTCTGCAATGATTGTGGCTACAGGAAAGGGCAGTTATTGTGCATTGTTCACAGTAAAAAAAAATGACAAGTCTTGAGCTCTTTTTGCTTTGTGATTTGTTTTCCACCTTGAATTTAACTTCTAAAGAAAACAGTTCAAGAGGAGCCCAAGCAACCCTTTACAGAATGAAGAGCATAAAAGTAATAAATATCCTCAGAAACATAAACTATAGGATAGACCATAAAGTTCTGGTTGCTGTTATATTTCATCCTCCATCTAAACAAGCGAGGTAGGTGCAGAATAGTATTAACTGTGCTTTCAAGTCAGTAAAGGTATATACAATAAAGGGACTGCAAGAACAGTACCTGCAATGGGAACTACTGAAAGATATTGCCTAGAGAATTTTGTGTTTCCTTAAAGGGCAGTATTCACTCAGAAATGGATATGCTAACATCTTTTATTTGAAGAACTTAACAATAATTTTTCAGCATTATTTTCATTTTTCTCCTGAATTTTAATGGCATTTAGCCCTGTCCCTCAGAGGTAGCTCTGTACCCTTTAAACTCAATACAGTGGTTCAAAGCTTTACGGGCAGTTGTAGAACTGGAGTCATCTCCATTCAGTTTTGTTTGTATTGAGCAAAGTTGGGAAAAGGAAGAGGGAAATTTGGTTTCGCTCTTCCCATGTGAATGCTTTGAATACTTGGCAAGTAGTAGGAGTCGACACTGCCTTTTCAAAGCCAAGGTCCGGGCAAGGTTTCATCCAGTAGTCATGTCCTTAACGCTGGACGCCTTTGGAGAGGCCTACCTGAGAATCTGTAGATGCCTACCTGTAGGACAATATCAGGACGTACTGGCACATTCCACATGGCAGACTTTTAGGCATGTAGGTGATGTTTATGGGCAGAAACTTTGGTATCTAGGTAGTTACGTTCCTCTGAGGTAAGAAAACACGTCACTATTTGAGATCAAGATGCTTAAAGAGATATTAGGTACCTGTCTCTGTGCCTGTGTCTCTAATCCCACGGCCCCAGGTAGTGAAGCACATGCCTAACTTTTAAGCAGGAGTGGTCTCAGTAACTTAAATGGGACTACTCATGTACTTATAAGTTAGACATATGTTAAAATGCTTGGTTGAACTGGGGCCCAGATTTCTATTTTTATGGAAAACTCACATGTGCAAACAGTAATAGCATAATTAATCTCTTTTCATGAAGTGTTGGTTTTAATAATTTTACTTAGGGCTTATTGTGCACAGTACTTTTCATCTTCAAGGCCTTTTACAAACATCAGGGCAGGGATTTAAATTGGGTGTATGATTGTGGGAAATGCGCAGTCTTATATCTGACTTTGCAATTCTGTACCTCCACGTTCTTGGCAGGAGGCTCTTGCCATGCAGCTGGGTTGGCTGAACCAGGAACTTTGGCTCTGTCTCCACTTAGCACCTTGGCAAATTATCTCCCAGGTGGAATTCTGGAGGCTGTAAGTGGTTTCAAAGCCTCTTCCAGATCCAGATTTTCAAGCTAATGACTTCATTCACCACTGAGTGAAGCAGAGGTGGTGATGTAGGCTGCATTTGGCGTGCTTGGCTCTTATCCCTTCCTTCTCTTCACCGCAAGCTACTCAGAAATGGGAGAAGGACCAGAAAAGTACATAGGCCAAAGTTACATTTAAGATACAGGCATAATTCTTGTTGGCTTCAGAAACACTTGACGTATGTGCTCAGATCTCAGTGCTGCCTATATATTAACTCATCACAGCGCTTTTGTCAATGTACAGGATCTCAGCATCTGATGATGGAGGGCTAATTCCAAACATGTTTCCAGGGCATGAGAAGCATTTGGGGTACAGTGATACTGACCATTGATTTAACTCATGATGCTGCCATGCAGAGTATTTTACCGTACAAAAGGCCTGGACTGCAGAGATCCTTGAGTTTTCTTCAAGGACTGGAGGAAGCCCAGTTTTTCTGCAGTTTGGTTGGCTTGCCTGCCTGGAGCAAGGTTTCTCATTCTTCCATATGTGATGAGGTCCAAGCCTTGCTATTGGTGTGACTTTGGTTTTCTGTCTGTAAATCTCAGTAGTAGCAGCTAGGTGGGAGAGTCTAGCATTTTTTATATTTTTTTTTTCCCCAGGAAGAAAAATTTCTTAAAAGACTTTTGTTTTACGCAGTGTTTTCAGCAAAAGGGCTCCTCCTACTGTTGCAATTTCCATTTCAAAGGCAGTTGCTTAAGGTATTTACTTCTGTCCCTTTCAGAGTAAAAATTCACATTGATTCATGTTGCAGAAGAGAAGTTACTGTCTCTTCCCATTTTCCTGTTCCTGACAGGAAAGAGATAAGTTGTGTTTAACAGAAAAGGAGCCTTTTTTATGTGGGTAGCTCTATAAAATACTTGGGTGGATTGCTGTCTGTGACACTGGCCTCCTTACCAAGTTGTGTATTTATTGATGGTTCCCTTGGAAGATACAGAACTCAGTTAAAATATGGGGAAAGCACTCTTTTCTGCCAAGCAGTCTTCATAGGTGACGACACTGCCCAGTCCTGCTTTTTCTCTTCACCTTTCCTGGAGGTAAATAAGATGTTTAACTAGTGCCATGGTCAAATGACCACATTTCAATGCATGAAATGAATCAAAATATCATAAGAGGGAAGGGAGTAATTAGAGTGCTGCAGTTACAAACAGGCCAATCCTGTAAAAAGATGAACTCCAGGTTATAGGAGGTCTTGGATTTAATGGTGTGCTAGTGTTCATCGCTAATGTGTGTGCCACTGCGCTGTGCTTAAGCGATATACGTGGGAACTCCTGAAAGATCCTCTTCACATAACTAATAAGCCACTAGAAATTCTTTAAAGGATCACACCCTTTAACTAAAAGTATTGCCTCATTAGGAATATCAGAAAATAGAGAGTCTGAGCAGAGATGAAAATGGAGCTTGTGACTTAACAGTTGAAATGCAAATCTAATTAGTCTGGTATTTTAAAGTATTAACAGGGAGCCATAAAAAAGATGGATTGGAATGAAGAAATTCATTGTAAAGAAAATACTGGATAGTGACAAAAGCCCAATTTATTAACACTCCATGATGTGGAAACAATGAATAGAGCATTAATTACTTTACTAGTACTTATTTTGCGCTGTTGCCCAAAGTAATTGGTTTATTGACCTCTCTTTAATCCTGAATAGTTCTAAAAAATTAATTTCAATGGTGAAAATTAAGTTCTGTGAAGGAATGTAGGCCTGTTTGTTCTGTCCTATCTTACCTTGAGTACAAGAGATACATTGCTTCAAACACATCTGACTGTATGTGGAGGGTAGGATATCTGTACATTCTCTGTGTCCTAGATCTGCGTATGCAGGCATTAGTTTTCAATCAGTGCCAGATATATTTATTTTTTTAAAAGAAGTGGCTATAATAAGATGTAATTGGTATGCTCTTCTATTCTCAGTTTAATTTCAAGTATCTCTAAGTACATGCTCCTAATAATTAATTCCTGGAAGGAAGTTCCTCATTTATAGTTTTTATAAAAACTCCCCTCCACATCTCCAGACTCCTGCAAGGCAGTACGTGCAGCACTTTGAAAACACATGTGTTTGGCTGTAATTTATTTCTTTAGATGTATTCCTTTTTGTAAATAGTTTGAATCTTTCACACTTGGCTATATATATGTATATATTATTTATAAAATATTTTTTCATTCCGTACTATTTATAAGTAACTATCTTTGGCTATATGGAGGCAGAAAATTAAATTAATTGTCACCAAGAAATAGATGTATGGAAGTGACTGGAATAACTTCAGATTAAAATTCGGGATGTGCAAAATCAATGTTGTTTTTCTTCTGGGAAATTTTTAGCAGGTGTAAGATTCTTAGTGCATTTCTGTGTTTGAGGAATTGCTGAATGAACGTTTTCAGCTTATTTACATCGATAAATTGTATCATACTTGAACCACTGAGATATTTCATGGAAGCTGACAGTCAGGTACCACTCACCCATATTTTACATAGCCAGATGGATGTTTCTGAGTCGCCAGGTTGTGTGATTGCTGTAGTATCCTACTGTTTTCCTATTGCTTATCTGTATATTGGTTACCTATTTGTGACTGAAGAAGACTTTTTTTTTTTACTAAGTTTACCATAAGAATCTTGTTTGTTTATTTGTCATTGTCATAATGAACAAGCACGTGGACTTTACTGACTATATCTTCAGGGTATCAATCTTGATATGCACCCAAAAGACAGATGAAGAATAGCAAACAAGTAATTTTGGCTCATCGGTGCATACACAGCCCCGCACCAACTGCTTGACAGAGAAGCCGAGGCCAAAATACACATAGAAACTGGCCTAATTTTCCTTTAAAATGTGTTCCTGAGAAACAATAAGAGGACAAAGAAAGAATGAATTAAGTAAACAGTAGAATTCCTGTTCTCATTTTATGCAGAAGAAATAGGGCTTGCGCTTTTTTTAGTGCTGTGAATCAACACCTGTTTCAAAAAACTTCACCACTGAAGAATGGAAGAATACCCAGTCGACTTCAAAGCAGAAATACACCTAACTATAAATAAATAAATAGAACCAGTTCCTGGCCGTAGGGATGTTTGAAATCTCGACTGGAACTTCGCAGATCTCAGCATCTAAGTAAGCCCCAGAATTTTAAAGTGTTTGCAATCCAGACACGTTATGCTGTTAATTTTTGCATATACAGTTTTAGGTTTATTGATATAAATTCAGAGGATAATCTGGGCTTCTGTAGTTCAAAGCCTGTTTACCATTTAGAAATTTGAGGTAAGAAAAATGTCTTACTATGCACATCTCATTGTCTGAAGAGAAGTTTCTCTCTGTCACATTCTTCAGCATTTTGTCTTCTCTGGTCGCTCAGGAAACTACCATCTCCTGAGTCTACTGATTTCTGCTCCCTGCCCTGCCTGGGTACTTATACCCTTCTGCTGTCCTGGCTCTGAAAACACTTCACAGTATTTCAGATCAAAATAATATAATACTTTTATATTAGTGAGTACATCACAGCTCACCACCACCTCACACTGAACCATTGGTTTCATAACATCTTTTAAAAAGATTCAAAGACCCAGCAAAGAGAAGAATTTTCCCTCCGTTAATGAGTTTAGTGGTAGCTAAGCTTGTTACGAAGACTTTTAAATGATTTTGTAAATAGCAAGGCTTTAAAAGGAAAATGCCTACAAAGCTGTTCTAGATTCCATCCAACAAAGAGACTGTATCATTCATTTCAAAATGTTAATGTTTTTTGTCTCTTCGCCTTCATTTTGGTCAAGCAATCCCATATAAGTCATCTCAGTGCAGCCATTATTTATAGCTAATAATCTCCTTTAGCTGCCAAACCGAAACTAGATCTCCTTCACTCTTGAGCTGAAAGCGCTTTTCTTTCTACAATGTGCTGGAAATGTGCCAGTTTACCAGTTCCATTAACTTAATGAGGTCTGACAGCCTGCAGCAAATTTTCTCATAATCTCTCTTGGATTTAAATTTGGTGCTGCACAAACAACTGAGTATGACCAAGTAGTTGTTTTTTAACTCTATATATTCTAAGCAAAATTCCTCACACATCTTAAATAAAAAGCAGGCTTGAGTCTGTCTTTTTTTGTGGGCAGTTTTTTAATCATGCAGCAATTATTAAATTTACTGATTAACTTTTTAATCTTAACAATCATCTGAACGCTGTATTTGTATTGACTTGTTAAACATCAATATTAAAACTTCAAGTGATTTAAGTGCAAATGATTTCAAGTGTAGTACTGTTGGTGGTAGGAGAAGGATGGTATTTATTTATTTTTATAATACACCTGAATAGTTATATGAGCTGTGAGGTTATGTCATGATTTTCACAGACTAATAAATAATCACTCTTATAAGGTCAACAGTAGTTTTAATGCAAGGTTAATCCTTAGCTTCTGTTTCCTAATACTTCCAATGATTACAGTTCACTAAAGGCTGTAGTATGTTACTAAATTCACAAAAAATGGAATCGCTTGGGAAATTAAGCAGGACAAAAGTAAAACCTTGCTTTCTCTTGCTTGAATACTACCTTCCTACCAGTGACAGTGATATGCTGAAGGCAAAGCTGAAAAAACAGAATTATTAGTCATTGCAAGAATAGTGGGTTCTTATTTGTATTTTTTTAGTACATCAGATTTCCATTAATCTGGTAAACCACTTTAAATGTAACAGCATGGCATTGTAATAGAAAATTCCTAGTGGCAGACTGCACTTTGAAAATGAGCTTGGAACAAAGGTTTGGTCTGAATTTAAAATTGCCAGGGGTATTTCCCTTCGCTGTGTTAACGCTTCCGCTGTGAAGTTTTTACTCACACCAGCATTTCCCAAGAAGCTGTAAATTTTGTCTTGAAGTGCTTTGGCCATTACAAGACCTCAGTACTTGGGGTAGAAGGTGTATTGGAGGAATCTTAAATTTGAAAGTAGGTAACAAAGCACCTCAAACAGAAACATGCCATCTCATACTCCCTCTTTATCGGAGGGTCTTCTTGCATGGGCTTTGTGTATTTTGTATTTTATCACTATATTTGTAAGTATTAATTTCATTATATAAATATTATCAGGCTGAATATTTTTACCTCAGCACCATCCACAGTCTTTTGGTTAACATCAAGTTCTGCAAAATTAATGTGTTAGTCCTCTGTTTAATCCGTTTTTTTCCTAAAACAATCTTTCGGTGAGCTGTTTCCGCATTACAAGAGGGCAAAAAACCTTAGGCCTCATCCTTGCAAAATCTTACAAGGGTGCTTTACCTCGCATGAGGTATTGCCCAGTGCACTTAGTGGAAGTGTTCATATATTCATAGTACTGTGGACTTGCAACTGCAAGATCTTTTTAGTTAAATTAGAATATCTTCTGTTTCTGATTCCTGGAGAGACTCTTTCTCACATAAACGAATCGAGTTTTTGTGTGTGCAAACTCCATGGAAAATTTGAAATACTGTTTATATTTAGGTAACAAAGCAGTCCAAACAAGTCGAAGATAAAAATTCAGCAGACATGTACAACATTGTATGGAATGAGTATTAACATCTTGCTCTTCATGCTGGAAGCCATGTTTTAATGGAGAGAGCAGGGAAGTCACCTGTATGTAACCCCCCAGCTTTAATCCTGCTTTTTCTCAGCCAGTGCTAAATGCATAGCTAAAAGATAGTTTGGGACCTGTTTTTCTATCTTTAACGTGGGTCAACTCTCATGACTTTTTATGACCAGTCTCATCACGTCTATTTTGGGTCATTGTATCAGTTCAAGTCCCGGCTCCTCAAGACAATTGATTTGTAATTTCCCATGAAGTAGTAGTTGAAAGAAAACATTGAGTTTGCCCTAATGCTTTAAATGCCAGAAACACTTCTTTTCTTTTGTTTTTCTTTTTTTTCTTTCTTTTCTTTAAGAGGAAATAAATCACATAGTTTGGAGCTCCATGCATGTCTGATTCCAACATGCTGACAGTGTGGTCATTTACGAAAGTTTTTAATTTTATGGTCCTCAGGCTTCCTAGCATTTTTTTTTTCCTCTCAGCCAAGATCTTTCTTGAGTCCCTGAATATACTTGGTTGAGCTTAATATCAGAGTTTAAACACTATTGTATGTTTTGTTGCTGTTGTGATGCCTTATGCACCCTTAAGCAAGCACATTGCAAAGTCTGGGGAAAAGGAGATTTTTGGGGTGTGGAGGGACGTGGAGGAGCTTTGTGTTCTGCTGAAGCATTGAACAGTCTTGTAGCAAGGCTGGATGTTTCTTGCTATATTTGTGAAAATGTTCTGTCAAATTACTTGTCTTGTATTAGCTCAGCTGAATACAAGTTGCTTGAAGTGATTGCAGATGAAGTGAAATATTAAAAGAACAAAAATATTCTTCAGAACACGTACCCTTGAGACAGGCAGGTACTGTAAAGTCTGCATGAACATCAACACAGCAAGAGCGTGTGGCTGAACAGTGTTTCATGTCACCTATATATCAGTCAATTCTGCTTTGGACTAATAAACTTAGACTATACCATTCATTTATTTTTAACATCAGCGAGTGAAGTGAGTCTGTGTTCCTGCCAATGACCTTGTTTTTATAAAACCAGTCATTTTTAGAAAATGCATTGATTTCTTGCATGGAACAGCAAATTTAAAGGGAAATCTGTATAATTGCAAAGCTTAGTTAAGAAAATTACATTAAATACAAAAAGTGAGCAATGGAAGTTAAATGTGGATAGGGGTGTTAATAGGAGAGAAAATTAGCAGCTATAGAGAAATCTATATAAACTCTCTTTTTTGTTTTAATACAGATTTTGCATTCTTGTTTTGTCACCGTGCCATAAGTGGTCACACAAATGTTGCCATTCATAGGCACAGAAAAAGGTAGGAGAGCTGGGGACTGACAAAATCTGTTGTACAAGCAGGTTTGAGAGCAGATGCAGTGGTGCACTTGGCTTTTGCACTTTGGCTCTAGCCAGAAACCAGGGCTTTCTTCCTGTGCAGGCCACTGCTTGTTCTTTGTGCCTTTATAAGCAGAGATTCCTGCATATTTTATGGCTGAATATTGAGATATATATATACATGATCATAAATCAGGAAAACGAAATATGTTTGTGCATGCGTGCATATACAATGTTTTCCAACTGTATGAGATTCAACAAGGCTCAGTGCGGGTCCTGCACTTGGGTCACAACAACCCCATGCAACACTACAGGCTGGGGGAGGAGTGGCTGGAGAGCTCCCTGGCGGAAAAGGACCTGGGGGTGTTGGTCGACAGCCGCTTGAATGTGAGCCAGCAGTGTGCTCAGGTAGCGAAGAGGGCCAATGGCATCCTGGCTTGTACCAGGAATAGCATGGCCAGCAGGACCAGGGAGGTGATCGTGCCCCTGTACTCGGCACTGGTGAGGCCACACCTCAAATACTGTGTTCAGTTTTGGGCCCCTCACTACAAGAAGGAAATTGAGGTGCTGGAGCGTGTCCAAAGAAGGGCAACAAAGCTGGTGAAGGGCCTAGAGCACAAGTGCTATGAGGAGCAGCTGAGGGAGCTGGGGTTGTTTAGCCTGGAGAAAAGGAGGCAGAGGGGAGACCTTATGGCTCTCTACAACAACCTGAAAGGAGGGTGTAGTGAGGTGGGGGTCGGTCTCTTCTCCCTAGTAACAAGCGATAGGACGAGAGGAAACGGCCTTAAGCTGCGCCAGGGGAGGTTTAGGTTGCATATTAGGAAAAACTTCTTCACCAAAAGGGTAGTGAGGCACTGGAACAGGCTGCCCAGGGAAGTGGTTGAGTCCCCATCCCTGGAGGTATTTAAAAGACGGGTAGATGTGGTGCTCGAGGACATGGTTTAGTGGTGGACTTGGCAGTGCTAGGTTAACGGTTGGACTCGATGATCTTAAGGGTCTTTTCCAACCTTAACAATTCTATGATTCTATGATGCTTTTTAATTCATTTTGCTTGTAGGAAATGTTGGGCTAGAAAAATGTTAGTTCACCAGTATATAGCTCCCTCTATTTTTCCTCATGTCTTCATTCTTGATTGGTATTTCAAAAAAAGAGGAAGGTGTTCAAATAATTTCATAGGAGTCAGAATTTTTGGCTTTGCCACAGGCTTCCTACGTAACCTTTGACAAGTTTCTTAGTGTACCACATTTTGACAGGGGCCTGGAAAAAGGTGGTTATGTGAAGCAAGAAAGTATATGATTATGTTTTCTCAAATGAGAGATCTCCGTAATAAATCTACCAGACAAGTCAGGCACAGCAACTTCTAATGAACCCATAATCTGTAAGTGTTTTTTAATGGGATGAAATTATCCTCACCAGCAGATCTGAGTATTTCTAAGAAACTGCGCTTTGACTTTTTGGAGACAACCTCAGCAGATGTTCAGGCAGCTATCCAGGTATCTAAAGATAATAGAAAGAATTCCAACCCACTGATGTCAATAGCAAAACTTTTATTGACTTCAGCAGGCCAAGATTTTACCCCATCACAGATCTGTGCTAACCCTTGTGAAAGAACAGCTCTCCGCAAATGGATGAAGATGAGAAATAATTTTAGAGCACATCCTCTTGTATTATGACCTCTCTGCCTTTTATGTTCTCTTCAAGAACTGGTGTGAATACGTAGTCAAACACTTAACTTTAGGACGTGTGAGAAAAACAAAGCATAAATGCTCTTCTTGACGTTCCCTTGGTTCTTTTTCACTAACAGGCGATTATACATTTGATACTTCCTGAACACTGGTTTGAGCACTGGCAATGCCAGCACCGATGTTGTCATTTCTCCTGTTTAAAGATAGATACCACCATGCTGGATACCTTTCCTGAGCTTCCAAGAACTATTCAATCTTCTCTAGGCACATTTTTTTAATAAAAAATTCATTACCATTGTAAATTGTTTGAAGTCTTGAGAAAAGAGAGAGTATGTTCTTGTTGAATTCAGAAAAAAACCTAATGTGCTTTCAGGTCAAAAGTTCTCATGTTCAGTCCTCGTTGCCAATTATCTACTTAGGTGAGAGTACATTACAAAAACTAACCGACTATGTGTTGTTATATAATCCACATGTTTTTATTTAAGGCTGTCTTAGTAACTGAGTAACATATATGAGTAACACATAATAGGGCAGATTTTTTTATTCCAGTGGATTCATACCTGTTATTTTAGCTATCTCACTTAAATCCTCTGAATTGCCACTGACTGAACAGGATGCTGGGACTTCTGTCTTTTGGGCCTCCGAGTTAGATGTATATCTGCTTTGTTGCTAAGTGGAAAAACACTTTGAAGCTTACACATTGGTTCTGTATATAAAATCCTTGCAAGAATCAACAAACTTGAAAGGGCCTGACCTCATTTACAGGATACAGCATTTCCTCCATTTTGTATTCCACTTCTTTTTTCCTTCAAACCAACTGCTTTAATATTCGCCTTACCTGAAAAAAAAGTGAACTAAACCTGTACTTCAGGAGAAGCACTCCCAACAACAATCAAGCAAATATATATATGTATTTATATACACACAGAAGGGAAGAAAATAAAGCTATGTTTCTGTTAAAACTGTGAGGATTGTGCTACTGCTACTAATAAATCATTTTGTGGTGTACTGTTTAACATGAAAGGAAGGGAGATTCCATTTTTTTATCTAGAACTTCATGTTTATGAAATTCCAAATAATAAAAAACTCTTTTGAAAACCAGATAGGGGTTTTTAGCCTTATTAGATAAACTTATTTTGTAAGAAGTCAATATGGTAAAGGACCGTCCAGATACAGTTTGGACATAGTTTAATTTGTGATGCAGCTAGAATTATTTAAGAAATGCCCATTATTGTAATTGAAGGTGAACTTTTACAGTGCTTTGCTTTAATTCTTTCAAGTACTAGAATAAAAACAAGCTTTGGGACAGCTCTTTGTACTACAAAACACTGTCTTTAGCCATTAGCACTTTAATTTTATCTGAATGTGAATCTTAAGCATCGAGTATTGTTTAAGGACCCTGCAGTTTCTCTTCAGTAATATACATCATAACAGCATTTGCTTCTGCCCAGATTCAGGAAAACATTCTAATATGAAAAATCATTTAATGTGGCCTTTATTTTAGGCCTGATTGCAACCAATAATTTCCCTAGTGTCTTGGTATTCATGTGTCCTTGGGAAGCAGCAGCTAGAGGTGTCAGTACAGGCTGCTGTGTAGGATAAAATATTTCAGGGCATTCCATACTGCTGGAGAAAAAAGGAACTACATGAAAAAAAACCAGCACAAATTCAATTTAGTCCCCTAATTATACAAATATGAATAATTTGTTTGTCATTGTTCTATCTGGTTTATGTACATGTACACACAGACAACACATGTAAATACTGCTGAAGAGAACAATACTTAAACTTAGAAAATGGGGAGGAAAGTATACTTAGGTATATTTAGACTTCCATTTAAATCTAGGCAGAGGCCGTCTGGTTACAGGACAAACAATATCAATTTGATAATCTGTTCTGGAGAGCAATGTCATCTTAGTCTTCTCAATAAAATTAGCAGTGGATAAACATTTGGAGATTTGAGTAAAGATTGCCTCATATGGAGTCTCTCAGACTCATCCAAATCTCATGGGTTTTCAAACTGGGTCATGAAAGTCTTGTGGGAAAAGAATTTGAGCTGATTTTTTGTTTATTTGTTTTTTCCTGCTTCCAATTCAGACTGGAAATTCTGTGAAAATGTTCTTTATTGTGGCATTTCATCATTGGTGCTTTAGGTCTCAGCTTGCAAACAGAAAAAATAGTATGAAGAAAAGATACTTAAACCCTTTTAAATGTGAAAAGTCCAAGACTTTTCCAAAGACCAAACCATTTGTTTCTGGTTTGGTGTGAGATTAAGTGAAATTATTTCTGTTTGAATTAAAGACCAGACTTTTAAAGGTATAAAGCAACTCTGAGACAGATGGGTAATTGGTAGGATTTGCCGAAGTGTTTTGTAGTTAGTTGTCTGTCTGCATCTTTAGGAATTTATTTAGTATGTTTTAAAAAAATCCAATGTTACTAAGAAGTGCTAGAGGCTGAAATTCTCAGTTACTTGCAAAAAGCACGTTTGCCTTGTGCGTTAAGCCCTGCTATTCTTAAGAGATGTAACTTTTCATAGGTTTCACACTGGCCTTGCTACAGGGATAAATTGCCCACAGGACGAGCAGCAGTCACAGCTCCAAGGAGCTGCTTGCCAACAGACATCAGGCCTGGCTTGAAAAAAGTCATTGCCGAGTCCCTGACCTCTGAAACGCACAACGGAGTCACCGTGTCATGCACGCTGTCATCAGGCATTTTCTGCCCATGAGGAGCTGGCTGTGCCTGGCTCTGCCTTTTTGCGTAAGCCGGCAAACAAATATTGATTTTTAACAGCTTCCCGTTATAGCACTCCAGCGTGGAGTCTCTGCCTGTAGTCACCTACTCCGTTACCCAAACTTGTTTGCGATTTGTCTGGGTTTGGTTGAATTTTAAGCAATTTATCAGCTTGTTTTCTCTTGCATTCTGACCAGGCTGTCAGTTCATATTTAAAACATCATTAATGATGTGACATTAACTCTTATGATAACCTAGTAGTTGCTTACTATAGGACATTTAATAGGATTTTTAAGTGGAATTCAGGATACATGAGTTGTTTGTCAGCAAATCTCCAGGAAATTTAATACAAACTCAGAAATCCTGGGAGAAAAGGCAACTTCAATTTTCTTCTAATGTTGTTCTTTCTTCTGTATTTTAAAAGCCTTGCAAAAGTTGAGTAATAAAAATATGTAGAGGAAGAGAAAGGGCAGGAATATCCCATGCACTTTCACTCTTGAACGTGGAAAAGCCTAGATCCTCGTGATTACCTATTTGCACACATACCTATGGTATTGCTCAGCCTCTAGTTAAGGTCTCAGTAGATTAATCCAGTGAGAGTATACTTTCATAAACTGGAAGGAGAGGAAAATAATATGAATAAAAAGGGCATATGAGGGGGAAGAGCAAATACAGCCTCAGAGCCAGGCTTAGCTGAAACTGCACCATCCACAGACAGAATACACTTGGCTTGTTTTCTCTTTTCATACAAGCCAGGGAGGAAAGCGGTATTCAACCTGTGCAGAAAGCCGCTCAATGGACTCAGTAAGGCAATGCCTACTCCCATGTGTTTCAGCATTGTTTCAAAATTCCTGATTGCTTTTTCAATCCCCAAAGTGAGCAGAGTTGTAATAATAAAGACTGAAATTAAAGACCTGAATAATGTAAACTGTCAAGTCAACTCTCTGCTCTTCATTTGAGGGTGGCATCGTACATTAGCACCTTCAGTGCTGGTAAAAACTCTGTGATACACTAGAACACAAATGAGATAAATTTTGTTTCAGTGTTCCTGCGTATGCTTAGCCTACTCTCCTCTCTGCTCTTGGCCTGTGCAGAACTCACGGATATGGTGGCATATACAAGGTGTAGAAGTAGCTGGTAGAAAAGTACTACTGATTTTCCCCACTTGCTCAGAACGTTTTCAGTGAGGAATCACTGCTGATGTCGATGGAAAGTCATATTGTTAATCATGATTTTGACTTCTCATCACCTTAAAATACCTTCTCAATTCTGGTATTTTCAAAATCAAAATTTACTCCTTTTCTCTCCAGTTCTTTTCTGCAACTTGCATTAACTTACTTGCTTTGTATTGAATGAATACTTTCATATACGTATATTACTATGTATGCTAACTTGTATAAATGGATACTTTTATGAAATAATCATTCAAAGCTGGAAATAATTTATGGTTTTGTACTACCGGTGTATCTGTAAAGTGCTTACTAGGAAGTGCTAGTGTGGTTTGGTAAGTCCTTTTTCCTCAAAAAAAAAAAAAAAAAAGTGGTCTGGGATCTCACAAAAGTTTGAATGAACAAGTTTTTGCTTGGTTTTAGGGCATCCCTGTCATTAGTTTAACACAGAAAGCACAGCTGCAAAACTAATAACTACACTGAAGCCTAATTTTGCTATATTTCTATTTAGCATTTGTGCTCCTCAGAATACAAGGGGTATATTCTCTGAGTTGCGTTCCATTGTGAAGAGATGCCATGCAGCCAAAGAGTAAGGAGAAACAGAAAAAAGTTACATTGCAGTGTTGTTTGGTACAAAGGTGGCAAGGAAGGAAA
Source organism: Nipponia nippon (assembly GCF_047370975.1). Lineage (NCBI taxonomy): Eukaryota > Metazoa > Chordata > Aves > Pelecaniformes > Threskiornithidae > Nipponia > Nipponia nippon. The sequence goes on along the minus strand of NW_028262291.1, from coordinate 17,590,519 downwards.
TGTGGAAACATGCCTGCATGATAATTGAGCAATGGCACACAGAGCGAAGCCACCCATGAGATTTGATAGCTAGAGTCACAGTAGGCTATGAAGGGCTGTGAAAATGGATATAACTAACTTATGACTGATACAACAGAGAGGAGGAACCACAGGACAGATACAGAAAACATAAAGGTGAAGGGGAGAAAAAGGTAATTGAAAAGTCTAGGAAAGTCAGAGGAGAAGAAGAGAGGGGCCAAGAGCTAATGTGAAGGGAGGCAGCTAGAGAAGACAGCTGGCTCACAGTGGCATGAAGGGAAAAGAGGAGATAAGAGCCTCATGCAGTGCTCTTTCAAATAGGACTTTCATGATTGCTTATCTAATTAAATCAGTGGAGCTCTGATTTGAACCAGCTGAGGGTTTGGCTAATTGCTTCTGATTCTGCCTCTTTTGCAGGTAAGACATTTGAGTTGTGTGTGTATATATATACATGTTACATATGTCTTATCTTGCATCTAAAAAAAGTAATTTATCATAGTAGTTCACAGTATCACAGACAAGCAAGATATCTCTCCGCTTTTCTAGGTAACATTTGCCATGTGTTTTGTGGTATGATGTACAGTGTTAATGTTGAGGTGGGAATCTCCTGATTCTCAGGCAGGTGTAACACAAGCGGTGGCAATGCTGAGCCCTTCTTAATTCCACTACTCATATGTTCCTTCAAATGACTGTCCATCCTGGACTGTAGTCACTCTTCTGGACGTTGGTATTTTAGTTTTCATTTCCATTTAGCACTCTCTGTGCTGATACTGCTAAGGCAAACACGTGGTCGTATTATTTCTTTGAATACTGGATTCCTTGACTGTATCGATAACACTGAAAAAAAGATTTCTAGAATAAATAAAGCCCACCTAAAACTGGCCAGGACCAAGAGATTCCTATCTGCTACACTGAGTGTAGTTGAGCTGATGCTCAACCCTTACTGAGGAAACGTTGCTTTGCAGAAATGTGTGTTGCAAAACTGTAAAGTTATGAAGTGGGATGATATTTTTAACAAAGTACTTGACTGTAAATCATTCTGTAAACATCATCACATATTTAAACAATGAGATAGGAATATTAAGCAAAATATTTTTTTCTGGGTAATAGAACTTGAGTTGTAAGGTACAACAGGCTTGTTAACAGTTTCTAAATTGAGAGGGAGAAAGTAATTAAAACACATGCTGTTTTCCATATCTAACATACTAGAGAATAATTCTAGGCCAAAAAATACGTAGTTGAGCTGTGCTTGTGCTTTGAAGCCACAGAAAGAAATGGAGTTCACATACCAGAGTAGTTAGTCCCAGCCAGTTTCTGTCTCCAGCATATCAGCTCATAAAATTTCTCCTGTCTTTTTTGCAATAGTAATAACACAGCATATTCTTTAACTATTAGATAGAACAGGAGAACTCAGATGTTTCAGGTCAGATTTTCCACACAAAAGATAGGAACCTAGTTAGTAAGTGTGTATCTAGAATTCTCCTCAATATATAATCTATATTTGCTATCTTAAAAGTTTTCTTATATGTACAAATTTTTCAAGTTTCTACTGATCCCTCGATATGCTCAGCAAGTCCGTATGTTCGGGCGCATGTTCTCCCCTTGACTTCCATAAGGCTACTCATGCACATCCAGTCCTCCACCCCCGTTGGTGAGATAGGGGCCTTCAAAGCACCTTGGTACCTTTAGGCAGGAACTTTTGCGCAGGATGTGCTTTGAAGGAGGGTTACCTAGCTAGCCATTTTGAACACATAATTCAGTAAATGTGATGCAGCCCATATTTTTAGTGGCTTTCAAGCTGCAAAATGCCTCTTCCTTCATGCTCATACAATTTGCACACCTGGTTACATATCGAATACGTCAGATTGTCACAAGTATTTAGGTACCCCATGAGATTTTTCAGAACTGTGTATCCCAACCTAATTAGGTGGGCTGATAGACATCTTTGGAAATCCCAGTGGGGACGTCTAAAAGTGTCTGTATACAAATATGATCTTGGGTTCACAAGAGACAAAGATGAGATCTGGATCTGAGCATCTGCAGGACTAAGTGAAGCAAGGGAGTTTGTATTGGAAATTGGACTGTGGCTTTCAAAACTTGTAGCAATAATATGATGAGGGTGAAGCAGTCGAGGGCCTAATCTTAAATTTTCAACAAAGTATGAGTTTATGAAAAAGTCAGGCTTTGGTTTGAAACAATTTAAAAAAAAAAAAAGTCATGGTGACTATTCTGGTTATTGACATTTGCTAACACATGATTTGACATATCAAATGCTGGTCACAAGAGAGAATTGTGCTAATAACGTAAATCCTCTTTTAACACTCTCTTTTTTTCCCAAATCTTTCTTTGCAAGTACAATTACATACAACAGTTTTAGCAAGCTATTTAAAAAAAGGACTCAGATTTTTTTTAGGTTATCTCTCTGATTATTGTAGCACAAAATTTTAGCCATGACTGCATTTTTTGGATGCTCCCACAACATGCCCAGTAGCTAAGACTGAATTCATTTTCATGCTGCGTTTTTCTAATGTTCTCAGGTAGCTACTTCTTCACTTGAAAAAGATTCAGCTGCCCATCATTGCCACTTTGCAGACATTTTTCCTATGAATTGCAACCTTTTCACTGAAGTACAGAAACACCCTAGCTTTTCACCAGGAGACATGGACACCAGTACCACTTCACTGAACTGCAGCCAATAAAGGCACAGAGGTTGGATTACCATGGGCAAATATTTTGTGTGCAGATGAGTGATGTTGCAGTAACTTAAAATTATCTCTCCTCTTCTCCTTTCAACTGTCCTGGGTTCGTTGGTTTAGGATTTGCTCTAAAATATTACGTTGGTGTAGAGATTTAACATGACGTACCATCATACTTCGTTTCAACCCGAGCCCGTTTCTGGTTTTAATCAAACTGTTGTGCCATGTATGTGAATGAATTTCTGGAAGTACTGGAACTCTGACCCTGATAAGGTATAGATTAATGCTTCTTGGCAATGCTGATATTCCAATCCATTCTTTTACACTGTGTTTTTTTAATTTAAAAAAGAAAAAAAAAAGGCTGGATCTTAGGATTCAAGTTTGAACAGGCTATGCTGGGTTTGGTTTTTTTTTTTTGTCCAGTGAGCCATAAGAAAGGCTAAAATGATAGGGAAATGGCCGGGGATCTTAAAAGATGATAAATAAATACTCCTTGTATCGTCTTAATGCTCTTACATATTTCTGAAGAGAAATTACCGCTAATGTGTTAGTATTAGTTCTCCTATTGCCTGATTAAGGAGTTTATAACCTTATGGTGAGACGACAGGCTGCTAGTTACTTCTTTCCCAGTGAAATATAGCCTGATATTCAAAACCAGAGGCCTGTGTTTGCCAGGTCTTGCTCTATAAGAGAGATCCTAATCTCAACAAGATAAACTGCTTAAATAAAAGTTGATGAAAGAACAGTCCGAATAGTGGATTATGCTCTAACTGTTTTACAGTGCTTTGCTTTAGGACAATTCTGTGCTTGTGTCCTTAGGGAAGTCAGTCAAAGAGCTGAAGTTTTCAGTGTTTACAGATTTGTATTTATCTTGATTTTTACCAAGTTAATTTCTGTTCAGTACTTGCATATTCATTTTCATTTTGTACTGGGAAGAAATTATGGGGAAAGGGTTAAGAGCATGCTTGCTCTTCATCTGTTTTAAATCCATAAATGTGAGCCCCTGTGCTGTTTCTAGGTTTCAGATTACGCTCTGTGATTTATAGGAAAAGGCTGTTCTCCACAAGTTGAAATCCCATGTGTTTCTTCACCATTGTAAAATAACAAATCCTTGAGAATGCTTCCAGTTGCAAAAATTGCAGTTTTGAACCACATTTGTAACTGCTTCTTTTTTCCTGAAGTGATGGCATTGGCACGGGAGGTGAAGTCCCCTTGTCCTAATGCTATCTGTTCAAGGTTTGCCATGCTTTTCATTGCAGCTTACACAAACTGTAGCGACACCTTTATGCTTATAGTCTTCTATCACTTTATTTTTGGAGGATACACCCACTGAAAAGTGCAGCTGCGAGCAGACACTTATATCATTCTGCATAAGTTACATCCAGAGCCCCTACAGAGATGGCAGGCCAGAAGCCACAGTGACCTAACGGTCTGTCAGCTTCCAGTCCCTTCTAGTGTCTCATGGTGTAAATCAGCACAGCATTTGGCCTCATGTTTTTCAGTTGATTTCTGTGGCAATGATGGGGTATTTTTTGATACGGTGTGATTTCAGCATATAGTGCTTAGAAACAGCTTCACAGCAGCAACATCCATCTTCTCTTTTTCATTATTAAATGGCAGGAGAATTTGCCAATCATCTCTGTAGTAGAAAACAACAAGGAAAACGTTACAATTTCTGAAGTAGTATTTTCACTGATTTTGGTAATGTAACTATTGCTATTCAAGTCAATTGCCTTTTCCTTTCAGGTATTTTTTCCTGCTGTAATTCCTGTCTCTGCAACAGCAGAGCTGTGTTATTTTGCTAGTCACAACTGTGTAACCACTTTCATTTGTGTTGAACAGCTGAGATGCTCTCTTGATTTACCTACTTTGCCTTGGTAGAATAGCCTGAACTTGTGAGGGTGTATGAGTGAATCTAACCTCTTGTCCTCTTGATTGGTTTTACAAAGGAAAAAACAACTTTTTTTTTCTCTAGTCACCATTATTTAAAAATACATCTATTACTGAGATGAGGGTAAAAAACTGAAGGAGGTTCTGGCTAAAGTCATTGTGTGAGGTTAAATAAGTGGCTGTGTCAGTAGTTGACCTAATAAAAGCTTATTTTTTTTGTCTCAAAACAAAAGGTTAAATGGGATATTATTAGTAGTATTATGTGATGAGTCTTAATTAACATGTGGGATACAGCATATATTAAATTAACATGTTAAAGTATTATGTAGAGTGGAAACATAATTGCGAATTCTTAATGAGTTGATCATAATTTTGACACTTTTATATCTCATACTCGGCATTAGATATTTTTGTGTACAGGTTGTATCTGATGTGTATTCTGGGCTGTGCAATTTAAGCCAAATAGAAAAGCCAAAGTTAGCCTTGAGTTTGCAGTGGTCTTGTAACTCCCTACGATGAATACGACAAAGAGCTACCGTGTGGTGTTAACAGCTTGTTGAGCATAATGAAGTAGTGTAACATCAGCCGGTTTAATATTCAAAGGTTATTGTAAGTTTAATAGGCCAACAATAGAGAGGCAAGTAACCATAGGCAATATGGTTATTTCTTCCTAGTATCACTGATTGTAGCCCTGCATATCCTTGTATAATTCAGAGCCATGAATGACAAGCTCTGCAAAAAATATTTTTTTTAATCTGAAAAGATTGCTCTTAACCAGATGCTGCAAAATAATAATATCCATGGCTTTCCGTGTGCACTAAACTGCAGCTCCATTGTGTTCTGTCTTCAGCTTTTTTAGAAAAGGAGTTTAACGTGTCAGACTATGGCTGTAAGGGAATGCCGTACATTATTATTTACTTATCTGTGATCTCATTTGTGTCTAGTTACTTTCAAATTGCTTGGCCTTGAAACCGTGTAAAAAAGCAACTGCCTTCTGCCTCAACAAGATGCAGAGAGCAAAGAGCTGAATAAAGGTTCACTGTGATTTGATATGGGTATCAATATCAATTGGTATTTGATAACGGCATCACCAAAGGTAGGGAACAACAGCCAATTCTGACAAAATGGGAACTGGTTTTTATATTTGTCCTGCTTTCGCTACAGGGTATTTCAGTACCTTCCAAAAATAATTTTATCTTCCTATTTTTTTTCCCCATGTCCTTTGTTCAACTCTTCATACCCTGGTAACAGACATAAGTAAAAACAGAATTGTGAAAATATACAGCAAAGGCGATTTAGGATGTACAAGAAATCTCATGCTCTTGCCTCCTTTCAACACAAACTTTTACAGTAAGGGTTATGTTCTTAGCTAGCATCATTGTGGGCAGACCACAGAGGAAACCTCTGATGCTACATCTGTTTGCCCCAGCATACCATTAGTTCTGAAAACGTATCTATGATCTTTATTCTAGCTACAGCAATTTGTCTTGGTTCTAGACGTACTATGTGTTGGACCATTTCTCTCAACAGAAGTTCAACACATTTGAGCGTTGCGCTCCAAAATCCTACACTGTTTAGCTATTCTGGATCCTCTTCTGTTTAGTTGGAGATGAGTTTTTGTTTTGTTTGTCAGGTTATGCTGAGGAATAGAGGGGCACCTGGGGATGGAGCAGAGGGTCAGCATGCTTGAAAGCTTTGCCCTTAATGGTGCATTTATCTTCCTTATCCTGTATCCAGTCTCCCAGTATCACATGAATGCTTTGCAGAAAGCTGTTCTTGAAAATTCAGTTGTGAAATGATCCACCTTGAGTTACAGCAATATAGTCATTGTGCAGCAGTATAGATATTAGAGAGTTTGTACTTCGGGTGAGTTATGAAGGCAAGCCGCTTGTGAGACTTGTGTTCCCTATCAGAAAAACAGCTTCCAAAAACTTCTGCGCTTCGTGCCAACGCTTGCTGATCCACATGGCAGTTATTATTTTTACCTGTGTTAACTCCAGGTCAGGAGAGCAATGGTTCTTTCCCTTCTCAGGCCTGCATTTAAAGATTCATTTCAAATTGCCTTCGTATGAGCATATATTAAAGGGCTAGACTGATTAGCGGTATTTTCCAGAGTCGTTCTGAGTCTCAAATTGTCATTAATGCCTGAAACAAGTCAAGTCATTTGAGCTTGTTTTCCCCATTCCATATGGACCCTCACCTCCTGCTTCCCCGCTGCCCCTTGGACACCTCTCCCAGGCCACTGGTGCAGAGCTCGGGATTCTTCCTGACCTGCCAAATGTGGCTGCTCAGGTTTCCCGCCAGCTGTGCGAGGGCTCCCAAAGCAGGAGAAAATCCCCAGTGCTGTGCCGAAGCCAGCGTGCGTGCCCTTCTCCAGCTGCGTGCCAGCGTTACATCCCTGCTGAGGTGCAGCTGAGAGCTGGGGAGATCACATCACGCTGCGAGTTGTGGTTGCTGAGCTGCCGGCCCCATGGGGAGGCTGCATCTTTCTGACGGCTTCCTCCATTTATATACCCTGCTCCAATGGCACGACTATGAAAAATCTACACAATTTTTTTTCCTTTTTAAAACATTTCTTATAATAGTAGGCTATTTTTATTATTAACTGAAGATATTAAAACATTGAAATCCTCCAAAGGCAATGTTATTTTTTAAACTTGTTCTTTTTTGCACGTCTGTTAAAAATCCAGAAACCAAGCTAAACCAGACTAGCTGTAGAGAAAAGAGGATTGCTATAACTACATGAAAGGATTTCTGAGTTAAGCCCATGACTTTTGAGAAAGGAGACATGAAAGCTGCTGTAAAATAAAGTACAAATCCATTAAAAGATGACTGTGGATTTAAAATTACATATTTTAAATAAAAAAAAGACCAACCACAAATAGTTGGGAGAATACATAGTGGGGGAGGAGCTTACAAATGTTAATTCATCTTAAGCTAATTCCTCTGAGGCTGTGTTCACATTCAGTAAATAACCAAGATGTTTACTGGCTGAAGAGTTCACCAAAAGAGTGAATTTGACATTACTGTTACAGAGTTGCAGAGCAATTTTTTAGTTTATAATAACTAATGCTCCTGTGGGAAGTCAGCCCCTGCATTCCACTAGGTAGGGAACAGAAATTACGTTATGAGACACATGCATTTAAGTCAAAGCAGCTTGTATTTTTAAAATTAAACACTTGAAACATACTATTCTGTAGAAATTGTTAATCAAATGTCTTCACAGAAATCATTCACTGCTGACATTGAATTATTCAGTGCTTAGATGAACAAATGCACTTGATGAAATCTTACCTGTTCATGACCAGTTTGCAAGCATGAATAAGTTCAGTAGACATAGATCTTTCATAACCAGATTACTTGTTCGCTGACAATTACTAGAATGCCTTTGACTGCTAAGACCAAAGAAGTTTTAAAATCTAGCTTACCTTCTATTTGTGATTCTCCTTATTCTACGTATATCTGTTATTTCTCTATTCCTTTTGCATTTAAACCTGTGAAGACCATGGAGGTGAGGACTGTGGAGATAGCTGAATTAATTTCATTTGTCTTGTCACTACTTCCTAATTTTACATTTATGAATGGATGAGAAGTCCAGAGGGCAAAGTCTAGTAAAGAATGTTTGTCCATTAAAAATAAACACATTCATACATTGAAAATGTTATGGGAGCATTTACGTAAACACTAAACTTGGCTGAAGCCCATTTAATAAAACTTCAGTTTTGTAATCGGTTTGCTCTTCAAGTGTCGTCATACTTTTCTGACACTTCTGGGCAGCTTTTACTGGTTTGTCTTTAAGATGGTTTTTGTGAATCATTTATGGGTGAGGGTGTATTTTGAGAGCCTCCAATAAATGTATCGTAATGATGGCAAACAACAGTTGCCAAGCTCTAGCAACAAATGAAAGGAAAAGCTGGGTAGCCCACATTGTTTGAAATAATCAGTGATTCTGATTTTGCTCCTGGGTACGATGATCAAGCATTTCCTATTACAGAATATACAGCGATGCAACCTAATCCCTTCCAACTTATCGCATCTAAAATGTTGCTCAGTACAGAGAGACTCCCATCAACTGTAATGGGCAGGGAATGACAGAACGTGTGAAAAGACAAGAATAACCTTGAGCCACAGCAAATTCTATACCAAGAGCCCCTGGAGGACTAACGATGAAAGATTTCATTAGATGTTAAATGCACTAATGAAATGGCTTAATATAGTTACTCTGAATCTCATCCACCAGATTCTGTGACAAGGAACACTTTTCAGTGCCTGAATGGAAAAAATATTTCAGTTCACATGCACAACATATTATCAAAATCTGATGTGTTAAAGATAAAGTTCAAGTCTAAATAATGATTAGTGCCAAAAACGTCAGGCCAAACTACTTCAGCCTTCTTTCTTAATACTTTAGCTCTGTCCTAAGTCAGAAATTTAAGATGACTGCAGAGAATTTAAATATGTTTGAAAACTGAGCTTGACTTCAAATCAGTGTTAGGTTTACTGAGAAATGGGCATTTTGTAAAAGATATTATAAATCTGTGGCTCTCTCCTACTGAGTTTTTGTTCGTGTTAAACTCATTCTGAATAGACAGCGTTGACCTTTTAACTCCGATAATATCAGTGTCCGTGTACATTGGGAGGTCTGTGCCAGACATTATGGTCCTGATAATAAAATGTTCTACAAATGAACAAAAAGGCAAGTGTTATAAATAGGAAATTAGCACCACCTTTCCTCTGTCTTGTTGCTTTAATATTTCTGTTAACACTAAACCAATGTGTAGAACACCTTCCTGAGATGAAAAGGGGAACAAACTTCTAATGGAGATACTAAGGATTTGATATAAAATGCAGCAGCTTTGTAAGGACAACAAATATTTCTAATTAGTAATTGTTTTTCCTTTCTTGTTCTTTAATGAAAGAACTGTGTATTTCAGAATAGGGATTATTATTATAATCTTGTAAAATTTCATTTAAAAAAAAAAAATTATTTTTCTTGAAACACAAAACAACCAAACCATGCAACTGCTTACTTCCTTTTTTGTAAAGCCACCTGGTTTTTGTAACCAGAAATCTTAGCCTTGGTCCCAGAAAGCGTTCCTTTGGAGCAGCCTGCAGGTCCCCTTACAGGGAGGAGGCAGGCGGGTGCTGCTGCAGCCGGCGGCATTCACTGTGGCTGTTGGTGAGTGCCGGACTGGGGGATGAGCCACACTTTGGGAAACCTATTGAGGTTTTGGCTGGCTGTGTTGTGAAAAATGAATAATATTGCAGTCAAATGTACAAATGGCTCCATTACAATAGTTTGGGGCATTTGTAAATGTGTAACAACTTTCCAACCAAATGAGAACGTCTGTAAAATTACCTGAAGTTCTTCATCATGCTTGTTTTTCAAACTACATGAAATTACAGTCCAGATTTCTGATGGACTAACAAAGAGATCAGGTTTCCTCCAAATGACTTGTTGTAGGTTAAGTATCCTAACAACAAAAGGAGGCAGGAAAAACTAATGATTTCTAGTCATTTTATTCTGTCAGGCTTTCTTTTGTAATGTGGGTGCTCAATCCATTGTATTTTGTTGCTGGGGTTTTTTTTCCTCCTTATTTCTTATGACTTGAGGAGTGCCTGCATCCACAACAGGTTACTTTTTCAGTGCACAATTAAAGCAAGCCTAGTTTATACCTACAAATAATGTAGGTTTGTATGCATCTATTAACCCTGTTACCACCGGGATGGTTTTCTGTTGTTGATGAGTTGTTATATCCTCCTTCATCCTTCTGGATCATTCCTACGGGTTCTGACAATGTTACAGCTTCATTGGTGGCTTCAGGACCTAATTCTGTGAGTTCATGTCTGTGGCAAATGTCATGTAGTATGTGCTGTGTTCAAGGTGATCTTGATGTCCTGTTTATATTGAGAAAGAAAATGACTGGAGGCCAGTGAAAGCTGTTGGCAATTTTTGTTTGGAAAGGTGCAAGCTGAGATGTTGTCTAGTATTGGAAGCAGTAATCCTTAGCTTGATTTTACAGGCGTACAAACTACTTCAGCTTATTTTTGAAGGTAATATGCTGATGGTTATTGGAATCACTCAAATGGCAATTGGCAAGTCCCTTCAGATGGTGGTTATCATGAGATTAAAGGTATGGCGAGGGCGAGGCTCTAAGGCTGATGAATGCTCAGGAGAGGAAAATAGCTTCGTTAACAAAAGGGCAAAAACCTTGTCTGCTGACCCTGTTGCTAATGCACTTATCAAACAAGCCTTCTCCCAAAATTAGGCAAAACCAAATGTGTGAAAAAAAAAAAAAAAAAGAGAGATTTCAATTGCAGGAGAGCTCAGCTCCCACAGCTGCACTGAAGCAGGTGGGCCCTCTGCAGTATCCCAGCAGTCCCTGAACGCTGTGGCCCTAGGGGCTGAGGGAGGGCAGCTCTGCCATCGGAGACTCGCTCTGCACGGCAGTACTTCTCCAAAGGGTGTCTCCCGCTTGCTGTGGGGATGCGTGCACAGAGAAGGTATGTTGCTGCTGTCTGTAAGCACTCGCAGATGATGTCATTTCCCGCCACATTCCTAAAAAAAAAAAAGTATTCATGAAACTCTTGCTCTGAGGACGGTAATGTATTGAGTGGCTATCTGGCATCTAAGCATGCTGTATGTCCCCAGGGGTTGCAGACAGACATTCTGTAACCAGAATTCAGAGATGTCACAAGTGGCTGAACAAACAAATATTGCCAGTTAATGATTAAACTCTCAATTTACCAAAGCATTTGTTACCAGTTTGCGAAAGAGATCAAACAACCGTGAATCATAACCTTGGCTACTAATTAAATCCTTTATTCCCTTCCCTCATCGCATAAGCATTTAATCTCGGGGAATCAGGACAGCCTGTTGTGCAGAATTAGCTTTTACAGCATAAGCAGAAACAAGCTTACTGTAAGGTTTCCTACTGGAGCTGGAAATGGGAAGGAATAAAATGAGAATATTGACTTTCCCTTCTGGCATGGAAGTTCACGTTAGCACTGAACAATGATTGATGTAAAATAGCTGCATTGGAAAATCATTTTGGTGGTATAGTTTTGTTATTTCACTGAATGGCGAATGTAACTTTTATTATCCGGCTGTCTTGCTTATAGATGAGACTCGTCATCTAGATAGAGAATGAGGGATTTGGTGTACTTTACTAGTGACCGTCTGTCCCAAAGAAAAATATTTTACTTAGAAATAATGGACTGTGAAGAACTCCCCAGAGGAAATGAGGCATAAACCAAAATACTACAAGCAGTTTTATTGCAATTGAAATTAATGTCTATTTGTCATAATATGGTTTTGTGTGCGTTTATGTATAGGATGTATAGCTGCATGACAGTTACTCTTTCACACTTGATATTTAATAGCAAATTAAGCAGCGTTTATCTTTTGGCTCCCATCTCTGTGAAGCAGAACTTTAAAACCTCGAATGCTTTATTTCCTTTGGGTTTTGGGGAAGTTGTCCTTGTCCCTAGCAGCAGAGTGATGCAGCAAGGGCTCACAGAACGGGAACACCATGAACTAACACCAGGCTAACTCCGTTCACCAGGACTCAATCCAAACAGGCAGCCATCCCAGTTAGGAGGAGCAAATTTCCATTTTTATAACATGAACCATGATCTTGCAGTTACACCTGCGGGAGCAGGGACCTAGAGAGAGTCTCACTGAGAAGAAGGGTCTTTCTGTACAGATCCAACTGCAGATTCACGGATTGGTGCATAATTATTGAGGCACAGTCACTTTATATAAATGCGCTTACACTCTTAGCGATCTGTAGACCTGTGGTGAAAAATATATTAGTTTGAAAAGCAACCATATTTTACACTGTATCTGGAGAAAGCAATCTTTTCTTGACGTCATTCCTAAATCTGAGCAATTTCTGCAACAAAAGGAAACCACCTGAGAGGCAGTATCTGCAAGTAGAAAAAGTTTTTGGCTTCGCAGAAAGCTATTTTCCCACTAAAAAGTGTGAGTTTTCAGAAAGGGTATGCCCCAGCTACACTTACCGTGCTGTTCAGAGGACAGACATCCGCCGTTTGCACATGTAGAACTTCTGTTTGCTGGGGCAAATTTGTCCTGAGGAAATAAGTGAATACTCACTAAAATTCTAGGTTATATTCAGCTGAAGAGGTTTGGGTGATACCGTGCTATATCTTACCAAAGACCCAAACCTGTACAGAACTTAAATATGATTTTTCCATCCCATAGCGGGTATGAATGCTGTCAGGTTCAGTACAGACAGAAAGCACTTCCTAGTGACATCTCAATATGCCTGTCATCATTGCTAATAATAATTTTATAAAGATAAAATGTCTGGAATATCTAACTCTGCTTTTACTGCTGCTTCCCCAAAGCCATCACTAGAAGTCTGTTTGGGATGAGAATTAGAAATACTAGATTTTCATGCGTTTAGAAAGGAAAGAAAAATTGTGCAATAATGTCATACAAGTGCGTGTTGATGAGAGTAATAGAATGAACAAGTAGAATAAATCAATGGCATAGCTTAAACATTTGATTTGATATTTTAATGTTAAGAAGAAAAATCCATCATTTTTGCAAACTCTGAAAAATTTAAAATATCCATTGCTCTTAATGAATTGTTTAAAAACTGATATCAGATACTATGAAAATCTGTTATTTTAAAGTACAAAGAGCAAATTATTATTTTTTAATTCTGTTTTCAGTTCATATGCATGTGCTTGACAAGGGAGATATGTTTGTTTAAAGACCTTCCAGATTATTTTGGTTTTATATACACTTACAGTTTGGTTTTGGGATACATGTGTATGTAGATGTTGCATTCAGCTGTCAGAAGATCTTTTGGATTGTTTAGCAGTCAACTAAAAAATCTTCAAAGTGGTTTTTTTTTTTTTAAATAAATTTTGAAAAACAAACTCATGTAAGTGAAGAGACATGTTGTACCAGACTTAGGAAAAAAAAAAAACAAACCAACCACAACAAAAAAAACCCAAACAAACAAAAACCCAACAAAAATCTAACTAAAAACCCAAAAGCTGGAATTCTAGAGTGACCATGTGTGAAAGCTGTGTATGGCTGAATAGGCAGGAGCTTGACAGATGGGGTTTTTTCAGAGAAGAAATTGGGAAAGATGGGTAGAGATTTGCTTAGACATAGGAGGAGGTTATGTGGACCCAGCTTTTTACTGTCAAATGCATGCAAACCTAGCATAGGTCAGATAAAATCCCGGATTTTTATAGCCACCTTGGAAGGTGGGAAATGTCAGCATAATAGTGTGTTGTGCTCCCAGGCTGAATCTCAACTGCTTACATTACACATTCACATGTTAGTGAAGCATTTACTGCAGGCTGTTGTTTTTATTCTCTGGATGGAGATGCTCTTTCCACCCACTCACCTTCCTCCTTTTTCCCACAGGCTGCGAGAACACCACCGCGCTGCAATTAAGGTGATTCGTAGGATGCAGTATTTTGTGGCCAAGAAAAAGTTTCAGGTGAGTTGCGAATAGAAAGCTCCGTTTCTAAATAAACTCTTTTATTCTCTTGATTCATTGTTTCTTTTAGAAACTTAAGAGAGACTAACACAATTCATTTCAGTAATGGTGAGCTACACCCACTATTCTCTCCCTCCATCAATAGGGTGGTTGTTTAGCAGTAGGTTAGTCAACTGTGGACGCACTGGAAATAGGCTAAACTCCTGAAATGCAGTCTGAATTAAAATGTTATTTTCTGCTAATGGACTTGACCCTTAACCCTCTGTTATCGCTGTCTCTTTCTTGCAGTGCAAACATTCTCATATGTCTCCATTCATTCTGAGCTGTATGTTACTGTCATGCTGAGTCAGTAGGATTAGAGATTAAAATACTACCTCAGCCTTGTTTCTGTCTCTTACTCAATGATAATGAAGTCCTGATAAGAAACTGGGGTGGAAATTTGTTAGCGTATTGCAAGGTTTCTCCTTCCTTTTTCCTTCACTCCTCTGTGTAGGTAGGAGGCCTCCTTCTGAGTTTGTGAGATATCGGTTCTCCTTACTCCTTTAGCCCTCACTGACATACGTTTCCTCTGTGCCACTTCACTTGCTGTGGTATTGCCATACTGTAAGCATTTAACAGTAGCTAATTAACCTTGTTGCCTGGTCTGAATGAAAAATTCTGACTGCAAACTTTCTAAGAATGTGGTTTCTAAATCAATTTCATTAATCCAATAAACACCCATGTGTCAACAGCCTTCAGCTTGATTTAAACCAGGTGAATATATATATGTAAGAAATATATTACTTTACTTAAAATTAATTAATAAAAGACAATCCTTGGAGAACAGACTTCACAACTGAAAATGCAAAGAAACAGAGGGGCTTAACTGCCCACATCCATTTTCATATATGACCACAGCACTACTGCTTACAATAGACTAAAAAGCTTTCCTGTGCTTAATCTATCCCCCCACAAAAGGGGGTGGGGTGGGATGTCCTTTTTCCTTCAAATATTTGAAGGGCGCAAAAGTTTAGGATCAAAAAGATGATGATGACTAACAGTCCAAGAGAGCATCATTTCTGTAAGGCAATGCTTGCTGCTACTTCGAAACTGTGATTCTGACTTCCTTGTTGAAATTTAGAAGAACTGCCTGAATTCTTTAGCAGTTTCCTACTTTGAATCTTTTTATTAAAATTCATGAGCAAATTTATGGCTAAGGTTGCCTGAGCTTTTCAGAAATTTGTTTGTTAGGTATAATGTATTCAGACTGTCATCATATAGGCTGAAATCTCTCATGTCTGGGGTTCTCCCATGTCCGGGGTCACAGAGGGAGCACTTTCAGAAAGTTTCTGATAGCACATTTCACCTGTTTTTTTTATTAGACTAAAATTAAGAAAGGCACAATGTCTGGACTGCTTGAAAATAATTTTTATAGTCATTTTGTTGAGAAGCTCCTTAACGCTTGCTGGTCAGCACTTGTAACTTGGCAAGGGACGTGGCCCATTCTAGTGATGTGTCCGCTGCTGTTCTGTGAAAAACTGCCTAAATGTGGCCAGCTACATTAAACTTTGATTTATTCTCATTCTGAAACCCAATTGTGATGCTTTACTCTGTGGCAATTACTGAATCACTGCTCTCGTAAATTTAGATCATAAAATATTTGCCATGGTATTAACTAAACTGCTTAGAAACAAGAAATCTACACATTATATATCTACTTCCCAAGTGATATTTGTCAAAAACAGATTTTGAAAATGCCTGAACACTGTGTGCAACATTATCCACCTGGCAAATAAACGAAACTCCCCTGCGGCAGATGACTTGATAGAAGCTGAAAAAGCATTTGACTGAATAGAATGGGACTATTCAGTTCATACTTAAAACTTGTTTGTGCTCGGTATCCCTGTTCCTAATCTGGCTTCTCAGTTGTACTCTCACTTTCACATCTGCAAAAGAGCTGGTCCTGGCCATCTACAAAATCCCTCAACAAGGTTGTCTCTCATCCTTCTTTAGTAGTCTTTCTTCTTCCCGAGCTATCAATATTAGCTGTTACTAAAGAACTAAAAATGTCAGTTAAGCTGAAGTGAAAAGTATCTCAAGTCACTCCTGTGTACAAGTGGTACACTGCTGGTTCTACAAGAAGCAGAATCTTCCAATAGGAACGTACGGGGGATATCTGATACTTCTCCATAATATCTGAATACAAGGTTATGACCGAGTTTAAAAATTTGGAGAGCACCAAAGGTACGGTTTTCAAAAGCACCTAAGTGAATTAGTGCACAAAGTCACCTTGAAATTCAAGCCACAAGGTGCTTTTGAAAATCTCTCCTGTAATTAAGAGATAACCACTGTCATTACTCTTTCCTCAAAAGTATGTTGTAAATCTGCTTTGTTCTATTGTATGCACATAAAATAGTCATAAGAAATTAAAATGTTTAAACATGTGCCAAGTAATGACTATACAGTTTCTAATAACCGGTCCAACTCAATATCTGAAATTAAGAAGATGCATTTTAAAAATGTATCTTTCAGCATTTAGGAGGCCTGCATAGCTGTTTTCTGGTAGATATTTGCCTTCTAAGCTTTTTGTGTTTATGTGAAATGAATCTTCCTAAAAGAAAATTCAGATTATCTTTTTTTCTGTAACTACTGAAGAAAACCCAGCCGAAGTCCATTGGACTATTCATGCTTAAAATTAGCTATAACATAAGTAATTGCAAGGCCAGCACTTAAAAGGAGTATTTTTTAGAGGTGCCTCTGAAGCTTTTGGGGAGGGGAAGCATAGGAAGAAGGAGAGGAAGAGAAAAATTTTGCAAAATAGGTCCCAGCATGAACCCAACATGGTTCTTAAACTATACCAGCTGTTTGCAGGATACACCTGTATGCCTAGATTTGTGTAGATACATTTTTTTTTTTTTTTAAGAGCTCAATTAATAGCAGGGGGTGATGGCACCACAAGGACAAAAGTCAGTTAGAAAGCCGACTTCCTGTTTAAAAAAATTAAATAAAATAAAT
Source organism: Nipponia nippon (assembly GCF_047370975.1). Lineage (NCBI taxonomy): Eukaryota > Metazoa > Chordata > Aves > Pelecaniformes > Threskiornithidae > Nipponia > Nipponia nippon. Next base: position 17,573,436 of record NW_028262291.1, on the reverse strand, counting down.
AAAGAGAAGCTAAACAAGGATACAAAGAAATTTCAAAGGACATGAAAAGCAGTTCTTTGTGAAGCATTACACTTGGGCATCATTTCCTCTTTAAAAGAAGGAGAGAAATTTATGCTCTATTTTAAAGTCCAGGTTTGAATACAGTTCGTATGATGATGTCCATGTAAGAACCCAGCATAATATTATAACGAATTAATACCTTTTTTTATGGATGTGTTTATGCTCTTGTAAAGTCTGTAGGACTGTTTCAAATCATGTAGGAAAGGTTGTATTCTGCTAGTAGTCAACACAAGTCCTGTGCATCAGTTAAGGTGAATGGCTCACGGTTAAGGAAGGATTATGTAGATTATAGGGGAAACAGTACTTAGAAATTAATGGTTTTCTAGGCTTTGATGACTCCACCTACCAAAAATGAATTTCATATATTAGTTATAAATCAGATGTCTTTGGCACAGTCTAACGTTACAACTGAATTTCAGAAAGAAGATCACCATACTCGGTTATTCCATTAGCTGGATTCATGAGTAAATAACCTTTGTCTTCCAATTAGGAAAGTTTCTAAATGTCTTAAGACTTACGCACATGGATACAACTGTGATATCCATCACAGATCCAGAGACTAGGGATTTGATCTGATTTCCCATTGTCATTTTGAAATCTTTTTTTTTCTCTTTCCATGTAAATTCTTCCTGTTGAGTAAATCAGTTTCCTTCTAAAATATGTTTTTAACTTGTGTTATGTTTCTCACCATGGCAAATATTCTATACATAGCATAAACTAAAAATACAGGTTGGACTTCCACTGATGGTGTGTGTAACTGTTGCCTGGTTTGTTACAATTTCACTGGAAAATCTTGCATTTGTAGTCTTATAATTCATCATCTTATGTAATTCATTTGTCAGGGTATGAATCATGAATTGTATGTGTAATCTTTTCTAATCTCCACACTGGGCTGTACAAACAATGTAGTTCAGAGTGTCCTGTGCTTCAAAGGATGTGCTACCCATTTTATTTGACTGTTATTTGGTTACATTTCCCAGAAATTCCCCTTGCACGGATTCACCTCTCCCTTTCCCAGGTCTGCCTCCCTGTGCATGCAGTTACTAGGGAAGAGCAGTGGCCGGTGGTTCACATTTAATATTTGGCATTGGCTTTTGTGCCTTTTGCAAACTTTCGTCTTGATGGGGGAAATTTTAACTCATTTAAGATTTTTGCCACAAATATTGGTTAATTAGCAGAGGGATGAAAGTAGAGAAGAGAAGTTAAGGAAAGCTGTGGGACTGGCTTCTACTTTTGTTTCTTCAAGACTCATCTATTGCCTGCTGCAGGTTTTTTTCCCTTTACATAACTAACATATTGTCAACATCAAGAGTATTTTCTCTTGAAAGATCAGCTTTCAATATGAAGTAATTACAGAATAATCAGTACTGACTATTACATACCCTATCCTACTCAGAAATTAACCTTCATTCATAAATTCTATTTACTCCAGGCTTTCAGTTCTTGTTTTCAAGAGAAAGAAGCAGCTCAGTAAATGAAACCCAGGCAGGGACATACCTACTCTTTCTACTGTCAGACACCTGCATCGGAGTACGAGGATGGCAGGAGAAAGCTCTGCATCTTTATTCTTACTGAACAGCTTTTCTGAACTTGGAGTTTTCAAGCTGATCTTGCAGATTTCTCTCTTGCTTATTTATAGTACAAAAATAATCCAAGAGTTCTTTTTTTTTATATATATATCTCATCATGTTTACAGTACTAGTCCATGGAAAGACTTATGGGCTTATGCCATCATTGAATCATATTTCTTTCTTTGTGGATGTTAGTTATGATTTATATGTGTGTAAGCAGTTGGGGTTCTTGGGAATTCTTCTGTGTGCTCTTCGGTTAGATGGAAGCAATTCCCATTCCTGTTTAGCCTTCTACTAGAGAGTATCTCACATTCACCCAAGGTTTGCAGTTGGCTTTGGGGAATATGGCAGACTGAAATATAATTTGTTTGATGAAGTGATGTTATTAAAGTAATGATTAATGAAGTAATGATTCCTAAAATGTGGGAGCTACCTCCCAGGCAGGTGCAGCGGACTGCATGAAGGTGCCACAACCTGATTGTTATATTGTATCCCGCTTTCCTTTGGCTTAAAAAAAGAATGTATTTGTGGCATGGAATTGAGGAAAACCTGCAGCATGTGAAACAAGGTTAAGCAGTGCAGAGACATCTCCTGCTTTTGAAGTACAGGTGACAAAATATTTCTGAGACCTCGAATGGGATACAAATTGTGGTATGTTAGAAGCTACCGCTATAAACTCTTTTCTTTGTTCGCAAAAGATGCAAGAAAGGAAAAGTTGTAACTCAGTGTTACCAAGGTTTTTACCAAACCTTGAAAATTATCTACAGAGTATCTATAGACAGCATAATGAATGAGTCAGAAATAGAGACTAATAGAATAGTTTGAGTTGGAAGGGACTTTTAAAGGTCATCTAGTCCAACACCCTGCAATGAGCAGGGACATCTTCAACTAGAGCAGGTTGCTCATAGCCCCATCCAGCCTGGCCTTGACTGTTTCCAGGGGTGGGGCTTTACAACCTCTCTGGGCAACCTGATCCAGTGTTTCACCACCCTCATTGTAAAAAATTTCTTCCTTATATCTAGTCTGAATCTACCCTCTTTCAGTTTAAAACCATTACCCCTTGTCCTATCTCAACAGGTCCTACTAAAAAGTCTGTCCCCATCTTTCTTATAAGCCCCCTTAAAGTACTGAAAGGCTGCAATAAGGTCTCCCCGGAGCCTTCTCTTCTCCGGGCTAAACAACCCCAGCTCTCTCAGCCTGTCCTCATAGGAGCCCTCTGATTTTTGTGGCCCTCCTCTGGACCCGCTCCAACAGGTCCATGTCTTTCCTGTGCTGAGGGCTCCAGAGCTGGATGCAGTACTCCAGGTGGGGTCTCACCAGAGCGGAGTAGAGGGGCAGAATCCCCTCCCTTGACCTGCTGGCATATCATTTATTGTTACTGTATTGTTTGACTGATTTGATTAGCATCTTTAAGAAAAAGTTTGCTACCAAATCGTAAGTTCAGGTGTTACTGTTTAGTCTAATGTGCGTGAAGTTTACACCCTACTCCTCTCCTCTTCTCTGTTGTGTTAGAGTTTCATTGCTGCTTCTCATAAGTAGCTCTGGCACTGATTGGACACTAGTTTCTAGATGTCGGATTACAATATTTTTAATTTGTCACTGCACTTTGACAAGTTCATTCACTTGCTTTCCAATTAGTCTTGGTGTTTATTGGTTAAAATTATAGTCTCTATCTTTAATACTACACAAAAGTGGTTTTATTAGTAATAGGTCAGATTAAGGCTTTCCCATCCCTGAGGTGCAAATTACAGACACAGGGCTTTCTCCCTGGTCATTCCTTGCACCAATATTTTCCCAGTATTTCCCAGTAGATTTGAAAGCTCAGCCAGTCTTTCTGGAAGAGGAAGTCGTGCACCTTCAGCCAGGATTCTGCTTTAACTTTCCCATGGTAAGAGCTCAGCTGAGAACTCCAGCTGTCTTGCTGCTGACTGAGAGTAAGGGCTTGCGCCTGTGAAAGACCTCTTTACTGTTCAGTGGCCGAGGAGTATGAACCTTATTTCCAGAAGAAACTAGAGTGACCACAAACTTCTGAGCAAAGTGCCAGATATACTTTTTTTGGCCCTAAGTTCTTTTGGCCTCAAGTTCGGTGGATAATCTCTTGAAAAGCATGTAGACCTGCAATAACAAAAAGGTGGATGAAATCAGAACTGTCATAATTATTCCACAAAAAATGTATGATCATGGCAACAATCAAAATATCTCAAATGTTTACACAGTGTTAAAAGGTGTTAAAAGAACTTACTGTTTACTCTTGAAAAAAATCTATGTTACCATAGACCATTCCTACATCCTTGTGACTTAAAGGCATGAGTTATGTTTTTTATTTTACAGCAAGCTAGAAAGCCCTATGATGTCCGAGATGTTATTGAGCAGTATTCTCAGGGTCACCTCAACCTGATGGTGCGCATCAAGGAGTTACAGAGGAGGTATGTCAATGAAGTTCAGTGTCTGTATCCGTAAACACCAGAAGAGGGATACTTGTAAATAAGTCAGTAATTGGGGCCAGGGATCAAAAACTGACAGGGTTACAGGTGCCATATTGGTAGGACTGTGCAAAGTTACGGAATATGAAATGGCATTCAAATAAGGTTTTCTTTTCACACAGGAAGAAAAAGGCAAAGAGCTTATACGTTTGATGATCGGGACTTAAAATTTTCATTATACTTAAATGTATTGCCTCAGTCCCTGCTAGCTTTGACTATATGCTATAATGCAGGGGATGTATTGTACATACAGAGTGAAATACTGTCACCTGCTCTGGTAGAATTGCGCTTAAGAGCAAACCAAGAGATGACAGATGCAACAAGCAAGCTGCAGAAGAACAAGGAAAAGAGGAAACAATGCTGTTCACATGGAAAAGCAACGGGCGTGGTAAAACTTTACAGTGGTTAAAGAAGCTAAAGACCAATCTAAGTCTAATCCCATTTTGTTGGTTGGGGTTTTTTTTGGTTTTTTTTTTTAATTTCAAGCTATTCTTAGCCCAAAGCAACTGCTTCACTTACAGTACGAACTAGAACTACTTGAACTTCACTTTGCTTGTTTGTGAAGAGGTGTCCCCGCTCCAGCTAGAGAAAGAGAAGATGCTGGTTCAGGCTGATAAAAACTAAAAATTATTCTTTTTGTTTTATAGGTTGGACCAATCCATAGGGAAGCCATCTCTTTTTATCTCTGTCTCAGGTAAGTTAATATGAAGGATGTGTCTAAAGTTAATCTGATGAAGATATAATTAATGGAAAATACTTGTTAAAATACTTCTTATTTTGTTGCCGAATTTTTAAACAGTGCTAACCAGTTGTGGTCTGATGTTTGGGCATCCACAATAGTATTTAGTCAACACCTTTAAAATAGGGTTGTTCTTATTTAGATATTTTAAGCACCTACTGTCACTGAAGTTTTCAAAATATTGGCTCTAATCTCTCTGAGACTCACCATATTGTCAATAAAATGGTGTGCTATGATTACAGAGTTCCTATGAAATCAATAACATTCATATAAGGCTTTGATAGCTTTGGAAAGAGACTGGAAAAGTAGCACAAAGTACTAAGTTTGTTTGTGATGAGTCTGGCGAATGAAAACTCTCTGTTAATATCATTTTCAAACTCATGTTTCTATATAGTTTATAGGGGAAAAAAAAGATAAAATGTTACCAAATGCATTGTTCAAGTTGGCTGTAGGGTCTTTTGCATAGTGGCAGAATGATTTTAAATGGTAATTAAAACATTAACTAAATTGGGAATAGTTTTGTTCTCCCAGGTTAAAGCATAAAACTAAGGTCGAAAGTGCCTTAAACTTAAGGGCTATTAAAAGCCATGGCATGGGCTAATGCTATAAAAAGAAACAAAAAGCTGCTTTTAAGGAATAGAACTACCAGCCTGGCAAAGGTGTTCAGTTACACTGCGTTGGTGGGCTAGTTAAACACACCCTGTTGCGGCTTGCTGCTATTTTGTTATACCACCATATATTAATTTGAAAATGTTTCTTGTTCCACAGAAAAAAGCAAAGATCGAGGGAATAACACGATTGGTGCCAGGCTGAACAGAGTGGAGGACAAGGTAAGCCTCAGTTAGACTGGTAGCGAATGAGGACATAGTCTGCGATGGAACAGTGCTTGTTTCATAGGATGTGGGGAAAAATTCAGCTTAAAAGAGAGTTGAATGCCTGGCTTTTCCAGGTGGTGGAGCATAATTTTTGTGGCGGACTGCATTTTTGGTTCTTTCTTGACATTTTAACAGAATAAGAAAAAAACAGACTTTAATTGATTTTGGTCCCCTTTGGGACTCGCTTGGGTTTTTTATTTTTAATTGTATATATTACACATGTCTCAATGCTCTACTTCCTTCCTCCACAACAGATAAAAGGCCCTGTTCCTTTAATACCTCAGTATATTACTGTCTCTAAGATTTGCCTTTTTTTCGTTGCTCTGCTGTTTATATAACTCCACCTACAATTTCTTAGAGAGAGCGATAGCAAACCTTGTTCTGTCCTGGTTTTCATTTCTTATGACAAATGGAGTTTCTCCTTTCAAGTGACGTGAAGCCATAAAAAATCAGACTTGTTCTATAATCTCAAATTAACAGTCAAGTGCTTTGTAATCCTTTATTTCAATGCTGGCTGTGCTTGAAAAATTAGATGGCAGGTAGAGGCTATGTCATTGTTAAAAAATACAGGTTTGCCTATGTTGGTATTAAGGAAAGAAAGGGAGAGTTTAAGAGAAATGGTTGGAAGCCTTTACTGATCTCTTATAGTGATTTGGTGAGATGGTGAAAGAATTTCTTCACCTTAGGATTATTTCACTCATGTATCTTAACTCTTCATTCGATATTGAGTGAAATTTTTTCTTGAGGAAAAGAGCTTTCAGAGTGTTTCTTCCACAACTGTAAGTATGTGATAACGTCATGAAGGATTTGTTCTGAAGAAATATCCAGCAAATATTCTGCAACACAAAAGAAGTGTGAGCACCACATCCCAAAGGATACAAACTGAGCACCCTGATCTGTATTGATTCACTTGTGACATATCTGTTCCTTACACATTTCTCCTTAAATATTTAAGATAAACTTGAATGATGGTACTCAGAACTATGCTTCAATCTATTGGAAATAAAAGGCATTTTAAAGGGAACAGGTGCCTTTTGGTATATAGAGTGACACACAGAAAGGGTGAAATAGAAGGTAGTGCATTTTGCACTGCTGGCAACAGACGGGGTACACCTATCTCAAAAGGGGAAAAGGATCTTTGCACAGGAGTTAGCAGGGCTCATTGAAAGAGCTTTAAACTAGATTTGAAGGTGGAAAGGGATAAAACCAGGCTCGACAGAGATAAGCCTGGGGGTGGCATGCCAATGTCTGAGGGACGATGTGCTAGCAAGATCCTTCAGTCTGCCGTCTCAGTAGAGGTAGGGGATGGAGAGCCACGCAGCAGCAAAGACGCAAGGGTTATAGATGTGTTAGAAACCATGGAAGCGCCTGAGAATGGTCATGTAGGTATTAGGGTTTCTGTCCCCCAAAAGGTGGCAGGATCAATAGCCCAATTGAAGTGCATCTACGCCAATGCACACAGCATGGGCAACAAACCGGAGGAGCTGGAAGCCATTGTGGAGCAGGAAAACTATGATATAGTTGCCATCACGGAAACATGGTGGGATGACTCGCACAACTGGAGTGCTACAATAGATGGCTATAAACTCTTCAGAAGGGATAGGCAAGGAAGGAGAGGCAGTGGGGTAGCCCTGTACGTTAGGGAGAGTTTTGACTGTCTAGAGCTTAACGATGGTGACAATAGGGTTGAGCATTTATAGGTAAGAATCAGGGGGAAGGCCAACAAGGCAGATATCATGGTGTGAGTCAGTTATAGACCACCCAACCAGGATGAAGAGGCAGATGAAATATTCTATAAGCAGCTGGGAAAAGTCTCACAATCGCTAGGTAGGAGTTGTGGTGAATGAAGTTAAATCCAGTTGGCAGCTGGTCACAAGTGGTGTTCCCCAGGGCTCAGTACTGGGGCCGGTTCTATTTAATATCTTTAACAATGATCTAGATGAGGGGATCGAGTGCCCCCTCAGTAAGTTTGCAGACAACACCAAGTTGGGCAGGAGCATTGATGTGCTGGAGGGTAGGAAGGCTCTACAGAGGGATCTGGACAGGCTGGTTCAATGGGCCAATTGTATGAGGTTCAACAAGGCTCAGTGCTGGGTCCTGCACTTGGGTCACAACAACCCCATGCAACACTACAGGCTGGGGGAGGAGTGGCTGGAGAGCTCCCTGGCGGAAAAGGACCTGGGGGTGTTGGTCGACAGCCGCTTGAATGTGAGCCAGCAGTGTGCTCAGGTAGCGAAGAGGGCCAATGGCATCCTGGCTTGTACCAGGAATAGCATGGCCAGCAGGACCAGGGAGGTGATCGTGCCCCTGTACTCGGCACTGGTGAGGCCGCACCTCGAGTACTGTGTTCAGTTTTGGGCCCCTCACTACAAGCAGGATGTTGGTCTGCTGGAGCGTGCCCAAAGAAGGGCAATGAAGTTGGTGAAGGGCCTAGAGCACAAGTGCTATGAGGAGCGGCTGAGGGAGCTGGGGTTGTTTAGCCTGGAGAAAAGGAGGCAGAGGGGAGACCTTATGGCTCTCTACAACTACCTGAAAGGAGGGTGTAGTGAGGTGGGGGTCGGTCTCTTCTCCCTAGTAACGAGTGATAGAACAAGAGGAAACGGCCTCAAGCTGCGCCAAGGGGGGTTTGGGTTGCATATTAGGAAAAATTTCTTCACCAAAAGGGTAGTGAGGCACTGGAACAGGCTGCCCAGGGAAGTGGTTGAGTCCCCGTCCCTGGAGGTATTTAAAAGACGGGTAGATGTGGTGCTCAAGGACATGGTTTAGTGGTGGACTTGGCAGTGCTAGGTTAACGGTTGGACTTGATGATCTTAAAGGTCTTTTCCAACCTTAACGATTCTCTGATTCTAAGAATCACTGTGCAGTGCTCGCTCGGATCTGTGGTTGGTAAGTGTTCTTACACGTGGAAGCACTTTCCAGAAAGTTTGGATTACATTTATTTATTTTCTCTCCGTAATGTCAACTAACAGTGTCAAACACTAAAAAATGTCTTGTGACTTGTGACAAAGAGCAATGACTTTTCAGTTCAGACAAATAGTTCTCAAATGACAGCTAAAATAGCTTCTCAGTGCTATTTGTAAAATCTCCAACGAGCCTGGGAAACTTTGGTGTCGTACTGGCTCAGAGATAAGCTGGTTTGGGGTTATTAATTACTCTTTTTACATCCTTACAAATAAGTACACCGTGAATTTATAGTGACTGTTGTTTTATGTCTTGTAATGGGACTGTAAAACACTCCCTGTTTAATTTTAGTATAGCCCGGTTAAATTTTAGCCTTGTTGTAAGTAACAGACCCTTCTTTCTTTGCAGTTGCATGAGGTCATCTGTGGTTTCAGAGTTGTATGTTATCTGCCCTATACAGCTAGTCCTATCTGCAGGAATTTTATCTGAAAGTAGCTGAAAGGCTAAAAATAGAGAATTTCGGTTGGACTCGGCAAACAGTGGTATACATGACAACCCACTAACAATGCTGAGATCACATTTTTGCTGCAGCTGCAGATGGTGGCCAAAGTGAGTTTTTTTGGTATTTTCGCTCTTCGAGATTGGCTTTCTCTTTCTTGTAAACTACATGGTACGTGGTATGCTTTCAACATACAATTAAATCCTTCCTGAGCTGAGAACTGTATAAAGGATATCTATATTGGCTGGTTTTAAAGGTGACTACATATTCTGAACAGTTATATCCCATTTGGTTTGTGAATTAGTTTTGAATCTTGGACGTCTGAAGGAGAGATTTTCAGGGGTGCAGGCTAGTGTTAGCATCTAACCACCTTTTGTGCATTTGAAAAATCTTCTTTAAGTAATTTTAAAATGAGCCATAGCCTTCTGAAATTATTTGGACACTCCTGCTACAGCAAGAAATTACACAGCACTTCCCATGCCACAGGAATAAGCGGAGTTCTTCTAATAGATCTTTCTCAATGGTCATTAGTATGCTCATTGCAGCAGAAAGCTGGTGTACAGTTGTCAGAAAGTCTGTGTTAAAGCGGAAAGTGAGTGAAGAAGCCCTGAGCCTTCATTTTTTACACTTTTGGGTACTTCTGCTTATGGATGTCTGCTGTCAGCACAGGATCTACTACTTACACATCACAGAGGCAGAATCGAATTTTATGGATATTCCTACAGGCTTTTGTGGAGGTGGATTTTAACTCAAGAAGCTTTTACAAATAAAGCTAATTCTGTCTTCAAGAGTATTTAATCGTGTTTCTGGGACATCATGTCACTCTTGCAAAGCTTTGGTACTTGCGGCACACGTGAACATGCTCTAGAGGCACATGTATGGCTGGCAGTACAGAGGGGATGGCACCTGAAAGGGACATTTTAAAAATAAAATGCTTAGAGTCAAACAGCAGTATATTGACAGGAATTATGATGCTTTATGGCACAAATCTGAATTTCAGAGTATTGAAATCAGCAAAAAATCATGTTTTCTTCTTTTAAATTTAGGAACATGTTTATGGGGAGGGGGCAGTGTCTGTAAAGTCTGTTCATCTTGTGCATTGAGGGAAACTTTGACCTTGTAATAAGTATACAGTTTGTTCTAATGTGACTAAAGATTGTTTCCTAATATGCAAAAGCCAGGAGGATGAATCACACTTGCAGGAACCTTCCTGTGTAGAATTTTTTCATTTTGGCAAGCAACAAAAGGTGGTTTTGTAAATGTAACTAGAAACTGCACAACCTGATAGGCCTTCATGAAAAGAAATCACAATCCAACATGTAATGACAGCATAGTTTGACTTTGCCATTGTTCTCTGTTGCTTATAAAGCTGAAGGTAGCAAATGTAGTTCTTCTAAAGGTGTATTGCCATGGCTGCGTGCAGGCAGCTGCAGGTACCCACCGTGCCCACACCCTGATCTGTCAGGACACCAGCCAGCTTTGGTCCAGAAGGCATGTAGCTGCAGTAGTGCTCATAAACTAAGCACTAAGCAGCAATGGTCCAAGTGTGTGCATGTAGATACGCCGATCCAGTCCCTCAGAGAATGTTGTCGAGCAGGATTACAGCAGCAAATCAATTTATTTGTGGTGACCAACCTTCTCTCTTTTTATCCTGAAACATCTGTGAATGATCGTTCAGCCTACCCTCAAGAAACCTGGCCACTGCTGGCTTGCTACCAAAATCAAAAACAGTTTTTCCAGATAGGCCCAGCTGTGTGTGTGCAGCGCTGTTAATCCTCAGGCAGAGAGCACTGCGTGCCAGCGGTTTCATTCTGGGTGTGCCCAGCAGCTCCATCCAGGAGCAAGCCCACAGTGCACTCAAGAACTTCTGTATGCTACATCTCCTCTTTTCTTTTCGCTGCTTTAATTGTAGCTTGGCTATAAATGACTGTAATGCTAACTTTTTAGAATAAATTAATCTGTTCTTTTTCAACCTTTTGCCAATCATTAATTTAGATATAACAGGCGCAAGTGCAATCAGCCACGCTTGTTGCTTGGCTGCCCTGAGATAATTCAGTCTTAAATATGGGCACTGCACAAAATCATCTAGAATATACAGCAAGGGCTAAAATTGGCAGTGCCTGGAGTCTCGCCAGTCTGTTGTGCCTACGTACCAGACTCCCCCAGATGTCAGTAGGTCCTGCCTGTGGACCTCCCAGAGCAGAATAACAGAACCGAGATTTACAAAAAAATTTTTAAAACCATTCTGAGCAGTACACATTAAGCCCTGTTCTCTGTTAAGTTGTTTTAAAAATAGGACTTAAACTTCTGCAATTATTTGGACGCTTTAAAATTTGCCTTTTAAGAATAGTTATAGCAATCCAAAGCAATTTTCTGGCTGTCCCTTCTATATACTCAGAACTATTCTCGTACCTGACAGGAAGTACAGTATTAATATCGGTATTGCCAAGGTCACTGCTAACATAACAGTCTTTTTCAATTATACAGAACATTAGGAGTAATGCTATCTACTGCTAAATTTTAAGTTGTAGAGATTTAAATGGAGATTTCTGTTTACACAGAAGGTGTGTAGTAGTGAGGCATGTGACACCTTTTAATGTGAATCCAACAATTCTGCAAGACTGTTCGTTCCAAGCATATGCACATTTTGCGTGCTCACAGCTGCAAATGTGAACCCTTGTATTCTGACTAGTACCAACCCAAAGAGCAACATGCAGAACTTCAAACATGCGGCGCAGCACTGAACAGAGAATCATTTCACTTCTTCAGATTTACTTTATAAGCAGATTGAACCACTTTTTAAATCAATTAAAAACAAATCTATCACGTGAAAACATTAACCCTAAAAACCCTGTGCTGCTTGAGTTGCCCGCTGAAATCTGAACTGATCTTGGAAACCAAAACTGAAAGGGAGTTCTTTCTTTGCATAGTTCTTTTGAGTTCTGGTTATGGTGATTTGGTTTTCTATCTTCCATCTACAATGTCTTTGATTGTTAAATGTATAGATCCCATGTTCAGTAAAACTGTAAGCATATGATCTATATTTGATACATTTTTCACTGTGAATGCCGAGTATGAAACTTTCGAAGAGAAGTGCGAAGGCTTTGAGGTGGCTTCCAAAAAGTGGAGGAGACCTGTATGTTACAACATTAATATACGTGGTATGACATTTTTTTCTGGCTAAATAATTTTTCTGTAATTGTTTTGCCAGAACATTGATTCTATCCGTACGTGTATTAGAAACCAGTTTGGCTGGAACCCTGTTAAACACAGCCCAGCTGAACAGAATGACCATTGAGAAGTCTAGGTCTAGCTACTGATTTTACTCTTGCTCTTTCCTGCTCTTGCTTTCTGATCAACTAATAGTTCCCCATTGCAAAAGGTTTCATATCCAACTTATTTCTTTAGTTGATTTGCTCAAAAATATATGAACTTGAGTTATATATCGCAGAGGAATTTCACTGTAATGTTGATAAATTAGATGTTTCATTGTATCACAAGGTAACTTGTAATCGTGCCATTTCTAATAATGAACTCCCAGCCCATCCAGCACAGAAAGGTTTAGGATGTGCTCCAGAGCCCTTTAAAGGTGATGGGAGTCTTTCCTTTGACCTGGCAGGCTGTGAAGCAGGCCTTTTAATCAAAACATAAGGTAGCCTCAATGAGCCAACGTTTCAGCCTTCCTTCACCAGGGTAGGCGGAAGCATTAAGCTTTATCAAAGTTTGTATGCCTTTGAGATGATTTGTTCTTTTGGTTAATGTGATACAGTTTTGCTCAGTAACACAAATGCGTTATTTACATGACAACATTTCTGTCATAAATGGAGGTATAAATCTGTATATATGTGTGTCTTGTTATTGCATGCTCCATATTTACAATCCTAAGAGCATACATTAGGTAGTTTAACATTTTACTTAGAAAAGTATTATCTCATCTACCTCTTCCTGGGTTCACAAATACCAGGTTTCATGTTGACAGCTTGCTCACCTAAAAGAATTCTTCATGTGTGGCCAGTCTTGCAATTTTATGTGAAATATCTGCCTTATCTAACATAGGATCAAACCTTGGTGGGTTTTTTGTCTGGTTTTTATGGCATTCTGTAGCCTGTGGGAACAGTTACTGTGCTTCCTGCTGTAACATAGCAATTAGTGCAAACTTTGAAAAAGGCCCTGACTGACGATGGCCTTCTTGCACATCAGTGTGTAATGGATAGGGACATTTTGGCTTTATTTTTAATTGAATAATGATGCTGAAAAATTGATGGTAAAAGACTGACAACCAACCACCTTCTGAATTTCTGGTCAGTGCTGGAAATCCTGGTTAGATCCATTAGTCATCGGTTGGAAGAGACGGCCTCAGAAAGTGTCTGGTGTGGAAATATTCAGCACTTCGCAGGCTGAACCTATGTGAGGCAGTTCAGGTATTGAATATTGGCAGCTTCTGCAATAGGTGTGTGAGGATTTGCCTTCCTTATAGCTACAAACAGAGCAAAAACTGTGGGTTTGGATTGAAATTTTAAAATACATGCAAAATCAACAAAAATCAAAATAACCACCACCAAGCAGTTACTCATCTCGTATACAGATCTTGCAATAATGCAGAAGTAATAACTTGAGGGATGTGGAGGAACGTTAAGAGGCATATGGAAGATTAAGTATCCCTATTAATTTAATACTTAGTCTTTTTCCAGATGCCGAAGTGCAAGCATACGGAAGCAATTTTGGTGCTGAACTTTGTGATGGAGGATGCCCATTTTCTATAAATTGGACTACAACTAAGCACATCTTTCATCAATCTAGGTCATTAGGCAGCCTTAAAATTTTAATAGCTTTTCTCTCACCAATCTGAAAATATCTCAGTGGGTAAACAAAGAAAACCTGCAGATTTCCATTTCCAGTATCCTATGCTTTCCATCTCCCTAGCTACAGTGAAATAAAATTATCAGACATACGTGTTAAAAAGGAAAACAAAAAATAATTACTTGTAGGATTCACTGCTGCCAGAAGCTTTGGTAGCCAGAATAGAAACAAACTGAGAGACAGATTAGGGAAATTCATGGAGAAGGGCTCGCGTGAGGATTATTAAACAGGATGTCTGTATGTAAACTCCAGTTTAGCAAGTACTTTAAACAGTAGTCAGTGATGAGTTGGTAAAAAGAGGAAAAGCATGATTTTATGTATATGTACTTTCTTACACTCTTTTTTGAAGGCTCTGCTACAATTCTTGCACCAGAAACAAGATAACTGGGTGAGATAAACTTTAGTCTTGTTTGATATAGCCCTTTTTATGCTAGGTTGTTATACACAGCTTCTTGCCGCTGGATTTGATCACCCATACAGCCCCACGCAGCTGAACGTTGCTGTGCAGTGTCTTAGACCTGATCTCTTTATGAAGGCTGTGCAAGCAGACCACTGTGCCTGTACAGAGGACATTCCTGGGAGGTTTTGCAGCACTGTGCCTTGAAGGTCTTTGGAATAGCCTTCACTTGCATCCATTTGTTAGCACTAATTTCATCTGTTTGAAGATCATTAGATCCTACTGCAGCACAAATGAAAAACGATCAATTTTTTGCGTTAATGTTGAAATTGTTTAATATACTCCATGTTAAGACTTATCAGTAACCTGTAGGCTATTGTCTAGGCACAGTAGCTTAGATACAGTTACAGATCTGGCCTACAGAGCAGTGTTACAAGCTATCATGATGTTTATGGTCTATTTCTGTAGTGTCGGCTCTTGGATCACAGGAAATGTGACGATATAAAAAAAAACCCCAAAAAACAAGTCTAGCATCTGAACATAAATAGCCACAGACGGTGAGGATACCGCAGCTCATTAGCTTATTTGCAAGAATTGAGAGTATACACTCTCTCAAGCCTGTACAATAAAGTTAAGCAAGACAACATATTAACTATATTCTAGAAAATAGTGACTGAAGGTAGTTCAAGCTAGCACACAGTTGCTGTGCTAGTGTTCAAAAGCAATGATTAGTTAAGCAATTAGGTCATTCAGTCACGTGCAGTCACCTGTGATATTCCTCTACATATTTTATTAAAAGTAAAACAGCAAAAGTGAAATATTCCTAAAGAAAAGATTTCCTGTTTAGTTGAGTTGCTATAGATTTTACCCCAAATTTCTAACACTTCTGGATGCAGACAGTAGTTTGGAAGCATGATGCTGAAGGCAGAGTGTAAACCTTTACAAATATAAAGTGTTTTTTATATATATATGTAATTTTTTTTTTAATCTCATTGATTTCTTCCCTGTTTGGGATCTGATTAATGACTTTTGAATTCTTAACACTGGCAACAGCTGCATGCTTGTGATCTGCATAGCTGTTTACTTGCTTATTAACAGCAGAAATCCCAGAGGAATTTTAGGTAACATGCAATATATCCTATAAAATCTAGGAATTGCGGGGGGGGGGGGGGGAGGGGCGGGGCAGGAAATGGAGGAATGAAATAATGCATTACCAGTTGATAGTCTTTTAAACAGTCTTCAGATTAGTTGCTGGTTTGGGGATCAGCTGTTCGTGTCTATATTTTAGTAGGTATGCAAGTGGATATAAGGTCTGCAAATTGAGATGACTCGATTTTTTATTAAACCACATAAACCCTGTTTTGTCTGGCATTCAATGATAAACCCAAGCAAGATTTGAAACGTAGCTTGCATCATTCTTGTGCATAGACTGTTTACATTTGATGTGGAATGGAAATGCATGGTGAATATGCCGAAAGAGAATGTGGAACAGTTGTATGGACTAAATACCCTGTAGAGCAGATCAGAGAAAAGGGATTTAAACGAACAACATGCGTGCACAGTGTGCTACACAGAAGACTTTTATTTATCTTTCTTATAGGTTAAATGAAAAGAAATGACCACAAGATCATCTCTGCATTCTATTTCTGTGTGTATGTTGCAGATGAGCGACCAATAAGCATTCTAACATAAATGGCAAATTTTGGTTTTGATACACTAGGATGAACCTCTATTGAAGTCAGATGCATCAAAGTTGAAATTGTTCCTTGTCAAAGATCTGTTTTTAGAGTGATCTGGCTGGAATGAAAATATTTTATTTTCATTTCCAGTTGAGTATCAGGGAGGAAAAGTGCATGGAGTTGAAAGGACTCTATTCAGGCTGCAGCCTTTTCAGGTTGGAATCTATTCAGCTCTTGGAAAAGATTCAGAGTAAAGGAAGGTATACTCCCTTTCTTACACAAAGTCCGTACCTTCTGTCACCCTATCTGCTCCCCACGCTCCCCCCAAATAAAAATTGCAAAACAGAAATGATGCTGTGCTGCTTCGATTGCAGGAGAAGGAGCCTTTGCTGTCTGACTCCTACTTAGAACTATGGGAGTCAGAGGAGAGATAAGAAGAAAAATAGGCAGTTAATAAAAAGTAGAATATGAACACCTGGTTCAAAGTATACCTACCCCTCCTAGAGCTCAGGAAACCAAGATGGCAAATATAGTTTCCTCAAATCCTTCTCTGTTCCTGCATCCTACCCACTGGAGTTGTGACAAAACCACGCTTCATCTTTCAATAAGAAAATCAAGATTTGCATTACTTCTATAAAAATCTAGAACAAATAAGATTACGATGACTTTTTACATGTTTTTAAAGTATCCCGCTGTTTCAGCAGTTAGCACAGGGCTGTGAACCCCTGTCACAGGTTCTCCTTCTATTGCAAAGTAACGTGGTAGCTCCAGCGATCAGCCAGCAGCCCAGCCTGGCAGAGTGTGATTGCCCTTGTATGCTATGGGTGCGATAGTCTGATGAGCTGCCTCCCTTTAGGATGGACCTTCTTTGTGGTAGCTTCATTAGGTTCACCATAGCATGAGTGCTCCTGCTCCGACAAACTAAACACACAAAAATAGAAAAAGGGAGGGGAAAAAGAAAATATTGTTTCCCTCTTTTACGGCTAAGGTGCAGGAAGTGACTTGCCCGAGGTATCACAGTGGCATCTGTGGCACAGCCAGGAATTTAACTTAAGCTATGTCTGGGACTTAACCACAAATCAGCATTCCTTTTTGTTATTGTGTTTAAAAGCCCCTCTAGTTTTGAATAGTTATATTGGCCAGGGCAGTGTTCAACATAATCATAGCCCATTAATACTAAAACCATCCAGTACTTGAGAACAGCGTATATAAACACATAAACCACACCAACCCAGCCAATATAAATGCACTGGGACTATTTTAGACAGTAGATTTTAAATCATTTGGAAATTAATCTCCTAACATCATTTTGTTAGGAGCCTAGGGGTGGAGAGGACTGAACATGGTTACATGACACAGAAACTGTCCTACATATAGATAATTATGCATGTAATATGTAAGCTAAACAAATTATATTAAATGCTGTATTTTCACAGTCAAGCAGAGCGAAATATTCAAGTGAGTTCAAATATTCATGTACGTTTCTATTTTAAAAGTCTTGGATCCAGCATTGCTCACCATTGACCCTTCTCCGACATCTGTTAATCTTGGGTTTATTTCAATTTCTTTCTCTTTCTTTTTTAAACAGATGACTCCACTTAAATCAACACTTGGTTTCCATTAGACAGATAGAAGGTGATTCACTTAGTAACACGTGCATCTTTATCTAGTTATGTCCTAATAGCCTTAATATATCAAGGAAGCTGGTGTGATTAACAGCACTAAAGGCTTTGTCAGACACTACACCTAATAAATACTGCCCTTTGTCCAGCCATAGAAAAAGAGTGAATAAATACATTGTTTCCAAACTGAAAATGTGTACAGCCTTATAAATATTCCAATATTATCCCTATAAAAAAATATGTTGACAATAGAAGTTACATCTACATATATGTCTGTGTTTGTACATGTCTACCAATCCAAGTGTGGGTTGGCTCTTTGCCCTGCCTGGGCTGTCCTTTTTCTGTTTTATCATTTCATGATGGAGCCACCATTCCTGTGTGATTTTCCTCCTGTTCACTTGAGCTTTGTGCAGATTCTTTGATAGTTCTTTGTCTCTGGTTGTCATAGCTTATGTGTCCCAGGGTAGCTGGATATGTGAGTATTAGTTGTGCCACTCTAGTTAATGTTAGCAACAAAGACATCTGACTCGGCTTGATTATCACGTATGATAATCCTGCCAAATGAGGTAGTCAAAACAAAAAGCCCAAGAGTAAAATATATTCAAAATGTCAGCTTGAATGGAGATGGGGTCCTTGCTTCACCATAGCTGAAGTTTTTTGGAAACTTTCCAGTTGTGCCACCAGTGTCTGTGATTGCATGCTGTCATCATCAGGGTACCGAAGGAAGCCTTTATTCTGCTACTCCCAAGCTTCTAGAGAGTTTCAACCAGAGGAGTTTTAGAGGAGGACACCTTAAAAAGGAAATGGGCAAGGATAATTTTCACTACTTCTCAAAGAGAGACTGGCGGAGCCATAATCACAGATCCTCTACCTCTGTGTTTGCCTCATGTTACATTAGGGAGTTTTGGCCAAGCTTTGAGGTCGAATAATCAGTCCCACACAGATGCTGCCAAAAACTCTCAGCAGAATGTTGGTAGCAGAAGTGACTGGGGAGGAACACAGTGCCCATTCATTGATGCAGAGGAGCAGTGGTTTCTGCTATAGCACTAACCCCATGCTCTTCCATCTAATACAGTGCACTGCAGGCACACTGGCTTGGGGCCCAGAGATCCATCTAGCAGCATTTGGGTGGCACTGCATCCACGCGTGGCTTTTTAGTTTGGGCATGATACTTTGCAAAGGTCCAGCTGTTTCTGGTTTAATCTTGGGCAGCACTGGTTCAGCTATCTTTGCAGCACACTTTTGATTGTAGCCAACTTGACACGATGCTCAGAATGAATGGGTCATTCATAGGCTGCTCCAAGATAGTGGTTGGCAAAACTGGTTTTGAATCTGAGCCCTCTGAATCTCTGTGCAGAGGAATTTCTTCATCTCGTGGCTGTTAGAAAAAAAGGCAGTGGAAAGTAATTTGCTTGGCAGAGAGAAAGGGGAGGAGGAAGATGATCAGTTAATGGTGCTGTACTTGAGAACTAAAGGGGCAGTGATTGTCCTGCAAACAAGGTCACCTTCATTTTGTTATCTGTGCACTGGCTGTACAACTTCAGTGAATAATCGATTATGGATCATCATATCAGACCTGAAACAGAATGAGAACTTTTTTGTTGTTGGTTTGGAGTGGGTTTTTTGGTTATGTTATTTGTGGTAAATCCAGAGAGCCCAGCTTGATGTATGTTATTTTGTGCTAAGTCCAAACAAATAGTTTCCTTTTTTTCTCCTGTCCCTTTGGTATTTATTATCAGTGAACATGTAGGCCAGCTGTCATTCAGTCCTGAGGTGGATGCTGTAATAAAAACCTGACCAAGCACAGTGCACATGCGTAGCAGTTGTTTAGAAATGCTTCACTGATTTTGATGACTACAGGATTGGCATCTTTTCTTTCCACTGCTGGTGGAGGGGCTGCAAGATAAGAGGAGAAAAGCAGCAGCCTTTGAACTTTGGGTTTTTCTGTATGCCATATCTGAAGGTATAATTAAATTAGGACACAAATAAATTCATTCGATACATCAGTGACTGCTACATTTATATTATTATTCAAAGAGCTACATGTTAGAGGAGTGTGAATTATACTGTGAAACAAAGCCCTAAAAACAACTGACCTTAATTTTTCTGCACGGAAGTTCCCCATCCGTACACTCCCCACCACCCTTCCTGAGAGAGGCTTGTGCTAATTAATAACTGTGAAGCAAATAAGTGTTAAACTGGTAAGTGCAGCAGAAAAACTTAGAGAAAAATAAATTGTTCTGTCTTCAGAGGCACTGAGATGCACTGAGGTTGTTGAAGTCTTTGGGATCTATGGCCTATTTGCAGTGCAGAAACATGTAATGGAATTAGTCCAGCCCCAGCTTGATAATAATTTAAGTTCATTTTTCTCTCCAGCTGCCCTGTATTTCTCCACAGCTTTGACCTGAATAGGCATCTTCACCCCTCTTGGCTTCTGCTCCTGAGTGAAACCTGGGATGCTCATCTAGGCTGCAAGCTTTCTGAGCTCCAGCCTTACCCTGTGTTTAGATGGCACTCTTCTGTTTTCCAGTGGTGCTCGAAATTGGATATTATCAATGCCAAACAATAAAACAGTATTCTAGTCCAGAAGATTTATGTATTATGGATGCCTAGGCTTTTAAACATAAAATATAAACAATGTAAATACAGCAGTAACAAATCAAAACATAGGTCTTTTCTGTGCTAGATAAATAACTAATAGTAGTAGTATAAAAGCTAGTAGTACTCTAAAAAACAGTAAAGAAGTTCAGAAATTGTCATAGAAAAATGTGGATTCATCCATTTATGTAGTATGATTGTAGCAAGGAAAAATAAAAGGAAAGGAGTTACCAAGATGAATTATTAGAGGTAAATTGGGTTAAATGTAAGTCCAGAAAAATGTAATTGCTACATATATAGTACTATTTCAAAAATTTTGTGTGGTGTTTTGATCACCATTTCTTCTGGAGGAAATTATTGCTAACCTTGGAAAAGGCAGGCAGGATAACTTTAAATTGAGATTCCTTCTGGTACAAAATTCTCACAAGTGTATTATTAATTCACAATAAAAGTGAGAATTTTGAGTAATTTAGATGACTTTCTGAACGACATATAAGTATTTCTTCAGAGTAAAGTAAAAAAACCTGCAGAGTAGGGTACATACTGGTCACACTCAGAAATGCTTTTTTTTTAGGCCACGGGTGGAAAAGCTTAGGAACAATACCAATATTTTAGTCAGCAAAGCATCCAGGAAGCCCTTGGAAGAATATGGTAGCCAACAGTTTAAGAGACAGCTAGATATCTTTTTGAAATGATCTACATAAGCTAACACAAATTGAAGGTGGTATGAAGGTAGGGGCAGACTGGTTTAATTAGAGGTTTCATTAAGGATGAAATTGTATTAGCTAAGCTCAGCTGGCAATTATCAGGCAATAACTCATGGAATAGGGATCTTCTCTCCTTCCTCTGTCTTTTCTATATCCTCCTCTCCCTCGCATGAGGCTGAGGGAGCTGGGGCCAGAGCGTGTCTCCTCGCTGTGCTGGTGAATACTTGCGTCAAATCCTGTGACGTCTGTGAACTTGCAGCAGCTTGAACCTTGCATCTAACCTGGATCCCGGAGCAGCTGGAGGGCATTGTGGAAAAAAAAAATAAAAAAGCAAAAAACAAAACAGCGCCAACAAATAAAAACTCCTTTCCAGTTTCAAAAAAATTGTCTGGTAAAGTGTTGGAGCACATCCAAAAGCTCCTTGGGTGTTGTCCTGATTCTCAGCAATGTAGAAGGTAGAAGGTAACTCTGGAAGCATGTAAGAGGGCTGTCTCTGGCAGGACAATGTGTGTGCACATACGTACAGACTGCGGTTTACCTCCAGCAAGCCTTGAGCTCAGAGAATTGCAAGCTTTTCTGACCTGTGTTTTAAACCCAAAAGAAGCAGAAGTCCTTTCACAATGCAAAACCCCATTTTCTTCTGCTTTACCATAGAAAATCCCCCTCTCCATTGAAACTGAGAACTTTGCACTCCATAGTAAATAATAATGAGGATTATTCTAAAAGACTCAGGTTATTTCTGCCCTCCTCCTAAGCTTGCTTTCATTTCATCATAGGTTTGTTTTGTACCAAAATGAAGCTGTGAGATACACACATTGAACAGGAATCAAAGTTGTACTTCCATTGCAGTCCTGAAGCTAATCGGTTGGCTTGCTGCTACAGGCATCCGCAGGCACCTTGTACTATAGTACAGTAGTGTTATGACTTTGGAGGCCCAGCTATTTTAAATCATAATGGTGACACAGTATGCATGCTTTCTTTCAAAAAGCCTGGGCAAGCCATGCTGGGTTGATTTTCTTGGCACGCTATGTACCTATAATTTTGTCTTCTGTTTTGTAATGTAGGTATCCGGGCATAGAATCAAAAAGCTCCACTGGATATATAAGAATTTTTTTTTAAAGGAAAACACAACAACAAACACATTCTTTGCTTTTAGATTGATAATATTCCTTTAACAGCTATAGATGTTTAAGAACAAAGAAAGTGACTGGGGGAAACAAGGAAAAAGAAACATTATGATTGTGGGGGATGTTCTGAGATTTTTTTGGCAAGACTGTCCAGCTGGTTTGTTAGCGAATTTTTCTACCACGATTTTGGTCCTCTGCTGGTTGTGCTTACAGTGACTGGGTTACTCAGGACAGCTAGAAAAATGTATATGCTGTAACAGTGGTCAGCTGAACTGACTTACTCTAGAAGAACTGTCTAATGGATGCAGTTTAGTCTGTGTCGATTTCCATCGTTCGTGCTGCTAAAGGAAGTAAAGTCAAGATAGAAGGATCAGTTCTGGTGCTCCCCGTTTCATCTCCCAGTAGCCTGGTTTTCCAAGGTGGTGGCAGGCACTGTGGTTGCTCAGCATCGCTTTAAAAATCAGCCCCTGCCTCTCCTCTGGAAAGAAATATAATGCCGTATTGCCTGCGCACGGTTGGAGAGACAGCTGCTTTCCACACTGAGGACGCTGAGCATCAGAAGAGCTAAAGCCACCCTTGCTAATCACTATGAAAACAGAGAGAGCAGAGTTCAACAAGGTTCTCAAACGATCTGTAATTTGGGATAATGGTGTGATTAACCTTATGATAATAGCATGAAATGGATAAGCATGGATAGCTGTATCAGGCTCCATTCAAGTACAAACAGGAGACCCAGCTTCAACTGGAAAGTAACTAAGAGGGACCTTTCTGTTCCTGTTTTCTATTCATCGTATGAAATTGGTAAATGCTACCTATACTATTAGGGAGGAGGCTGAGGAAGAGTATCTCCTGCTAATACGCTTTGCTTTTCCTACAGTGCAGGAAACTGCCCAAGCCTGAATATAAAGAAAAAAAGCGGGTGAGGGGGAGTTGACTAATGAGGTTTTATTTGCATATTTTTGCTAGAGATCCATCACCGTAGTATTGGAGTATTACAAATGAGAACTTCTTGTGCATGCGTTATTTGGTCATCCCATAGCTATTTCCTATGCATCGATAATCAACTGCTCTAAAACACAATATTGAAAGACATTGTTGTGATCAAAAGTTTCCGTATTTTCCCCAGTGACTTTTTTTTCTCCACTCTGAGAAGAGGGCTTTTCCCCGCAATGGGGAACAATACGTTGCATCCTTTTTTTCTCATCTTCTTTTTCACCTCAGATTTGTCCATTCCCTATGACTGCTGGTGGTGGTGCTTTCCCTAAGTGTTCAGATTTAACTGCTTCTGTCAAAGACTTTCTGATGTTACTCTTGTTTCCCAGAGGCAAGAAGAAGAGGATAGCTTGGGTTTGGTTCATGGTAGTCTGTAGACCTAACGCCCTTCCAAAAGTGTGTTCTGTTTCCAGACAAGAGGATTTGATTTCAGAAAATTAGTCTCTGTAGCTAGTTGTAGGGAGGCAGATTGGTTAAAGTTTACAACCTCTTTTTGTTTAGCCTCTGGAACAGTGCCATGGAGTCTCAAGTTTCCTGTATAAAGAGAGATCTGTATTCGGTCAGAAGGTAACCAGGCAAGGTACATGAAGGCTGCAGGGTGAATGGCTCTTTCAACAATGAAATCAGTTTGGGCTCTTTAAGATCCCAGCAGTGCCTTGTCTCAAGACAGTGTTGAGCAGGAAAAATTCCTAAAAACTTCAGGGGGGCAAAATAACCACCCTTGAACAAAACAAAACATAACTTCAGAAAATACTAAACAGGAAGAAATTTCCTGAAAATCTGATGATCCTTATGAAGTTCCTTGGCTCTCAGGGAATCAGAAGAGGTGGGGGCTACCCACATCTTCATTTCCTTCCCAGTGAGTCCTGTGTGCTTTAGTTGCTCACATGCATACACATGGGGAATAGTATCTCCTGCAAAATATCTTGATGCGCTGTTGTTCTGGGAGAAAATGCACCGATGCACCTTGAGTCTGAGGATTAAGGATCTTAAATAGTTATTCCTGCAAATATAGGATTCACCTCGCTCCCATCTTCCTGAAACTGAAGGTGTCACTCTACAATTGCTAAATCGCATTCATATGTTACTCCAGGCTCCAGAACCTTTGCCTCAGGCAGAGTAAAAGACAGGAAGAAAAGAAACACGCTCTTAGAAACATTGCATTCAAGTAACAACTTATAGTTGCATTGGGAGAGATGCAGCAGTGAAGCTCTGTGTTTTTGCAATCTCATTTTCCTGATTTCATCAAATTAGTGAGGGAACACATCTCCTGTTTTGTTTGCTCATTTATTCCTTGGTACATTGTAGCCTTTCAGTAAGTTTCCAGTTGCATGCTATTTGATTCTTTCTTTGCAGTAATTTACAGAATAAATTCCATGACGAAGAAAATAAAATGCTAGGAATCTGATTTTGGCCATCTTTTCACATGGTTTGGAGAAGTGTGCAAATTGTCTAGATGTGTGTAAGCTCATCCTTGAATATCAGCAAGTTAACTCCGCCGGCACAGCTATCTAAACTTTGCCGTTTGCAGTACGTAACTTTAAAATGTTAGAAAACTTGATGTTTCACTGTTCCTGAGCACCATACATCTCTTCCACTACCAGTTGCTACTCAGAAAACATCACCAAATTAATGATGGTTTATTTAGCAAAGTCACGAAAGCCCCAATATTTTTTGAGTATTTGTGGGACCTTGGTTTTGGTAAAATGATGAGGTTAAGGCCTGAATTAATTTCATGCAATTCTAGATACGTAGAACCATAGCACTAACATCCCTTTCCAGGCAGCTGAGAAAGACTTTATCCTCAAGCCAGCTTCTGCAGAGTAGGTGGGGTGAACCCAAGGCTGCTGCAGTGTGCAGGGTGGAGCTGCAATTGCAAGGTGGCTTTGCGAGGTCCTGGCAATCTCTTGCTTTTGCTCATATTACAAGCTGGTCCCTTCTGTGCTGGATTTTTGCAGGGATATCCAGGGATTGTAGGTCTTGCAATAAAACCTTCCCAGAAGTAAGCATTTCTTGTGGTCTTTTTCTCTCAATTCCTGGTTTTCTAAAAGTACATCTGATACAAAGGTGTTTGATTATTTGTCTTTAAACAAATGGGCTGGAGAAGTGCTAGCCATGGGGGCAAGTGTGTTGTGTTTTTCCTGATTGACTGGTGCCTGTTTTATTTTGATTTTTATGAAATGCTAATTATTTTTTGTACTCTGCTTAAACTAAGCAAGAAACATGAAATAGGTATGGAGTCTAGTTCACTAAGTGTGCGAGGTGATGCCAAGCGGTGTCAAGTAGTCCTCTTCTGGCAACAACGGGCTGTTGTTCAGTATCCTCACACAGGTTAACCGCAGAGCTGCTCCTGAGAATCCTTCTGATTTATGATGACATTGCTGGCAACAGCCGAAAGCTCTCTAGCAGAGCTTTCCACAGTGCTGTGTCAGCAGTTTCTTATATACACACACACATTCTTAATATACATATTTATAGCAGAGAATTCTGACCCAATTCTAGTATTCATCCTGTTTTTCTTTGCACTTAAGTGATGTTTATTCAGCAATAATGTATCTACCTACATCTCTGGTTGCAAGTTTAGCGTCTGTACCAATTACAAAGCTGTGCTAGTCAGAACAGCCCTGGGAAATGAATTATATCGATCTTGTGTTGCAAGTGCCTTGCTACGAGGAATTCTTGGGAGGGGAAGAGGCAAGTAACCGGGTTTCTGGGATGATACTACTTGTCTCAATAAAGCACATAAAATGTTATCAGAGAAGCAGCTCTGAATTCACATACATAATAATTATAATACAATTAAAAATATAATTTGTCATCAGAACTGTTTCTGCTACATTTGAAAGATACATCTTTTCCAAATTAAAAAAAAAAGCCTTTCATCTACATATAGCAGAATTTGCATTTTAATGTTTGTATCCTGTAGTATCATTCTTGATACCCTGTTTTTACCTAGCTATTATAGATGTTGTGACAATATTGAGCTACATAGTGTAATATAACAGTTTCTAGAAGGCTGTCGAGATCTGGACAGTTACATAGTTCAGGCTTTTACTCCTTTCTTTCAGCTTGTGAATGCATAAATAAAAAGACGTCAAAGCACATAAACCACTTTTTTGCTATTATATTGGTATTTTATTGTTTCTTGTAAGCAGTCAGTGCAGAGGCACGAGGTTAATGATAAATGGTGGCCAACAGGAGGGATACAATGCACATGATGACAGGTGGGACGGAAAGCATTGGTGAGGCATTCCTGCTATTGACAGAGATGTCTGGGAATACCCAGCCTATACCGTGTTCAGGTCCAAATTCTTCCCTTGTGTGCAAGTGCCACAGTATATCACATGCAGGCACCACAAGCCTGACTTTTTCTGCTATTATGTCGCTTTCTGCTGTGATATTGTCCAGCATCTCAATAGACTTTTCAAGGAAATAATTCTATACCACCTATTGAAGAAACATTGCCTTCTTAATTTTGCAAAGGGGATTACGGTTAGTATCTAGAAGTGCCTAGATTTGGTGTTCTCTGTTTTTACTAAAGAAACTCTTGTAGCCTATGAGTGAATAATAAGATTGTTTTGCTTGAACAGATGGATTATTATTCTGCCTTTTTGTTTGGATAGGGGGTTATTTTTAATAATTTGCTTGACACAGTAGGATTTGGAAAAAGAGCTACTGAGTTCTCTCGTGTTGTGGAAGTACTCTTGATCACAGATACATTAAATGCAATTTAATAGCTTCAGTAATGAGAACACAGTAATGTTCTCACATAGGTCTGTGCCATACCTCACTTGGAATACAATGGGAGCCAGATGTAAGCTGTAGGGACTATGGGGAATGAGGAAAATTTCTGCAGTAAAGGTTGTGTTAAGAACTGGACTATCTCATTTACAGAATCAATACATTTGCAACATAATATGGCTATGCATATCCTTCAATAGGGTAGAGAAAACAATAAAAAAAAGACAACAAAATTAAAGTTGCACCTACAATTTTTGTAGTTAATAAAGCAGGATCGGACAAGTAACACGTTTTTTGTTAGTCCCTGCTATTTAATTCCCTGAATGCTGTCCATCCTGGGTGCTAGTGAGACAGAGAAAGCTTGTGGGGACAAAAAAAAAAAACCACAATCATACAGTGAAAGTGTTACTAGGTTTTCAGAAATTTAACAGAATGAAGGAGAAGGTTTATTAAATGCAACCGTATGGTTGTGTGATGTCTCGTCAACTGGGCTGGAGACTCCTGTACCAACCACACAAACTTCTGTTGCCTACATGAATAAAGTAGCTTAATAAACCGTAGTAGTTTATTGTCCAGTCCACAAACCAGCCCCAGGGCCAGACACACAACCCAGGTGTCTGCTGGTGCTTGCTGCTGTCAGGGACTGGTGAGCCTTGGTAACTGTGGTTTCCATTCAAGGCTACAACAGGCAGTGGCATTTTGATGGATGCAGGCTTTTCTGTCTATTTTCTACCAGATTTGATGTCTCCTACTGTGTACTCCTCAAGGATTTTTTCCCAGATTTTTTTTTTCTTCTGAAGCCCGGAGGCCTGGAAGTTGATTTCCTTTACTCTTTCCAGTCTTCGCTCATGTTTATCATCTCATTTCCCCACTGTTCCCAGGCTCACCTCTGCCATAACTGTTTTCCAGGTGGTTCCCACTCCCTCCTTATATATGTTTTTTTCTCTTGTTTGCATTTGCATCGGAGGTTTTTCCTGTGTTGTCTTGGCTCAGATAGGATTAACTGGCATTGCTGGGTAAGTCTCCTGCGCTCACTTGTGGTGATCTCAGTCTTGGTGTAATCCACACCAGACCTGAATATTAGGCAAAGTGAAAGTCATGGTTTTTTGCTGCTTGGGAGCATGGGCTAACAGGCTGCTAAGGGATATTTACCGCTGGCATCTCTGTACTGGGAAGGTAAACCCTGCCATTTTCCAGACAGTAATACTGTGGTTTTCAGGTGATTAGCAAGAAAGCACATCCTTTGTCCAAAATGTTGTCGTATCAGAATTGAGGTTTCTGCTTCCGAAGATGGAGAGCCAGAGCTTTCCTAAAAAGTATTTTCTTTTTTTTTTTTTTTACATAAATTCATTTTTTCTTGACATCACTGTTAGAAAAGGCAATTAATTTGTCGTCTGAAATTTCCCAAAGACTTTGAGGCAGATATTCAACATGAACAAAACCGGGCCCAAGACTTATACTTGGCAGAATTACTAAAGAGTTATCATCTAACAGGAAGCGTGGGATAGACTATACAACTGCTAACGCATTAGTTACAACCGTTCTTATTACCTGAGTGAATGTCTGACCCATTTTACAACTCTAAATATACATTTTGATGATGATTATAAAACCTTTTACAATTGGGCATGTCAAACGCTAACTGAAGGAGGAAATGCAATGCCCTCTTAAGGATTTGATTTTATGACCGTAGAAAGTGAGTTTTCTTGTCAGTCTTCTAAAGCCTTTTGGTATTTGCTTCTGCCAAAAAAACAGTATTGGTGAGACAGTGTTATTTATCAGTGAACAAGCAATTCACTGCACTGGGTAAACAGGGCTATAGTTCCAGGAAAGCTCAAAAAATAGGAAGATTTCATGAAATGAAAAAATAGTTTTGTGCTAAATTTGTGTGTGTGTGCATGCATACACATACGTGTCTACCTAAGTGTTCCTTTGGTTTTTGTAGAAGATTTTGAAACATTAGCTGTAGTAAAAATGAATAAATAAATATCCATAGCTGCAAGTGCCTTGAACCTGTCACTGTCCTCTTGGGCTGTGTCAGGCAGCACACCTCTGTAGTAAGCACAGCAGACTATAGGCAGGGCGACTCCTTGTAACCAGCCAGAGAGCACCTTCAAAGGAGCGTGAGCTGAAGTGGAATTAAAAAGCAAAGGGGAAGCCAGGAGATAAAAGAGATAAAGGCAAACTTGCCCATGCACTACTGTTGTGGGTACCTTTACAGCAGTCCATCTGAGTAAGATTGCCAGCCTCTTTCTTCAGTATTATGATGTTGCAATACACCAGCACTTAAAAAATCAGTCAGCAGTTTCAAAGATTGTTTTCACTCTACCTTCCTGTGTGTAAGTCTCATTAATGTCAGTCCGACTACAAGCACGCAAGAGAAAAGGACAGTAAGTTTCTAGAGCTGGCTCTGAAAAGCACCAGGAACTGAACAGCAACAGCTGTATTTAACCCTTATTCTAAAGGAGATGCTCTCCTTTAAATTCTTCCCTAAAACAAGAAAAAATAAAATGCCTGTGAATGATAAAACTTATCAGAGATAAAAAGTAGACATTAGGATAATACAGAGTTGCTTGGCATTTCCTTGTGAGTCTGACTCAGCCACAAGCGAACAATTACACGCTGGTTTAATTATGCTGCCTTAACCCACCGGACTCTGCTGACCTTCACTGGAGCAGGTTGTGTTCACTGGAAGCGCTAGCTTAAGCTGTAGCACATTTTGAGGTTATTTGCTCATTGTAAAAACATTTTGTTGGAAAAAGACTATTCCCAAATTTAATGTTGCACACTTGGCTTTAATTCAGCAAGGTACTTAAGTACATGCCATATGTAAGTATAAATGATTACTGTCCACTTCAGCTGGAAGTACTATTGCTTCAGATTTATATTCTGCTTAAGTAGCTTGTTGAACAAAGGTCCTCATTTGTAGTTAGGTTTCTTTTTTTTCTTCCTAACTTTAAAAACAACTGTGACTTTACTGTTTTTAAGAAGCTTCCAGCTTTTACAAGGAGAGTTGAATCATGACTGCCGTGGCCTTTTGTCTCTGTATGTATAAATCCTGCTTAGTGTGTGAAAGCAGAGGACTCTAACCACATGTCCTAAAATCCATGTATGGCTAGAAATTTTTAACTTCCTTATCTCTGGGGATAAGGACTAGACAATTTGCCAGGACAAAAACTTCACATTCCCAAAGATCAGATCACTGCAGTGAAATCAGGGCTAAACAACTTCAGAAGCTTGCTTTATGTGCCAATAAGTTACATATTACAGTGTTGACTGCTGAAAAGCAGCAGAGTCCCATGTGTCCCATTCATTTATGCGGGACTCATGAGATTTCCTTCCAGCCCTTTACTCCTTTTCAGCAGTCAGCACTGTTGTATACTATTTAGGAAGTCACTGATAAATCTCGCATGGCAGTACAGATTAGTGGAAACAGGGTATGATTAGAGCTGGAAGTACTTTTGAGACGTCTGCAAGGTAGGTCCATGTGTAATTTCTCTCTTATTTTCTGCAATGAAAAAGTCTTATCACATCTTAGTCAGAGAAAGGATCCCTCATAGTGAAAATAACTGTGAAGGCTGCTTAGAAAGAAATTGGTTACAAGAAAGAAATTGGTTATAAGAAAGTTGCTGCTTCTTGGGTGTGTAAGGAGGAACAGTGATGAGTTTTAGGCATCAGTAAAGCTCAGAAGACTTGCATGGGAGCTCCTTCCCCATGATATTTTTCACAGTAAATAAATTCAGAGCCAAACATTGGCATCTCCCAGTGTGTCATGGGCAGTTAACCTTGAGATTAGCTGGATGTTTCCCAGCAGCCTGCTAGATGCCTACGGCCGCAGAGGGGTGGGACGTGGCACGCACTGCTCTCAACGCTGCTACATTTGCCTGGTTAAAGCAGCTCAAAAGATGGCCTGTAGCATCTCTAGTCTGAGTCTCCTATCTCTCACCATGCATTGCGTGGGGAGCCTAAATACCAAACTCAAATCACAGGCCACCTATGTAAAGGTTGGGGGTTCTGACACTAAGTTTGGCAAGGCCCAAGTCTGCCTGCAGATCTAGTCTTTATTATATAGGTGCATCAAATCCCTACCTATGTAATGGGTGATGGGATATTTCCTTCCTTCTACTTATTGCTTTCTTTGTTTTTTTTAAACCAAAAGGTTCTTTGCAGCTGGCTCAACAGCATTCAGGTCATGGCTGATAACCCTCTTTGCTCTACTGTCAGTGTAGCTGATGATAAACAGAAAATTGGGAGAGAGAGGCCAAAAATCTAAATAAGTCGTTTCCATGCTCCTACCGTTTAGTGATTTGAATCTGCTGGTGGACTTCTGCAAAGGTCTGAGGAGCAGTGCAAGGCATGTAGTGTGACTTGGCAGGCATCCCGAGAAGGCAGGTTGAAACGGGATGTGCCCAAAGGAGAGGAGGAGAACCCAGGCTGGCTGAGATGACAGGGAAGGAGCTGGAACAGGAGAAGGTGTTGACATTGCAGGGAAGCACACAGAGTCCAGGAAAGACTTTGTCTCATAGTATTTTTTTTTAAATATGTTAACTGACACATAACCAACCAAAGTTTCATATTCTCCAGAGGGTTACCCCCTGTTTTGACATTTGGCATTTGGGGCATTGGATATTTTTGTTTCCGTTTTCCTGTCTCACTGTATTCTTGTTGCCCCTGGTCTCTGAATTAAATGCCACTTGCTCAAAGAGACACCTAGGTCATGGTGCACTCATCCGAGTCACAGCGACTGTATCAAATTCATGGAACTATTGTAGAATTAAGTCCTTTGGTTACGTGCAATTAGTGTAACTTTACAGAAATTACAGCAAAAAAAAATCCATGAGCTAAATCGTTGTGAACTTTACATTTGAACCCCAAAATT
Organism: Nipponia nippon; assembly: GCF_047370975.1. Lineage (NCBI taxonomy): Eukaryota > Metazoa > Chordata > Aves > Pelecaniformes > Threskiornithidae > Nipponia > Nipponia nippon. Next base: position 17,541,705 of record NW_028262291.1, on the reverse strand, counting down.
CATTCTTTTACAATGAAATCACTATTTTACTGAAAATATGAGGTTCCTTCAGCAGCTTCTTCAAAAAGGTACAATCCAGAAAGCCTTGAAAACTAAAAAATAAGAACAATAATAATTACTGATATGAAGTGGCAAATTCTGCATTTAATGTGATTATATCAATAGCTGTTTCTTCTTCCTAAGCCAAACATGACATCCCTTTCCATCGTTTTCCAAGGAAAGCACTCATCTGTGCGCTTGTACATAATCTGGCATTTCTCCTAGCTGTTCTCTGGATAACATGTTGGGTTTTTTTCTAAATGGAGTAACTACTTGTCCATCAAGAATAGTTTGTTAAACAAATACTGAGGAGGAGCTATGACACTGAGCATTTTCCACTGAATATTATTACACGTGCATTTTCATAGCACAACCTCTGAACTTTTATAGATGTCTTACAGTCAAAAGAGAAAAATGGGAGAGAAAGTATAACTAATTTACTAACTGCTGACAAAGTCTCCACATATGCAGGGAATGGGAGTTGCTTCAGGAAGGGAGAATTTCCATTTTTACAGGGTGGCTCCAAAGAGCAGTGTTTCTGCGATCTTCCCCTCCCCGCAGTCACTTTGATTTACAGGAACTTAAGTATATCCAGGATTGCCTTGAGCCCCAGTTCAGTTCACATCAAAGTGTGTGGAAAAACTGCCAATTAACTTTAAGGTTGTAGGATCGTGACCTTGCTTCTAAGATCAGAAGTAGGATCACAAGTAGCAAGTTAGGCAACGTTACACTTCAGGACAGTAGCACCTATAGAGCCAGTAAATTTCAGCGACCTATATTCTGCTCTAAGGGGAACTGAACACTGATTGTAAATATGTATGTAATCATGCTTGGGGGAAATATCATTACATTTTTCACAATTTTAAATTATTTTTACATTTGTTTTCGAAAGCTATTTGAGAATTTTGTGCAAGAAAGTTTTAGTATGGTACTTCTCCTTTATCAGAAAAAAATATTTTTTAAAAAATACATTTTTCAATATATGTTTTATATATGTAAAAGTGCATTTTGGCTGAAGTGCTTACATTTCATTTGAGGAATCAGTCTGAAATTCTGATGACCAGGCAATGCTGCCTGCTGCTTAAGCACTATTGAAAATGTCTCCGGAGGTCAGCTAAGTTTGTACTGGCGTCTGCAGGTGAGCTACTAAACTGCATTATCCAATTGCTGTTTGGAAGACACATCTTCATTCTCCCATCCCATCAGGTTCCCTACTGGATTAAGACTCTATAAAGTGCTGTGCTTAGGGATTTCTGTGATGTAGGGCTGGTTGGTCAGGTGCCTTATGGGGAATGCATTTTAGCTAAAGAGCCCCGTCCATCTGGAAGGATGGAGGGGTTGGCCATCTGAACTGCTTTAGCCATGGGACAGCTCTGCTGCTCCAGGTGGACATCATGTAATGTCTTGCCAATCTCAGAAATTGTATTTTGACAGTGTCTATTTTACTCATTCAAAAAGGAGTCTGTATTCAGGTACAACACTGTGGCACTTTGTGTTTTGTACTTTGACTGTAAGATAAATGCATTGATAGTCTTTTTCCCCATGGGAATTGTCATGAGTGGACTCATGGGCATTTCTGCTGAAGCGTGAGAGCTGCAAGAGTTAAGGGCTGCATTTTCCAACTCTTATGCTGCTGTCTTGAGTACAAGCTGCTTTTACCAGAGGAGGTGCAACACCACTTGAGAAGTATTGGTTTCTTTAGTGATGTGCAGTGCTAACATCAAAAAGTCCCTCGCTTGGGCTTGATGTGCTTTTCATTAAAGCCCCTTGGAGGTCAAACAGTGCCAGACTGGGTCCCAGAGGCACAGAGCAGAGAACAGAAGAACTCTATCAAGTTTACACGACACAGAAACACTTTCTGCATATGGCTTCGCACAGAATACTCACTTTGAAATATTTTGCCTCACATAAAAATCACCGTTTTTTTTTTTTTCAAAGCACAATGACTTCTAAGGAGCTGTGTGATTTATTGTTTGTCCTGTACTTTTCCTTTGCTTTATAGAATATTTAATTAGCAAAGGTCCTTCTGTTACTGCACCTTTTGAAACAAGTTCAGGATCCCTCTGACAGCTGCCATTTTTTATACCCTGATACCATTACCTGCAGCAAATCTCTGCTGCTCGAGCTTGCTTTTCTGTGATCATACTCAGTCACGAAAGGCCGTGGAGTGTCCCAGCCTATTCCTTGTCTTGTCTGCTTTTTTTTTTTTTGAGGAAGCCAGATGGTGTGTGCCACATGTAATTTGTGTCAAAACTAGTTAATACTGAACTGCTGCAGCATTTTTTTTTTTAATATATGGTGGATCTCATTTCATAACAGTTGATGTATTTCACAGCTGTTTTGGTTAAAGGACAGTAAGTGCGCTCTGAGCGAAAGAAGCAGGTACTCGGTCATGGAGACTCAATCCAATAAGACAGCTCTATCTTATGCTATACAAATGGCGTTTACCTCAGTATGGTTAACATTAATCTCTTTCTGTAATACCGACACGGATCATTTTCCTGAGAGCTGGAAGGAGATGCTACTTCTCTCCGCCTCTGGCACCTCAGTAGATGTTTAGTATCTGCATTGTCATCTGGTTAGCAACAGCACATGCATAAAAGAGATTTGTTTCCATTGAACAAAATCTATGAAATTAAGCTTTGTTTTCATTAAATCTATTATTTGGGTCTGTAGCATGATGGATGACAACTAATTCCAATGCAGCTGAAAAGATAATTTTAAAAGACAGTGAACCACAACAAAGGCAAAAGCTTATGTGGAATACGTGGTTGGCTTCATGGCAGAAGTTGCATAAAGGAACAGTATATTCATACATGACAGCATCCTTTTCAGAGGGAAAAGGCAGGAAGATTAAATAGAGTGGATGTTGTAACATGTGTTTAATGTACTAAAGTAGGTTCCTTGCCTCAGTAACATATACTTTGATGAGAAGAATTTAAGATCATTTCAGATGATAGAAGGTGAAATGTTCATGGCAGAGACTACAAAGCAGCAACGTTTCTTTTGCAGGTGCTTGAGCATCAGTGTTTATTAGTCATATATTACAGGAAAAGCTGTTTTGGTAATGTAAATAACTGATTGTATGTTCACAAAGCAGAGTAAAATTATTAAATCAAGATGTTGATTGTAGCGTTGCTCTGTGGTATATCTAACATCCAGTCTAGATGGTGGTATGGACATTTTTTAGTTTCAATCTTATCTGTACTTTATTGGATGAAACGTTACAGGTTTTTGTGCAAATTTACATCATCTCAATTATACAAAAGATCAAGAGCCCCTAGAGTTGTATTGGGCTGCTGTATTCTTAAAACATTTTTCTACCAGTATCTGTGTTATAGGCGAATACAGTACATTAAATTAAGCGGTCTTGCAAGATGCCAATGATTTCTTCTCTCTGATTGTTGAAAAAGTGTTGGGTTTTTTTTTTTTTCCCCTGCTTAATCTGTTTCCAGAAGAAAACTGTCCAGTTATATCTGTTTTGTGCAATTGGCTACAGAAGTCATAATGGGATGTAAAAACCCAACACATAAACCATGATGATAGCCCTGTGTCACTGGTGGAATAGACTCTGATATCATTCAGGACAAGATGGCAGGCTCCTGCCATCCTTCTAAAGCTTATTATTTAAAAAGGTGTGTTACTGGCCTAAAAGAGGAAAAGAAATTCATCGTATGCATTGGTCATTAATGTTTATAAAAACGGGACCTTGAAGAGTCAGGGTGTGTTTGACCTTTGACTTGCAGAAAATTCCTGGCAGCTTTGTCCAACGAAAGGACTATTTACAGTGGATGTAAATGTATGATGTATGTATGTATGATGAGTTCTGAGATTCGTCTGTGATACCATGAAATATCAGGAGTCACTACCTAAATGATTCAAAGTCAGACGAAGTAAACGAACAAAACACCAGAGTAGGCTTTAATGTCTATGTACGAATTTGTAAAACACTCCCTTGGAGGCAGGCTGTTACATCTACATCTAACTGGCAGAACCTGTTGGTACCTTTTACAGATAGCTACATTTATCTGCATATATTTTTATAAAGTAGATAGATATAAACCATATATACACACATATATATTTATTTCAGGAATTGAATTGAGAACATTTGTGAGAGATGAAATTAAATCTTGCTTCCAAAAGATCTGTTTTTAAATCTTACAGCTTTGTTATGGTAGTATGTTTTATGTTACATGAATTACGTTCTTTAATGTGAATATCTGGAAGATACATTCACCATCAGATTTAACTTGCATTTTGGAATGTCCACAGAAAAAGGATCAGCGGAGCAGTAATAAAAACCAGGCATTTAGTAAATTTTTTTCTGACACATCTGTGAGCAGTAAAGAGACACAGGGTTTTACCAGCCCCAAGCATTCAATCATAAGTGAAACTTTAAAACTGCAGTAACAGCAGCGCTGTGAAAACATTCACTGAACTGCCACAAACTCTCTACTTACTACTGAAAGCCTTAGATAAATATTGAACGAAATTTCTTATTGCAAGGCATGGCAAAGGCAAACAAACACACTTTCATATCCACTTTTTTCGCCTCAGAGGTACATCAGGTGACACAGAGGCACGCTAATTGAAGTTGATTTTTACAGGCTTGATTTCCAGGCTCTGAGTTGCTACAGGTGCATCTCTCTTGTGGTTAATGGGAATGAAGGGCTGAGGTCATCAACATAGCAAAAGAAAACATCATGAATATACAAAATCTGCATATGTGGCCACATACAGCTTCTGTATTTTTCTCTTTAGCTTAGCATCTCACAAATGCTGTCAAGTTAATTTAAAGATTGGGGTCTGTTTTGTGTTTTGACAGTATTAGAAAAGGATGTTTACAAGACAGGCATTAAAAGATGCAGACATTCCCTTAGTTTGTAAAGCTTCAGCTCTGCATGCCTAGGTAAATGGGGCTTTCACTTCATGGCATGAGGAATGCTGTATTATTTATCTTTGGGCAGATTTTATTTTCTGTTTGGGTTTTTTCTGTTTAATCACATTCTCTGAAAATATTTTCAGTATTTCAGATTTGCAGTAAATTTTTGTCTGATATAGGATGAAAATAACATGACAAAAAAGAAAATCATATATTGCAATACCAATATGAGAAGATTTGCTGTTTTTCTGGTTGTGTTAATAGCAATTGAACCTGCAGAATTGAATCCGAAGTGACTCTGCCCGTGGAATGGTTTCTGTGTTCTTCTGCCTTTGCCCTTGGGGAAGCCAAAGTATAAGAAAATCACCAGAATGCTGATTCTGTGCCCAGAATGCTTAAATTCATTTAATGCCAGGAAAAGCAAATATGTGCATCAGCAGTTGGTCAGGTGGTAAAACATTTAATTGTTTTTACCAGTAAGATGCACTGTGGAGAGTGCTTTTTATGCAGCAGTCTTTGGACAATATCCATTCACATACAGCGTGTGAGCTCTGGGGCGGATGGGACTTTAACACAGGTACTACTAGGCTGGAAGCAAGTCATACAATGGCAGAAAATATGTCAGGTCAGAAACAGAAAGGCAATAAATGTCATTCCTGTGCATTATGGCTTGGATTTCCAAACAAGTCTAAGGGGCTTAGCTTCTCAATGGCCACTGAAAGTGGGAGCATGTAGGAGGGACGGGGGTCTGAGCACCACCTCACGGGCTGTGATGGGTATCTCCATTTTGCATAGGAAGTGCCACCTCTAAGTTCAAAATGAAGCACTGGCCTCCACAAAATTCAGACTCCCCTAGCACTGGGCAGAAAGCCTCTGGCACATGTCCACGTTGGGCCAGCCTGGGCAGGTTGCAGAAGAGAAAGCTCTGCTTGTTCAGGTGGGCCCCAGCGAACTGATGACTGCGGTTTGAAGGGCTCATATTTGTCCCAGTGGCAATATCATGGAGCCCGTGTGGCACATCAGGTCAATCTGCTGCTTGCTTTCTGGACCTTTAAAGGTCCCTTCCATCCCAAAGCGTTCTATGATTCTATGAGTGACGTTGCTTGTAGCAAGGGTTTGAACTTGAAGCAACTGGTGAGTAGGAATGCTAGAAACCATGTCAGACTGCTTTCTGAGGAAAGAGTATCTCAAGAAGAGGTCCTTCAATATCTCTGGGTCCTTTTGAAGTTCCTGGCTTAGGACATCAGAGTCTTATAGCTTGATAGTCAGCATTGTTTACTTTAGGAGTAGGCAAGCAATGTGTATGCTAGAAACTGAGTTAAACTGACACCTTTTCTGCATTTAGCAGCAAGTGTTGCAAAGTGGGCCAAGAACTACACGTGTGCCTGAGAGCTGACGTATGTATGTGAGCAATGCATTCGCAAAACCATCCACAATAATGGGCTCAGTATACCCTCATCACAGCAGGGGTAAAGACCAGAGGTGGGTACAGGTTGACTGAACCAGATGCCAATAAATGAATGAGCAAGACACAGTGAACAGGCAGGGGGCTGTTGTGCTCTTCTCACCCAAGGATATGCTTCGGTTCTTTCATTTCTGTCCTCTTTGTCCTCCATACTAGTCCCTAGTTTTCACACTCTTACCTTTCCTTAGCAAATGGGATTTTTCAGGGCTCTGGAATAAGCGAATGATACAGCCTGTCATTTCTTTGGCATCCTACCTATCTGCAGCATACAGTCACCAGCCCCTAGATCAGGTTCTGAGCGTAGGGTCACTTGCCTCCTGGGTTGTTCCTGCTAATCCTCCACTCAAAGGATATAGCAGTCAATTGAGTAAAAGTATAATGATTTGAAAAGGAATTTTTCGTTAACATTAAAGAAAAATGAAGACCCTAAAGTGAGGTTACATTTTGTTTAGTTTGGATGAAGACAGCAACTCTATAATGTACTTTTGTTACCATTTCCATATTAAGTCTGTCAGATTATCAGGCTAATTTTGAAGATTTGTAAGCAATTATGTGGTGATGATAGCATAAGTAAAATGTGTGACTAAACTTGTCTGGTCAATAAAAGGAGGGGATGAACTCTTCTGTTTGGTTTCCAGGTAGGTCAGGGAGAAGTAATTGCTGTGTTGCTCAAATTAGAAATCAGAACAGTTGTTTTGGTCTGTTTAACCTCAGCTATGCCCAGCATGTCCTCACAGTGACCTCCCTGTTTGCTTATGAATAATAGCTCATCAAAGAGCCAACTGGCCACCATTTTATTCTGAATTCTTAAATGTAGTGCACAATTAGTAACATCAAAGTGACCACTCAAGAAATCAAGGCTAGCCCTACCAACCGTGTGGAGAGGTGGTGTTTCTGTTAAGTCTACCTTCAGGTAATGATGCTGAGTTTGCTCCAGTGAGGATCCTTCAGCTCACAACTTCTCTGACCAGAATAATCTTTAGTTCTGCAAGATTTTTAATTTACCTGAGTGATTCTTGCATGCTACTGAAGAAAGTTATTTTTATTCACTGATATCCTAGCTTGACTCAGTTCACTTTCTTGTTTAAAATGGAAAAAAAAAAGGTACATTATTCTGTACTTTAGCGTCCTTGTTTTCTCTTCTTAAAGAAAAGCCCTGCTGTGCAGCGTGCCAAGCATGTCTTGAAGGGTCTTCACATTCTATTGAAATCAGCAGGAAAAAGGGGAGTTAGTCCCATCATTAACTTGGGATCATGAATAGTCAGTATAGGTTTTCATAGAAGATGCACAGGCCCCAAAGTCCCAGGCAAATGTTTGTTTTGTTAGCAGGCAGCTGAGGTCCCACCTTTCCACCCTGAGGCTTGCTTGAACCAGGCAGGGCATCAGACTGGACGATGTCCATGAGGTTGTATTCCAGCGCTGGCTTTGTGGGGGAGTCTCTAGGAGAATAACCTCCCTTTTTTTTCCGTTTACCTGTCTGTGCAACCAAAATAATGATATTTCCCTTGCTTTTTAAAGCACTTTTTGATCTGCAAGTGGAAAGAGCTACCAAGAAAAGCTAAATACTTGCTGCTGTTCATTCTTTTTAAGCTAGCTTTAAAACTATGCCACTACATTCATCAGCAGTTCAGAGCTTTTGAAGGCAAGGCCGTTTTACATTACGGTAATAGTGAAGAGTGTTTTTGCAGTGTGTAAATGAGTTTTATTTTTAGATTAAGAGTAGATGGGTGCTGACATCTGTTAGTGTTTACTGAGAACATAAAAATGAAAGAAACTAAATATTTTGTAGCACTGTACCTACATTTGGCAATAGCAAGCCAAATAGAAACTTCCCAGCTGGTATGTAACTCTCGAGTCCAGGCTGGTTTTAGACTTCTCTGAAGATCTGGCAGTCAGAGCTCTAGGAATATTCAGAGATACTCAGTATGTGGTCTCCACAAATTTTTAGAAAAACAGGTAAGTATTAGAAGTCAGTGGCAAACAGCAATACACTGGCAGTACAAGGAGACTACTTCAGGCTACGTGGATTTTCTAATGCACAAGGAACCACGCTTTAGAAACTTGGACTTTAATACTGCATGACAAAGCCATGGTCAGGCCCCAGTTGATCGGACATAACTGGCAAAATTTCTGTTTAATTCAGCTACCAAATATAGATCTCAGAGCTGAACACATAAAAATTCACGCATATTTTGGAAAAGCACTATAAAAAGTACTTAATGTAAAGTACTATGTCTTTACTGATCTATCACTGTTTCTCTTCCAAATCTCTGCCTTCCTGTTTTCTTTCCACGCTTTGGTGTTCCCCGGAACAAGAAAAATCATAAAACCAACTGATAAATATGTTAAAGCTGCACCTTTTTCCCCTGGCATGGTCATTTCTGGATTCCCTTGCCAATGCTGTTTGCTATTTGATTTGAGTATTTCTCCGTGACCTAGGTTTTCTGGTTTGGCAAACACTAAAAAGGAGGGAAAACCCACCTGGTAGCTGGTAGCTTGGGAGAGGAAAGGCTCCAAGGAGAAGGCCCAGACCCAGTGGTCCCCCAGCCTCTGGCATGGACTTGGGAATTAAACCCTTGTATAACAAGTTTTGCTCCTTTTCGGAAATTTTGAATTTAAAAGGGGATTTTTATAGAAAGGGACTTTCTCACCCTTTACCTGCAAATCCTTCCAGCTTTCCCTACCAAAAGTTTAAGGTAGGATGGAGTGCCAGAAGACTGTGCCTGACACCAAACCAGTGCTTTTAAGTATATAAAGGAAAAATGAAAGGCACCTGGCTTGACTGGAGAGGAGTGGGGGAAAAAAGAGACATGATAGATTTACAAAGTAAATGCAGCCCTACATAAGTGACCTAAATATAGATGAGCATTTCATGTTCCCTTTTACAAACCTTGTGAAGTTTTGAAAGTACTGAAATACTGAAGTGTTTATTTTTTTAAACTTCTGTTGGCTTGAGTTCAGCCCATCCCTTTCTGCGTGTTGAGCCTGCATGGAGGAGCTCCCACCTTGCAGAGGGTGCGTGGCCAAGCCAGCCCCTGCCCCATAACTGTGAGCTGTCATTCCACCCAGGGGCCGTAATCGCGGGAAATAAAATCAACAGGAATGTTACACGAGTGTGTGTACATACCAGTCCTCCAAGTGACTTATTTATAGTCTGAGCCTTAATGTCTGTTCATTAAAATCTCACAGAAGTCGTTGTCCCCCCACCCTTTAAGCTATAAAAGTCTATTTAATACACTCTTTCTCAGAAATCAGCAGCTCTCCAGACCTCGTTGTACTATGCAAGTTATGACAAAAACTCAGCCTTGCGCTGAGCAAAGCTTGGGCTTTGGCATTATTAGTTTCCCCAGCATCGCTGCTGGGGATCGGGGCGCAGCTCGGGGACTTTGTTTGTTTTCCATGTAAGAAAATACAGTAGCATTTCATAAAACGGATTGAGGTGGGGTGGCGCAGTGACAGGTTATTGGCCAAGCTGTGCAGCGCCGCAGCAGCGCAGGCTGGAGCATCGTTAGCCAAAGCACATAATACATCACTGTCCTCTTTCACAGCCAGTGAAACATGATGAGCAAAAGGGAAAGGATTTTAAAATGCCATACTTGACTTTAGGTAGCTCTGGTCTAAAGAAAGTAAGTAAAACGTCTGGGTTTTGGAAGGACAGGGAGGACAAAGAGGCAAAAATGGCTCCTGATTCAGATTTTAAATTATTCAAGCAAGTAGCTCTTGTTCTTGTCATACAGGTACTGAGATGTATTTGGGTACCTAAATGCTGTTGATGTCAGTGGGAGTGGAACACTTAGATACCTTTCAGAGGTTACTGTTAGAGTTCAAGAGAAGGATTTCAGAGACACTGAACTTCACCTCACCTTGATAGAGCAAATCAGTTGTGATTGATGGAGTGTTGGAGGCTTTTGTCTCGAGGTCAGATCTGGTGATGTGCCGCTTCATTTGTTCAGGTATCCAGCTCCAAACCTGTACCTGGCTCCCACCAAATCTGCACAGTCAGCTAGTCAGGAATGGGCACTGGGCTGGTGCTCCCTGTTGGGATCCCAAACTGGGATGTTTCCTTGGGAATTTGCAGCCAAAACATGTACCGCCATGAAACACCATCACCTGCTACTTTGCCTTTCCTTGAATGAGCAGCATATACACAATGGGTTTTGTGAAAGCAGGCCAAAATTTTACTATGTGCACAAAGAAAACTCAGTTTATGTATAGGGAGAGTTTTTCCTTTACTCACTTTCAGTTTATTAATAAAATCTTTCTTGGTGTTTTGGTAACAGTGACAGGTCCTACATTTCAAGTAGGACAAAAATACCTATAAAATCATAACCTTTTATGTTAGTTACAGTCCATACTCAAGCATTCTTCCAAGATCTTTCAAGCTTCTAAATGCCTAAAAGAGTTGCTATTAGTTTAGCACAGTGCTCTGCCAGCCATCTGTTGTGGTTTATATCATTAAATATCAGTAGGGGCTATGTATTACAGAAGAGGGAGAAAAGCTCTGACATAGTAGAGCTCGTCTCCCAGAGGAAATGGTGGAGAGCCAGAGGCTACATCTTTTTGGACATTTAAAACAGCTCAGAGTGAAGCGTAGGAGCTTGTACCGCAGGGCATTTTTGCAGTCCTACCTATGAAACCACAGAGGTCTAGTCTTCCTGGTTCTTGGAGGGCAGAAATCAGGATAATGTCTGTAGACCTTAAGTGTAAGCTACCACTTTGTGACTTTAGAGCACAATATTTTCCCATAATAAATCTGCATTGCAAATGAAACAACTTGAAATATGTGTCTCCAGGAGAAGGAATATACCTTATATGTATTTGCATTTCAATAGCACCTAAAATATGTGGTGCAGGTCTTCTGTTTGCATCTGGCTCTCTTGGATAATCAGAAGCCCAATGCCCAGAGGAATTGCTTTTGAAGGGAACAGTTCACAGCTGGGTCATGAGATTATAACAGTTTCACAGGGACTGACTGATGGAAGAATTGCCGTCAGTTTGGGCTCGTGGAATAGCACTGCATGTTTATGTCTCCGAATGGTCTGTTCTTTTCTGTTTTACCCAAGGGAATAACATCCTGATGGTTTTCTCTTAAACAGCATTAGCATCTGACTTTGCAAATATCACTTTATTTATTCCACTACGCTGCATATGCATGCTTTACTGGGGTCTGTCCTGTCTTCCCAACTTCTTCAGCTGGAACAGGCATAGCAGGTAAAGGACAATTAACAGCAAAGTACAGTACAAAGCACATTTAGCAATTTGCAGTTAATCTGCAGTATTCACCAGTTCAGACTTTTGCATTCAGCTGTGACAGTGTCCTGCAGGAACAAAGGAACAGCGTAGCATGCAGCAAAGGATGATTAAGGTGATAGCCTAGGAAATTATACTTCTCCAATTCACTGCAATTCCTGAAGATGGGTTGAGACAAAGAACCATGGATTGCCAGTGGGCATGTATGTACACAAAGATACAGAGAATTTTGTTCAGACATGCCTAAGCTCCTTCTGGTAATGACATACTTAAATCTAATGAGTGTGCTCTATGTCCATATCGCACACGGTATTTCATATTCGGAAATATTTTAGCTTGCGTATTGTTTATATGATTTTTTTTTAATTAAAAAAAAGACACCAGAAACAAGTAGGAGTCCAGACCTTCAGTCCAAGTCCTTCCCATTTCATCATAAATCATGTCATGGCTTGTTTTTTATGAAGGAAGTACATCTGAAAGCTAAAAATGTCGATTTCATTTACTAATTTCTTGCCAAATATACACTACACTAATCTTTTAAAAACACAAAATATTTACAAGTATTAGCCTTCTATTTGATTTTTAGCTACTGACATCTAATTATTAGGTACACGCTGTGCTCAGAAACGCTACATAGTATCTATTTCTAGGACTCTCCTCAACAGAGCAGGGCAACTATTACAGTGTGGACTCACAAAATGCTGTGCTTCGTCTCTGGGTGTAATCCATTGCTACTTATTATCTGTCTTTATTTTGTTCCTGTACTTGGTTACTTCACAGATTCCTTTTACTTTGTCCTCATTAGTACCCACAAACACATCCTTCATGAACGTCGCCAGTGTTCTTTGTTATCAAACACAGATGTGAAGAAACCGCTGAGATTTTCTTGATTCTTTTTCAGTCATTGGAAATTTCTTTGTTGTTCTCTTTGGTCCCAGTCCAACTCTGTAGGAGTCAGTGATTGTCTTTCCACCAACTTCATTGGCATTTGGATCTTTTCTTTAATAGTTCCACTAAATTAATTTTATTTTCAACCTTCAAGTATGTCTCAAAGTTATTTTATTTTAAAATTCATTATGATTTGGCATTTGACCTTCAAGGATTTTATATGTTTTTGAATATCATCTTCATATTCCATGCTTCTTGTAAAATTCAAACCTTGTTGCAGTCCTTTGCCCATGCGCTCACTCTCCCGCTCTCTCATTCTCTTTTGCAGAACTCTGTTTTCACTCAGCTAACAATAAACTACTTATCATTGGTCCTTACGGGGGTTTAGTTTTAGGTTTCACTCTCCGTAAGGACATAGGTCCCGCCCAAGCCAACTCCACCACCTCTTTCAACTTCAGCAAATCTTGTCTACTCTGCCTCTTTGCCAGTAAACACTGCAAATTTCATTAAAATAGATTTCATTTAATCAAATCAGGCCATGTATTCACAATCATTTCAGACAGTGAACTCGGGAGCCTTATTAAATATTTGTCTTGTTTTCCACACTTTGCTTAATCATCACCTTACTTATTAGTTTGTATTGGGTTTGCATGGCAAGGTTTTGGTAGCAGGGGTCCACAGGGGTGGCTTCTGTGAGAAGCTGCTAGAAGCTTTCCCCATGTCCAGTAGAGCCAATGCCAGCCGGCTCCAAGACCGACCCGCCGCTGGCCAAGGCTGAGCTCATCAGCGACAGTGGTAGCACCTCTGTGATAACACATTTAAGAAGGGGTGGGGAAAAAACTGCGCAACTGCAGCCAAAGAGAGGAGTGAGAATACGTGAGAGAATAAACTCTGCAGACACCAAGGTCAGTGAAGGAGGAGGGGGAGGAGGTGCTCCAGGCACCAGAGCAGAGATTCCCCTGCAGCCCCTGGCGAAGACCATGGTGAGGCAGGCTGTCCCCCTGCAGCCCATGGAGGTCCACAGTGGAGCAGATACCCACCTGCAGCCCGTGGAGGACCCCACACCGGAGCAGGGGGATGCCCAAAGGAAGCTGTGGTCCTGTGGGAAGCCCACGCTGGAGCAGGCTTCTGGCAGGACCTGTGGACCCGTGGAGAGATGAGCCCACACTGGAGCAGGTTTGCTGGCAGGACTTGTGACCCCGTGGGGCACCCACCTGGAGCAGTCTGTTCCTGAAGGACTGCACCCCGTGGAAGGGACCCACGCTGGAGCAGTTCATGAAGAACTGCAGCCTGTGGGAAGGATTCATGACGGAGCAGTTCGTGGAGAACTGTCTCCTGTGGGAGGGACCCCACGCTGGAGCAGGGGGAGAGTGTGAGGAGTCCTCCCCCTGAGGAGGAAGGAGCAGCAGAGACAACATGTGATGAACTGACTGCAACCCCCATTCCCCATCCTCCTGCGCCACTGTGGGGAGGAGGTAGAGAAATCATGAGTGAAGTTGAGCCTGGGAAGAAGGGAGGGGCGGGGGGAAGGGGGTTTTAGGATTTTTTTCCCCAAGTCAAGTCTGTTTTGCCCATGACGGGAGTTGGTGAATGATCTCTCCCTGTCCTTATCTCAACCCACAAGCTTTTCATTGTATTTTTCTCTCCCCTGTCCAGCTGAGGAGGGGAGTGATAGAGCGGCTTTGGTGGGCACCTGGCATCCAGCCAAGCGTCAACCCACCACATAGTTGTAACACTGCAGTGCAGGAGGGGCTACAAGCAAGATCCATGCTTGGTTGCGCTGGACTGACGAACACACATAGGGAAGGAGCAGCACCTGTTGCAGTGTTGAACCAGACAGGGCAGACATGGTGAGAGAGCCAAAGTAAAGTTCCTTCTCAAACAGCTTGAAGTGACTGGCCAGCAGTTCAAAATAAAATCTTTACCAGTCCATCTTCCTTTTCCAGGTTAAAGCATGTGTGTGTGGCTCCCCATGTGTGTGTTTGGAGTTTTGGTGTGTTTTTTCTTTTTAAATCAAAGGCACTGGCTTTCTTTTCTAGTACTGCAAAACTGAATTTAACCTTTCAACTCTTAAGCCTAAAGGCTGCTATCACTTACCACCTCTCAGTGTTAGCATGTAGTTTTTTCTGATTGAATGTGCATTCAGTCTTCCGAACTAGACTCCTAGCAATATAAAAATCACCTTTCTTTGGGTACCACAGTGGTATTAAGAGAGGCCAGTCATACTGGTGCCATTGTAAATGTCCCTTCTAAATCCTTCTGCCACACATTATCCTCTAATTTTCACATCTGCAATTTTTCTGCTGTCTTAGCAATTTTCTTGGACTCAAGACTAGTTAATGGTTACTAAGGGAGAACCTAATCAACCCAGTTAATTTCTGTAAAAACTGTTCTTTCAAGGTCCTCCTTTCAGCAGCTTTAATAAACCTTTTTGTTGGTTTGTTTTTTTGCTAAATAGTTGAAAAGGAATTTGATATTTCAGAATGTCATTAAAGGGAAATACACCCAGGTTATATGGATATACTTCTGCATTGTTCAAAAGCCAGACCTTCGCAGCAGTGCCCAAGAGCAGATGCAGAGCAAGAGCGGAGGGACAGATGCACCCTCTGATGCTAACAGCAGGGAAGGGTTATTTCCCCTACCTGACTCATGTCAAATAATGTCGCTCATTCGTGTTAGGAGGGATTGGCAAATGCATTACTTTATTGGTTTGGGTTGGATTTCTTTTTTTTTTTTCCTGCTTTGAAAAGGAGAGGAGCTGTGATGTTACACAGGAGCTGAAAGTACAGGCAGGGCCAGTACCATGGCAGGATGTAGAAAAATGGGAGACAAAGTCAGGTATGAGATAGCTAGGATCTCCCCAAGTATTTGCACCTAGAGGAGAAATGGCTGCCAGCAGCTTGGTGTTAGAGGAGAAAAGAAATTGGCCTTGTTCCCAATTCTAGAGGACACGGCACAAAAATCACCATGATGGTTTGCAGTTATTTGTACTGCCAGCGGTGCCCTTAGTAAGGGGAAGAGCTGTGGCAAAGTATCTACTTGCTTTTCAATCCCATGGTTAGGATGAATCAGTGCAGCCCTAAGGGGGGGATTTGACTGCCATTACGCAGGCTTTCTCTGCCCTGCGTAGAAGCAGGGCAAATGGTTTCATTCTCCAGTGCTTTTGGCCCTGTATCTTCCTTGAGCAGGAAATTAATACAAAAATGGAAAGTAGTTTGCCATTAACATGGCAGTGATTATCTGAGGGCCAGACTTGGCATCCATTGAAGTCAAAGGAAAAAAAAAAAATTTCCATCAACTTCCAAGGGCTTTGGCTCAAGGCCTAGGAGAACCTCTTCAAATTTCTGAGGATTGCTAGGCTACTGAAAAATAATGTACGTACAGTGCTTCAGTGTACATATGTTGCTTTGATTATTTCATGAATATCACGTGCTTTGATGTTGGAGGCTACATAAAGACCGCCAAAAAAGATCTGTTAACTAATGACTGTGTTTATGCTGTAGTAGGCAAATGCTGAAACTGAATTTGGCCTTTTTCCCCTGGGACCGAATCCAAATAAATGTCATGAAGTAACTGCACAAACAGCACTCACTGGAAAAAAAAGGTCTTTGTTTCACTAATAAGCTCTTTTAAGGAACAATGGATACAGTTTCTCAGTTTTCTTTACATCTGACAAAATAAAGCAGGCAAGAATTCTATTTTAAGGCCCTTTGAATGAAAGCAATGAAAATTGGTTTGCTTAACAAAGGTAACTTCACTAACTATTTGTTGTGGGTAGGAAGATGTGAGAACCCCTATGAATGTTTCTGGATTCCTGAATTCGTAGCTGTGGAGGTTTGCTTGTTTGCTTGTCTCGTGAGGGCAGTTGGGTTCCAGCACAGGGTTTAAGTGGGGCAGATTTCACAGCCCAAAATACACCCGAGAGCTGCAAAGTAGCTAGAGGATGCTGATGTTCAGGAATCCACAAGAATGTGTCTTTCGGTGGGAAGTTACACCATCATTTAGTTTACTTCTGATTCTTGTTGAACTGCAGGTTGGGTATCTGCTTTTATTATTCTTTAGTAGCTTTTAATGTCTGTAGTAGCCCTTTTGGGACAAGTACTCTTTTAGTTGTGTCTTGCAGCCAGGTTCCTCCTGAAGTCAAGCTAACTCTACATGCACTACATATTGGGGAGGGACTGCTAGTTTCCAAGCCATAGACAGACTTCTCCAAACCCAGCCATGTCACCAGAAGTTACCGCCTTTAGCTGCTCACTGCTCTTCTCCTCTCAAAGGCTGCTGCCCTCTCCACCTACTCACACAACAAGTTTTGTAGGAGCTCCCTCATTTGTTTTAAGCAGAATCAACTCCATTTGTTCTGCTCATCATTGGTCTGCACCAAGATAACTGGCTCAGCCTGAAGGTGGGCCTTGTAGGAAGTGTTCATACAAACTGTTGAATGAGCACATCAGTGGGGGTGATCCCTAATGAGGAGAGCAGGGAATGGTGCTGAGCAGCTGAGAGTAGTAACCTCTTCCAACTCACAGCAGGGTCCTGAAGAGTACATCTGTTCATGGCTTCTGTCTACAGCTCCTTTGTAGGTCTGACCAAAATGCTTCTGGCAAAAAAGCAGTTCCTACGGGGGGGGGGGCAGGGGAAGGTAGTTTAAACATTTTCTGCAGGGAAACATTAATTTGAAAGAAATTCCAACAAAAAGTGAAATGGTGCCTCTAGTGAAGGTTTTCCAGCGAGTTCAGTGAAGTCAGAATTTCACACAAAAACATCTGCCTCAGGATTTCTCACAGAACAATGCTTTTTGAATTGCAGGTTTCAATTTGCAAATCTACATTTTTTTTCATTTAAAAAAATTGGTTTCTCCACCAGTTCTAACAGCTACCACCATACTGCTAGAAAAAAACAGGAGCACGTTTTGCTCCCACTCACCCCTGTAAAGACTTCAACTCCAAATCCTCACTGTAGAATTTGACCCTAGCTATTTAAATGGTAAACAACATTAAAATGGATGGGCGTGACTGTAGCCACCAGTCCCAGCTTGCAATCTGTAGCAGTGGAAAGCCTCATTTCCACATGGCTCATCTACGGTAAAGTGTGGAGAACAAGATGTTTATGGCCTGTTCTCTGCGGCACAGGAGACTTACCCTTGCCATCAACTCAAAGGCACTCAGTGTGCTGCCCGCTGCATTCCCTCCAGCTAGCACTCAGTGCTTCAGAGCACACAGCCCTGATGTGAATGCACAAATCTGTAAGCTAAATACTCTATATTTCCTGAAATAACTACATTACAGTGGGGCAGAACTTATATTTTGTTCTTTGTGTTCAGATCAGGGCATTGTCATTTCTGATTTCTTTGTCCTGTAAATATGCATAAAACCCCCCAACTTGTAGCGTACTCATAGTTTAACATTAAATTTCAGTAAGTATCTCTCAGCAGATATTCTATGTTAAATAATTTGACAGTCTGTTGGTGTAAGACTTTATCAAGGGAGTTTCAAACAGTATAGTGCAGATCCACTGCCCCAGAGCTGTAGAACTTCTCCACAATTACCCCTGTGTGTTGCTTAAAAAACATTTTCAGAGCACATTGCATATGCCATAGAGTACGCCATCTCTTATTTCTTCAAACAGGTGAAAAGCATGGACCTTAATGAAGGCATAAATCCTTGGTGGTTAATCTTTCTAAAGAAATGCAGTAGTGTTTGTGCAGGGAGGAAATTATGAAAAAAATCACTAACTGCTGAAAAAATGCAGAATATCTCAATATCGCCATTTATATAAACAGTCAGAAGCTGTTTGCTTTATAGTAAAGAATACAAGGAACTGACTTTTATCTCCTCCCCTACAGATTTCAGTAAATAGTAGTCTCAAAGTGAAATCGTCTTCAGCATTAACTCTGAAACCATGCTATGATGCCGTAGTCATAAGGATGCTTCCAACTTCAGTACTGCACTGCAGAATAAGCAAGAAATATCTTATAAATAGGGCCTGTTAAAAGAGGCAAGAGCATAATTTAAGGATCAGTATATAAATAAGTTGTAACTCTTTTTTTGAATCTATATTGCTTTTCCTAAATGTACTAAAACTGTAAAGTAATATCAGTGGAAAATTGTACCAGAATGATTTGTTTTCATAGTTCATTTATAGTTAATTTCCTGTACTAGTAGTACAGGGAAAATGATTTAGCAGCGAGTCTAGTGTGAATTCCTTACAAGAAACCAAAAGATAAATAGCTTACTCCCTACTGCCTAAAGGTTTGAGAGTGCGGATGAACTGAATTAATAAAATCTTTGGAGTCTTTGTGTGCTCCAGTATGGAAGGCATGAAAAGTATTCCTCCACTGTGCAGTTTATTTTCTGTACATGTTCTCCAAGAAGGCAGCCTGGAGATAATACAGGACAAGTTACCTTCAGTTTGGAAAATCACAGTCTGCTTTTAAGGTCTCTCCAGGCCCAGCAGAAGGCTGCGGGCTTCCTACCCTCTGCCTGGGGAAAAACTGAAGGTGCCCTCAGACAGCTAAGACATTTGGCAATCAGATGAATGCACAAAGGGCTATTTGCTGTGCTCTTTGCCTTCCTACAGAGATACGTGCTGTTGTCCTCCATATACATGAGCTCAGCTGTGCTAACTCATCCTTCTAATTTCTTCTATGGGAACCTATTTATTTGGGGGGGTCACTCCTGTATTTGAGTGTTTGACTGCTGTTACACTAAGATGGTTTTGTGCTTTCTTTGCCCGCCTCTCAGCTGCTGCTCAGCACTGGTGTGCTGGCAGTAGCCATTCGAGGGAAGGAAGAGAAGCAGGAAAGGGATGGACTTCTCAGCAGAACTTGGCAGGATTTTTATTTTGGTACAATTTGACCCTTGCTTAAAAGAAACAAGTTAAAATATATATAGGTATAGTAGGGTATATATAAATACCCTACTAAAATATATGTAGGCAGAGGGTAATAGACACAACATATCCCCCTCCTTTCTCATTGGCAGACTAATTAGAATAGAGAGTACAAATTAATGCTTCATGCTTGCTCCCCACTTTTCCTGCCCTCCAGCTGTCTGGTTTTGAATAATAATTTGCATTTCCTCCCAAACCTCTTCTAATAAAAGATCTAAACCTCACTGGTCCTGAACTACTTTTAGTAGAGAGGACTGGACTGAGTCTGCTGACCAGCTGCTGTTGTAGCTCTGAAAATCAAATAAATTCATCCCCCACTCATTTGCTTTCATCAGTTACATATGAGATACAGTACAAATGGGATGGTCTCAATTATGAAGATCAGAGGAGTTACACAACTAAGCCTGCTTCTCTATTTCATTGATATAAAAAAGTAAAATACACATTACGCTTTCTTACCTAGTTCACAAAGCTTTTCTATACTGGAATATATAAATATGAGTTTAAATACTCAAATCAAAACATGAAGTAAGCAAATGCATCACTGTGATAAGCTACGAAAACGTTGTTGTTCGTTTTGTAGAGGATAACTTTGGTTCTTCTGTATTGGGTATTAAATCAGAGACTCATATTCTTGACTAACAAAATGCAGTTGAAGCTATTGATAAAACATGATGTGAACTGGTAACAGAACCTTTGACATTTGCCTCTGTTCAGCTTTCTCCACCTGGAAAATAAGGATCAACCAATCTGCAGTTCCCATGTCAGCATTTAACAATGCTGACAGCTCATTTAAAAAGGATGCCTAATGATGAAGTGCATTAAGGGATGTTATTTGTTTTCTTGCTGTGGTGGATATTGACCATCAGTCTAAGACAGGAGCTCAGTACTAGCCGTCTGATTACAAAGTTGTTATGGAAGGAAAAGGCTGAATGGTTGAGTTAAACTCAGTAACAATTAACTGTGTTTCCTACTGATATTTTCAGACATGGCAATTTGAGTTATTAGCATCCAGGTTCATCGTGTAACTGTTAGGGAGATGTTGGCTTGACTGTGGAAAGTGCCGAGAGCTTTAGCTGAGTAGCTGACAACTTCCATAGTACTACATTTATACTTCGATAGCATTGCTGGAAAAACTGCCCTTGACTTGAATGGAGTAGGATTGGGTCCAGGTTTGGCTGTTGTTCATGTTCTGCAGAGGCAGAGACGCGTGAGAAGGTCAGTGAGACGGTGTGTGGCCGGGTGGGGATAGCAGTTAAGTGAGGAACCTGCTTGTGTACCGGCTTTGATGAACTGATGTCGGAGTATTCAGTGTCTTCAGCCATGTAAACGATCTTATTAAAGTTATGCAAGTAGTTAGACTGTGAGGATGAAGACCTTTGTAGTGAATGTGCAAATAAAAACCACTGGCTGCTTCTTGATACAAAACCAGATGGCACTAATATTTGTAAGTTAATTGAAATAAGTTACTGATGACTTAGTAGTGAAGGTCAAGGAAACGGGCAGGTTTGCATTTGCAGGCAGCTGGAGAAGGTTATCCATTTGCACTGTTTCTACACATAACTGTAAAATGATTACTGTTGAAGTCCATAGCAACCCTATTTATTTGTTTTAGAAGTGTAAAACTGACATTTATATTATAGTAGAAAACAATATTTTAATGACTTCCCAGCCAGGGAACAGTGTAAAAGCACATACAGGAGCCACCACACACATGGACAGAGTGACCTGTTTGAAATGCTATGTATGGATTGCCAGCGGGGTTTGACAAGATGCCTGCTATAGGAGTCTCAAATCATCTCCGAATGGTCTCATGCATCACCCACAGATTTGAAAGATGGGAAGCAATGGCTGTGAGTAAATGGCTAGAGAGGTAGTGGTGTATTCCCACGGGGATCTGGCCTGGAGCTTGAGCTGTTCAATGTATTCATAATAGATCTGCACAACACTGGTGAGCTGACAGTGTTTGCTAGTGATCCAAGATTATTCCAGCTAACGGCAATTAAAACTAATTGTGTGGAGTTGCATGATACTGAGTGACTGGCATATGACATTCAGTGTAAACAAATACAAAGCAATGTATACGGAGAGAAACATTCCTGCTATATACCAGGCTTGCTCTGAATTAGCTGTTACTACTCATGGAATGAGGAGTCCCTGTAGATAAAAGCATCCATTCACTCCCCAAATGCTGTACAGAGAAGAATTAGGAATGGCACAAAGAATGAAACACACATTTTATACGTAGTAAATATCTTATTAATATAATACAGAACAAATGTAGCTTTCCAAAGCATTGCCATGGTGCAAGGGCGCAAGCCCAGCTTTATCAAGTGTCTGAGTATCTGCGCTGCAGGCAGATCAGGCCTTTGAGCCACCATGCCTGTACTGGCAGGGAGTGGCACAGCGCTCCCGTCTGCCTACTTTGCTGGAAGACCAACAGCTTCACCAAGAGGGGGCAGTTAGGGGTAGTATCTTCTTGTATCACCATAGCAAGACTTTTCAGCAACCTCCGTCCAAAAGGGCTTTTGATGGGATGTAAGATTGAGTGTTGTAAGATTGAGTGACTCAAGCATTAAGTGCTTGAGTCCATTTCGGTAATGATACATGGGCTCCTGAGCATGTCTTAACATGTTATTGTAGATTATGCATTTATGTGGGTTCAACTTTCAGATACCAGTTTTATCTGAAAACATGCATTAAAGTATTTGTACACCACATTTCCATTATTTGTGCATTGAACAGATGATGGTGGACCGAACTGTCACGAGAGATGCTTTTACTGAGCCAGCACCCAGCACAGTGCTGCCAGGGGCCTTGAACTGCAGAGCAGCACACCGAGATCCTGCAGTATGCTCAGCACTATCCCTTGTCTCGTGCTGGAACACCTCTTATTTGGAAAACATTTTTCTCAACAAAGTTTCTCAGTAACTTCTATTTAAATCGAATTTTTTGTTTAGTTGTAACCAAGAGCCCCTGGTGTCCTACCTGCCATTTTGTGTAATGCCACTGCCAGCTAAATACTCCCCTTGCAACCCCACCTAATTCTGCTTTCCCTTTCTCTCCTCTTTTGTGCTTTTCTAAGTATTGATTTGCCCTCTGGCAGCACCACATTTTGGTGAGAGTTGCAACGGTCCTTGTGTGTGGACGCAGGGGAGTACATGTAGGTGTGGAGCGGAAAGGGGGCACGAGTTTATACACTGAACAGAAGCAGCATGTGGGCACTCCTGGGGATTTTCTTCAAGCACGCAGGGCATGATCAGGTCCATAGCTAGTGGCTACAGGAGTTTATAACATTGCTGGTGTGTTTATAGAATGGCGTGGAAGGTGCTATATAAATAACAATTACTCTATTAGTACTAGTAATTAGTTTTTATACCCTACGTTCATTTTATGCTCCTGCAAAGAAAATGCAACCAATGCAGGCTACCTTAACCTTCAAGCGTCTAAATGCGGTCCATTCCAAGGGTTAACTGTACTTGTAGTTTACTGTATTAGTCCCAGTTGTATTTGACATAAAAATGTTTTTATAGCACAACCAAATACCAGCATATTTGCGGTTGCAGTCAGATGTTTTTAACTATATTGGATATAACCCACAATGGTTTCAGAAGATATTTCCATTGTTTTAGCCAGATTTAGAGAGGCTGGATTAAGCCATGGCACACCAAGCCCAGTGGTGTTTATATATGTCAGTATCAGTCTTAAAGGGCAAAGAATATGATGTTCCATAAACCTTTATACAGAAATAAATACCTCGCAGCAAAAATGTTTTTCTAAGATCAGTTCCTATTTCAACTATAATGACCTGCTTGGAGAAGGTCAGGGGCCAAATTCTACTCCCATTTACACTGGCGTAAATCCACAGTAACATAAGTGTAGGATTTGGGCTTGGGAGTGTAATACTTTGGAGTTAATTTTCCCCTGACCCGCAACATTTTAATGCAATCTGTTCTGTTTGAGCTGTTAATTTAGCAAACTATTCCATGGATAAGAACCTGACAAACTACGTAACACAAGAAATTAATTCAGTTGGAGCTTCAGGGCAGAATGTAGTCCTGGGCAGCACTTGTTTTAATTGTCTCTTTCTAAAAACAAAACCATGCCAGTGTTGATCTGCCAAAAGGCTTGTTCAGGTTGCAGATGTTACCGTTTAAACTGAATATATATACGTTGGTAATGTACTGAAGTTCTGATCCAACTTTACAAGTGTACCAGTCCCCAGAAGTCCTCAACTCCTAACTGCTAATGCAAACACCCCCAGTCTTTGTCCATCTTCTGAATGAACAAAAGTTCCAGTTCATGTATGTTCCTAATTTTTGCAGTTCAGTTCCAGTTGTAAACTTTATAGACTTTTCCCATGTCATCTTTAACTTTCGATTGCAATTAGTATTTCTGATCTTTACTGCTAGCAGTGAACAGCTCATTTAATGAAAGATGATTTAGTACCAATTTAAACATCAAAAACTGTTGTAATAGATATTATGTAAATATGAAGGATACCGCATACCTGACTTCTGCATGTGCAGTGCAAATCCAGTGTGTGTACCCAAGGCATTCCACATTGCTCTTGAAAAAAAGCAGCAAATCTTTTTTTGGCTTGAAATAGTAAGTTGTTTAACGTAGCCGAACTCAAAACCTGATTAACAGATCCTGTGCTGTCAGCATCCCTTGTAGCAAACTGGCTACCTGGGACACTGGACCCCACCCAAATTATATAGGCCAGGCTACAGACATACAGAAAATGAAGGGCCAAAATATTTCAAGGAGCCTATAAACTCCTCCACATATCTTCTAACCATGCCTCTTGCACAACTCAGTCCCGTATCCGTTAATATGACACTGCTCAGGAACCTGAATTGGGATCCTTCTTCCAGATTTCAGATGTTGCTGCTTCTAGTAACACACATCTCTAACTCTTACGTAGCCCAGCCACCTCCTAGCATTTCACCTCTCGGGTGCCAGGACCTCCATTGTGAATGTGAAGGCAGCCGACTGATCATCTGAAGTGCAAACTCATGTTAAGCTACCATCCTGCCTAGAAGATTTTCACACCATGCATCTATATGAACTCACATTGTTATCCTGGGCAGTGGGGGAGATCACAGAATCATAGAATCATTTAGGTTGGAAAAGACCTTTAAGATCATCAAGTCCAACCATTAGATGATAATCAGAAGGGCCAGTTTTGCCGGTCTTTGACATTAAGTAATACAGATCTGGTTGAATTCCCCCACTCGACCACGCAGTGTGTTAGCAGATAGCTTCTCTATTAAAACCTGATGTGGTTTTGGATATGCATTGGATTAGTTTCTCTCAAATAACTGTTCCCGTCTAATTTGAACATTACACAAATACAGTAACAAGTGAGAGGACTTTTATTGTAGTTTTAATTCAATACAGAGCACAATATATATAACCATTGAAAACAGAACCACAACTTGACAGACTCAGATCTGGCTCTTCCCTAATCCTGCGGGCTCTGTGCAAAACCCTAATGGAAAAATACCCACGAAAGGATGGGATGAGATGAAACCAAACTCTCTACAGTTCTTTGGAGATGCTGCTGCCCTTGGAGAGGACCTGGGGTGGAGGGAGGACCTAGTCAAAAACTTGCCCCTGAGACTCTGTAGGGAATCAGGACTTTTTCTGTTAGTATCTGAAGCTCCATGTTGAAAGCTGCCTTCTCTTCACAGCTTCCCTCCCATCCTGGAAGCAGAACTTACTTCAGAGCCCTGCTGCTGTTTCATGTTCGTGTAACTGCAAAAGGAAGGGGACTCTGAAAGTTTATGGTGGCATTTGCTACACTAAGCACCAGATGGATTTTTATCCAGATGTCCTAACGGCTGCTGAAAAGACACGCTGTAGAAAATGATTACTTCCCAGTTACACATGCCATTCCTACATGTAAAAAAGACATGGAAAGGCACTGGTAGAGTTAGGGGTAAAAGGAAGCATGTGTGTTACTTGCCTCATTTCTCACCTACTGTGAGAAACTTGGGGCTTTTATTCTTGTTCTTCTTTAGGTCACTAGAGATTACAGAGTTCCTTATTTCTTGATTTCCAATCCCCTATTCTGAAGCCCATCTTTGAGCTCAGATGTGGCAGGGAACACTGCGCGTGGAACCATCTTCTGCATTTCAGTCGGACTCGCTTCCACGTGCTGTTTTGCAAAATGTGCCGGTCATGCTTCCACGCCTTTGATTTCTGTTATTCCCATTTTGTGAAAAACTGCAAAGCACAGATTGGGAGATCCAAGTATAAGTCAATTAAGTTGATGAAAAAATTCCTTTAACTTCAGTTAGACAACGGTTTTACTCTTACCCCTTTCTCAAAAGAAATGATGGCAAGATTGTGCAAGCGTTAGCATCTACCACCAAAGGCCCAATGCTACAAAGCACTTGGCAGACAGTGACGTGTTCCCAAAGAGCTGCAAGGGGTTTACTGATCCCCACCCAACTGAGTCCATGTACCAGCCCTCACTGTTGCCTTCTGTGGGAAAAGTTCTGGTTTTATCCATGCACATCTGAGGAGAGAATCTAATGATTCCCATCTCAAAAAAATAAGGCCAGCTGGCCTGTTTCAAAGTTGGCTGTCTATAACTCTATCCTTGCATGCATCCCAACATGCTGAGCAGTACTAGGAGTTCGCCTCTGTAGTCGATGAGATTGCTCACAGAATAAGGTGCTTGAGGTAGAATTAAAGGCTCTGGGAAAGGCTACTCACCATGGTATGGGCTAGAGAAAGTTGATACTGGAGGTGTCTTCTTTCTGGAAAGGAAAATATTTAAGGAATGTGTCTTTAGCTGCTAACTAGATGCAAGCTGTATGTGAAATGGGCATGAGAATAGGACTTGTTCTATTTTGCAGTGTGAGTGTGTTTTGGAAGCAGATCCTTGTAATCAAATAGATTCAGATATAGTATTTTTCTTTTTTTTTGGGGGGGGGGGGGGCAGGAGGGGTTATTTCTGTTTTCTCTAGGATCCAGTCAGCATCAGGACCCCATTGCATTAGAAGTTACTCAAAGGCACAGAAGGCAGCGATCCTGCCTGAAGAAGCTCAAAGCCCATAGCACAAAGAAAGCCGTTGTACATGTAGGAGAAAAAGTCTGCTCTGGCTTTTTGCTTTCAGAGTAAGCACTTTTTTTTGGAAGTAGTCTGAACAAATAACCAATTACTTTTTTTTCAGCTACAATCATATCACTAGGTTAAAAACTGTGTATATTTTGTATTTTTAATTTTTTGCCCTCAAAATAAGTAAGAATTAGCGGCTGTACTTAAAATGTATTCTGTTCAATGTGTGCTGTAGTTGCTTTTGTTCCCCATCACATCAAGTTTTTAAAAAAAACAACCATTCCAGTGAAAATTCAGCCTCTTTAACAGTCGATATATTTCTCTCTTGCTCCATTAGGAAGCTGATCCATCTTCAGTTTCTGAATGTCCTAGTAGTGTCAGTACACACGTCTTCTGTCACGTTCAATTAAGAATAGCTCAGATGACAGCAGTTGAGTAGTTTTCCATAGCAAATCATAACTTCTTCACCTTCTCAAAACTCCTTCTGCAGATGTTTCTATGACAGAGTATCAGTCTGCATTTGGGCATCATTCCCTCATTAATGTAAAATAGTGTGACTGTGTCTTCTTTTACATGAGAAGCTTTGTTTCATTTTCTCTGCTGTTATTTGAGTTTCATTTTAGAGTGTGCATACGCTCAAATTTCCCATCTCGCAGCACAGCTGGCTGTACCCAAGAGTGTGCAGTCTCGAGTTTACAACTAACACTGCTGAGGGGGGTAGTGCATAGATGAGGAAAAAGGAAGGGATGCAGTAGTACAATCTTTATAAGGTGAAGATCCTGGATTTATTTTGTTTAGATGTATGTATCTCTATAGCTTGGTCAGAGTAATAAGGGAAGGGTATTGCTGTGTTGCAGTTAAGGCATAATTATGCTGTTTACAGTGTGTAATTACAACTTATTTATGATCTGCGAAACCTAACCAGTTTTCTTACTGAGACCCCTTTGGCAGAAGTAGTCATGTGTGTATTGTTATAGGTCAGGTATATTAACTTCTGCTGTACAATGTAATTATTCTGGGCTTTGTACTGTATTTTCTGGTTATAGGTGTTAATCAGTATTGATCTTAAAAAGAAAAACTTCACTGTAGCTGAGCTGAGTCCAGGCTCAGCTCTGTGCAGGAGGATGTTAACAGCTGGCAAATGACAATATGTCTCCTGGATTCTTCCATCATAGAAATTGCCCTGCCTCGTATTTGGCATGATATGCTTCCCAGCATGCATGGCTACCGCATGCCTTCTGCTTTTGGGAAGGGATGCTCAAGCCCTGCTCCGATGGGGGGCTGCTATGGATCCCTAGGCGCCAACTCCTAGGGGCTCCTGTTGTCCCCAGCCTAATGAGTCTGATCCAAGTAGCCAGGATATAGAAGCAGACAAAGCCTTTTACAGAAAAACTAATGATAAAAATGTTGATTTTGGGGAGCAATCAAAATGACATGTGGGGCCTGATCTTCAAATTGGTGGAAACTTGTGGAAGTCCTTTACTTTCATGCGCAGAAAAGACCCATATGATGTGTAGTTCTCTCAGATTTTAAAAACAAGATAAAAAAGACCAACCCGAAAACCCTGTCTGCACATTCTGGCAACAGCCCATTTACAAGGCATTTGACCATTTAGCCCCAGTTAAGACCTCTTTGAAATCACTGTCTAACTTCCCATTGCCTGGATTTTCTCTGAGTCCCCAGTCTCAGCTGTTGATGGAAGATATGGTAAATAATGTCGGACACTTGAAAAACGCAGATTAATTGTATGAAAACGTCATACAGGTCAAGGGAGATTGTGTTTCATGTTATTTACTGATACAGGGCAGCATTACCAGTGGAATTTGTACATCCTATGCTCTAACATACTCATTCATTTGGCACTCCTTAATGGAAAACATGGAGCAATTATATGCAGACAATGCTGTAATGGAAAATAATTGAAGACAGCCACGGTTTGGGTTTTTGTTTTGGTTTTTTTTAAACAATGCATGCCAGGTCCTGCATGCAAGCATCCTTTTTTTTTTTTCCCCCAGCATAAATGCAGCCAACTCTTGAACCACATACGAAACCACAGTTCTGGGGCTCTAACTTCACAGCCAGCTAGAAATGACCAAAACAACATCTGCTACAGTTAGAATTTGAAAGTACTTTTTCACTTTGTTGAGTTCCTTTCTCTGCTCAAATCACCCTCAGTCGAGTTAATGTTTTGTAACTGTTTTATCAGAGTAAACGGAAAACTTGATGGTTTTCTGAATTTCAGCAAAGGATTTGTGTGAAAATCCATCACGCAAAAATGGATAAAGTATATGTGTGCATAAATCTGTGTGTATGTAGTATCTGAAGCATTTCTTGTTATGTCTTCCACAGTGCTGTAACAGTTCAAGCAAGCTCCTTTTAAGACAGCATACACTTAATGTTCCCTTGCTTTTTATGGTTTTAAACATCAGTGTTTACCTCTGCATAAGTGAAGCTGTCAACACAGCGCTTCTAGTATTAATGTGACATATATGCCTATTCTTGTTGCTCTTGTTATTATTAATAGTAACCATAATATTTGAATTATGGTAGTACCTCAAGGTCCAGCCCTCTTCTCGCTAAGTTTTTACAAAAAAGAGTAAAGAGAGGGTCCCATCCTAGACAAAAGATCAGTTGAAAACCAGGCGTGGAGAGAAGGAACAGTGAGCTGCAGCAGATCAGAAGAGCTGAACTGATGGTGATGATGCCACATGTGTCAGAGAAATCAGAAATAATCAAGGTTGATTGATTTGGAGAGTCAAATACATTTAAATACTCTTGCATGTGTTGTAGCAATGTGGCTGAACCTCTGGTACTTGTATTGACCTCAGCTCAGTACCTCAGGCTTTTCAGTCACGGCCAAGAAGCAATTAAGTAGGTCAGCAGCTTTTAGGAGTCTTGTACATCCTCTTCTTGACTGGCAGTGGGAGCAGAGAGGAGGTTTGTAGCAATGAGAAGCTGTCAAGAGTGCGTGAAAAACAGAAGGATGAGTCTTAACCCCTTATATATTGGCTTAGTGAGGAGTTACATTGATCCTCACTAAAGATCTGATCTTGTACGCCTTACTGCAGTAACTGATACTGAATTGTTCAGTAATCCCCCTACGAGTACAGAGGACAAACGCACTCTTCCCTGCCAGAGCCTGCTGCAGTGTTGCTGCTGACATTGCAGCTCCTTCCCCAGTATGCCCCGGGGTCCCCGCTCCAGCCCAGGGTCCCCGCTCCAGCCCATCTCCCCTCCCTGCCGGCAGGACTCCCTGCAGCACCCAGCAGCCCACCCTTGCGCCTGACTTCCCTCCACTCCCCTTGGAAGGACTCTCTTTCCAGGGTTAATTCAAAGAAGCCCCTGCAGGTCTGGTTTGGGTTTACCAACCTGAAATCAAAAACGACTGCTTTAATGGATTCAGCCTCAGGCTTGAAGCATGCGGTGTTGAATTCAGATCAGATGTAATTGGGGATATACTATATGCAAGTAAATCTGTGTGAGTGACTGTAAGTTAGTGTTGATTTGTACACCAGAGGCAGACAACGAAATGCAGCCAGCATAAAGACGTAAGATGAAACAGCCGCACCTGACTTTTTATTTCTGGATATCCTGGGCCTTAGCCAATGTGACTACAAAGCACATTCTGGCAGATAGCTTTGCTTGCTACAGCACCACCATTTACAGTGTCTTCCCAGTAGACTTGGTCCACAGAAGGCCTGAAACCATGAGGCTGACATAAGAAGTGAGCAAAATGTGTTTTACTAATCACATTTCCTAATCACACAAATATACGTGTTACAGTGGAATAGAAATTAACTCATGGATCAGCAGTGATACATGATGCTTTGTGGTACTCTTCAGCATCAGGGAAGCGAAGGTTTGAGTGGAGAGATGTTCTGTATGAGGATCTTTTTCCCTAGGAGTTGGTTCACATGACTAAAAAGCTAGAAAGACTCCATCTTCTAAAGAGCTGGTGGATACTCTACTTGGAAACAAGTAGATTCTTTTAAAGCAAAAATGGGGATTTTCTTAACAGTATTTATTTCAAGAGTGGCAAATTTTTACATATGAGAAGTAATTTATTTTATATTGGAATTTGTATTGTGTAATGTTTTTACTCGGTTTATACAGACAATTCTCTTGGACATTTTGCAAATTGCTGATAGTGGTAGCCTTGTTCACGGAAGAGAAGTGATCATGTTCATGTACATCAACCTCTCCTTCTGTATCTTAGCCATCCATGACAGCACTTCATCAACTTGCAGGGTCCTATGTGATGACTTTCATGCTCATGTTGTTATGAGAAGGTTGAGAACTTGTACTGCTTCCACGTACCAAAAATAATTTGTATCAGAACCAGAGCAGTCAAAGACCTTTTCTAGCATAAAGGCAGGCCTTGGTAGAAGTAGCTGTTGGTGTAGTTTTCCTACCTGTTTTCTGTAGCTTAATGCTGTATGTTCCCATGAACTAAATTAGGAAGTAGCTTCAGCGTTGTAAACCATTGCATGAAGAGTAAAACATCCATTAAGTTATGGCTATGGGAGTGGAGTGATGGAGTAGAAAGCAAAGAGCAGAGGACTGAGAACTGAGACATACTAGATTTTCTTTCTTGTACTAAGTCATTCATTGTCATGTTGGAAGAGTTGTCACATTGGAAAAATTTCTGTGTCTTTTTCCTTATTGATAAAATATGAGTAGTTCCACAGCGAGCTCAGAAATCGTGGAAAAGGCTTTGATGTGAAGTGCTGTGTGATCACTATGCCTTACTGCTACTGATCCTTTTCTTTAAGCATGTACAGAATACTTGTACAGCCATGTTTTAATTACTTGACCATTATTGACAGTATTATGCAATAAATCTATCTGTTCTTCGTTGTCACGAGATCACAGGAATTGTGAGCATGCAGGCATTAAGAAAGCTTCAAGTACTCTACTTGCATTGCTATGTATTGGTGGAAATGAAGGCAGGAAATCCAGCCTCCTACAGTGACAGATTAATAAATTACAGTATAATTTTCGAGCTGGTGAATTTATGAATTGTTTTTTTCTCTTCAAAAGCTGAGTTGCACCCCGCTATTGAAGGGGGAAATGTGGCTTTGTCATGTCTGTATAACTGGCACAGATCCAACATGATGCAGTTTTAAATTCTGCATAAGCCAAAGATGCAAACAAGAAAAGATGGGTTATGTTAGAAGTTTTTGGAAATAGTTGTATGTGGAGACTGATCACAGTTTGCAGCTGATTCAGGAGTGCTACATCCATCTGTCCTCCTTGCCGGAGTGATAATGGAAGCGATTAGTGAATTGCCAACATGGCAAGTAACAGCCTCCCTGGTGGCATTGGCTTTCACTGATTTTATGCAGCAGTGAGAGGCTCCATGTTTCATGCCCAGCGACTCCACATCCAGGATCAGAGGTTATAGAGCTGGGAGGGCAGAAACAGTATGATGTCTTCATTGCTCAAAGGAAAAAAGCCAAATATGCTGAACACCAGTGCTGCTCCCCCAACTGCCATTGGCACCAGCTCCTGAGACACAGGGTTGCCAAGTCTCTTGGCTGATATCTGCCATTCTGGCAATTGGAGCCATCAAGAAAGAGGGGGGAGGGGGAAAAAAAAAAAAAGATTAAAGGAATTACAGGAGTGACGAAGTAAGACAATTTTAGGGTCTGGTTCTCCAGCTAATATCAACTCACTGTGAACAGCAATGACTTCAACACTTCAACAGCATTATTTATGGATTGGAGTCTTACAAGATACCTTGGGAGTACATCAGTTGCTATTAAACAAACATACATACGGATATTTGTACGTATATATAGCCAAATTACAAGCTGGGGGTGCATGGGATTACCCAAATATATAGAATAGGAAATCTCTCTGCAGTTAGCATGAGATTATAGCTGTATACAGCAATGTCTCCATGGTGTCTAGGTGTATTTCTGCGCTCATTAGGGTGAAGATAGCATCTTTCTTCAGTTTTCTCACCTGGTTCTTTCCACAGTACAAAGTGATGGCTCTAGCCTACAGCTGTCTGAAGCCTTTTTCTCTCTGTCCTACCCCTGCCTTGTTATTCAGCCCTTCTCAAGGTTTTTGAGGACATATATGTGATGGTTGAAACCTGCAGGAACCAGGTGTTTTCAGAGCCTGACTTACAGCTGCGACACCCATATCCCTTCCTCCAAGAAACAGAGTAATCCTGAATCTGCCCAGTTTTCATTGAAATGGCTTCCCATAACAACCACTGAAAAGAGACCCTGATCTCACTCCCTAAACATAAGGCATTAACACTTCTGAAGGTCTCTTTAGCTTGGTACGTTTCAGGCCTGGAAATTATTTACAGAATTTTTATGGGAAGCCAAATATATCAATAAACACATTGAAAATACCTACTGGGACAGTGGATTATAGGGAAACTGAGAGTACTGAGCTTCAGAATTATGAAAATATTTTGAACTGAGCAAATGATGAATGTGATGCCCTATTATGCAGTTTAAGCCAAAGCATACGCTTATATGAGCTCATTTAATATGGTATCAGTTAATACAGTATGGTGAAAATAACAAAGTAAATCATTTTGCTTTATATTAGTGAAAGTCCTTTATGCTCTTTTCACAATCATGTTACCAGAGCACATTATCCGTTGTTGATGTAAATGATTAAACTTTAAAAATATAATTCAAAGTAAGGAAAAAAAATCTTGAAGAGATTCAAGTGCTGAAGGTATCTTTCTAAGTTTTCTGTTATTTTAATTTAAAAGGAAAGTAGTTGTTGTTTTTCCTGTTAAAATTTTCCCCTTTTTAAAAAGAAAATAAAATGAGATTATTTCTCTCTTTCTCCCCTGCGTCCTTCTTTCCTTTTTCCTTCACCTGCCTTCTGATGTAAGGGAAAATGGAGTGGAGAATAAACACCTCTCTCATTTTCTAGGGCCCCTCCTTAAAAAAGTCAGCCTTATCTGCTTGCGCGTTCTTTCCCTTCATGCTGAAAAGCGAGCGTGTGTTCTTTCAGCACCCGACAGGGACTAGGGAAAGGGCTAGTTTCTCTGGAAGGGTTTTCTTCCTGACTTGCCTGTAGCAGGACCCAGGCACTCTTTCCAGGGAGCCTTGGTGGGGGACGGGGACTTGGGGGGACAGACTGTGTCCCCCGGGACACGCGTCAGGCTGAGCTCACCCCGACCCGCCTCAGCTCGGGACTGAAGGGCAGCCAAGAGCGGGGTCTGAGCCGGGCGGCTCCTCGGGGATATCTCTAACCACCGCAGGATGTTTCCCGTCTCCTCTGCAAGTGGGGCGATATCATGTATTTAAAGATCTGAAGTGCCCTGCGTCATAACGAGAGCAGAAGCGTCCAGGCAAACTAGAGTTGGTTTTGTGGCTGGTGCTGTTTTCAAATTAGAAAAACAGTCAAGGGCTTTCGGATAAGACGTGCATGTCAAAAGGCAATAAAGAAAACAACTGGTCTTAAAAGCTAATCACCATGCACCGTTGTGATTGGGACTGAAAAATGTTAGCTAATATTTTAAATGTGAGTGAAGGGTCAACAGATGAACCGTATTGTAAACATACATGTCAGCAGGAGGGCAGGGTTGAAGATAAAATTAGAACCATGTGCTTCTCCATTTCTCATAAGGCACAGAGGTTGTGACCCCAACGGCTTAAAAGTCCCTCAACAGGGAAAAATATAATAATGTCATATGTCACGCAGGGAGATGCTGTGCTTATTAATTTTGTAAGGTACATACAATTGCTAAGAATAATGTTTTGTACTGTGAAGGAGAGAGTCTCTTTTAAGAACATCTGGTTTTTATCAAATAAAACTACTCTTGAATCAGGTCTTAACACAATACATGGAAATAAAGTTAGAACTTAGAATGAACTGTAACTAATCCCACAAACTGAAGAATCAGCACAAATCACTAAATATGATATTTAGAGCAAATGAATACAGTCATCTGATAAACTTTGGAACTGCCTTGTTACTGCTATTTATCCAGCCATTAAAGAGCATGTAAAGAGGTGTGAGTTAGCATCTACCCCATTTCCACCCTAATACCTGAGGAAGCTACAGGCTTTTTCTTTCCTTTTTCTTTCCCCATTAATAAATTCTAAACATTTCTTTCCATGGTGCAATTATGTGGTCGCTGTGCTGGTTTTTAAGTTAGAAAGAGGAGCACAGAGGAAGGACTGACCACTGCACCCAACCCAATCCCCCTCAACTAAAGACGAGGATGGCGAGGTGGTGCTTTGAAGGAGAAGGCACCATTGTATATATGGCGGCTCCATGGATGGTTTAGTGATGGCAATGGCAGCATGCTGTTACAGAGAGGTAAACCATCATATTGCCTACCCAGAGCTTCGGCAAGTTCTCATGCGCAAGAAACAGATACGTGCGCTGCAGAAATCATTCAGGAGTGATACTTCCCTGGAATACTAGACATTCATTGGTCTTGTCTCTTAAAAGAAAAAAAAGAAAAGGTGTTTTTTAGCATTTACTGTGCATCTGCTCTTATACAACAGTGTCCTCTAGAGGAATAAATATGGGACGGAGAGAAAAAGGTCCTGAGTTCTGATCTTCACTTCGGGTGATTTTTCATGTCTCGGTA
Organism: Nipponia nippon; assembly: GCF_047370975.1. Taxonomy (NCBI): domain Eukaryota; kingdom Metazoa; phylum Chordata; class Aves; order Pelecaniformes; family Threskiornithidae; genus Nipponia; species Nipponia nippon. The sequence goes on along the minus strand of NW_028262291.1, from coordinate 17,506,640 downwards.
GAAAAATCTCTCTGTTGCTTTTTCCTAACACTAAAATGAAACGTACCTGTTTCAAAACATATCTCTTAATATAAACTAGCTGCGGTTCCTTGAAGATCCAGAAGGTGTATTTTTGTAGTAGAGGCACATCACAAAATGCCAGGGTCCTCCTGGCCTTCCCATTCCTCGGAGTACTGCAGTTCCAACCTCGTTGGCTTCTCTTCCCAAGCCAGACTTATCTTCCCCTTTTCTCCTTCCTATCACCGTTCCACTTGTATTTCTTGCCTGCCAGATAGCTGTCTGTTTTATCTCCCTTTATGTGCATTTCAAAGCTGAGACCCTGAAATATCTGGGATGAAAATTGCCCTCAGAGGGGCCAAAGTGAGGAAGGAGCTGGATGTTCTGCTTAATTCAGATGAATCCATGCTAAACCTGTGTTCAGCTATTTTCTCAAATGCAATTATTGAATGCCCCCCAAGCCAAAAAGACTTGTCTGTTGACTTTTTTTCCAATTCCTGTGTTCATGGATATGTAGGTCTTTTATAATAGTTTGTCATGGTATTCAGGAACATTGCACTGGAAAGAACCACCTTCTGCCTCTGAGGCTAATCTCCCACAGTTGCAACCATGAGAGAGATGCCCAGTTCAGGAGCGCACGGACCTTCTGTTCCTGTAATTATAGCACACAAAATACTTCTTATCAGCCTCTAAAAATACAGATTTATACTGGAAGGTCAAAAGCCATGCTATAATCTGCCATAGGAACATAGCAGGAGAGATCAAGGGCATTGCAAAATGAGATTGTGTGCAAAGTACAGCTCCCAGGTGACAAAAAAGCTGACTAATAACCTTTGCTTCTGAAGAAAGAGGGAAACCCAGTAGGGTACCTGCCAGTATGACCTGAAGCAAAAATCTGTGCTGTTTCGTGAGTGCCAGTGGGATGTGGCGACAAGACACTGAAGGGAATGTAATGGTATGAAGCGTGAGTGTGTCTGCATCTCTTACTGCCAGTCTCCAGTTGTTCAGCGGAGGGAGGAAAATATCAGAAACAAGGGCAGGAGGGTGAATACTTCTCCCTGGCCACCACAAGGTATGAAAGCTTGAAGTTAATTTGGCATAAATACACTACAGAGATACATTCCCCTTTCAAACTCCCTTGTATGTACCAATACACTGGATACCTACAGATGTGCATCAGAAACATATTTTCTGGGAATTTTTCTCTATAAATTAATCAGTCCCTTCCCTAATCCCCTCAAAATCCATTTGAAAGCCATTTAGGTATCCTGTCACCATGAGCTTCATGTGGAAGCAGCTTACAGAATTTCACTCTTCAGACAGCTGAAAACCTTTTTCTAGCTTTAACTACATTTATTCATGACCAGTTTATTGCAATTTGATCTTATGCTCTACGGACATAGTCATACAGGGCCATGATATTTTGTCTCTGCCTTTGCTTTATGAGGCTGAACAAGCCAACTTCTATTTCCCTGTCACAGGATGCATTCTCTCTCCCTTAATAATCTCTGCGATCCTTCTTTGAAACATGGTTTCTTCCAAAATGCTGTGATCGTCCTTATGTTATTTAGAAAAAGGGTGGGTATCTGGGAAACTTGAAACCATGAATGTTCATTAAGTTGTGTGTGTGCATGTGTTAAAACATATAAATGATGCACTGTCACATATATCTACACATGTATTTTAAAATGAAAGAAGAATTATCAAGGTTCAGGGTCTTGCCAAGCTCTTAGCCCTGTACTTGGGCTGGACAGACCTCTTGGAGTCCCCATTTTCTCAGTTTGAGTAGCAAGATGGAAGGTGCAGCACAAAGACAATCAAAGCAGATCTAAAAACAATAAACAATAACCACCTCCTCTTCTCTTCTGAGAACTGTGTAACCTGACCTAGTTACATTTTTAGAAAGTTGGTATGTGCCCCTACACGTATGGCTTCCAGCATAAAAAAACCCTAGAGCCAAGCATGTTGTTATCATGTCACTTTTCATACTCCAGTCATCTTAAGGGTTTTTATTAATATTTTAAACATTGTCAAAAACACTGAACTCTGTCTGTTACGCCATTCTAGTTTTAATTTTCTTTATTTAAAGCTCTTATAAATGCATATGGCTTAAATGCTCATATAGCTGTCAGTACTTTCCCCTGATTTCATTACCTGCAAATTCTTGATAGAAAGCTGTGCACTGAAACTACGATGTTGTAGAAGACTTAAAATGGTATTTTGGATGACTTCTCCTGGGTCACCTTGTTAAGGCAGTCAGCACTTACTTAAGCTACCCGTCTTGTATTTTAGTAAATGTCACCATATTCTGTTCTGTATGTACTTCAAGGCTACCCAAATTCTGGGCCTGATTCTGCAGTCACATCTGCACAAGCCTAGATGTATACATATACAGAGCATCATTAACTCCAGCAGTGCTTTGAGCAACCAACAGTTCTATAATCTCGATTAAATTTAATGGCCAAAAGAAGAGGCTAACCACGAATCAGTGATGGTGAAATATAAACCTTGCCCACCCCACAGAAATAAGAGGGCTCTGTGTTCTTGTACCCTACCCAATCATACTTAGATCTGTTTGAAAGCCAAACCAAATTGTAAATTAATCCAAAACCAAACCACAAACTGGCTTCTGGCGCTTTAGATGCTTTTATTTAGGTGCCACCCAGTTATGGAGGCTCCACAAAACCAAACTGGTGTTATTATCATCATTTGTTCTACTTCTAAGACTGCTTCTGGCACCATCTAGGGTAGTTTGAAGCGTAATTAACAGAGTGAAAGGCAATGAAATTTTGTTTGAAAATGGTCTATTATTGTGATCCCATAGCTTCTCTTTCCTGAATAGTGCATCAAACTTTTTCATTAGAAAACCATTTTTTCTTCTTCTGACTCTCTTTAGGTTTTTTCCTTAGACACCAGTCTTCAAAAATTTCTTATGTTCATCCCCATCCACTTAAGCTTTAATAATGAAATTTGGGGAGAATAAGAAAAGGTATTTTTGATTTGAGAAAAATGAGTATGTCTTCATAGTTTTTGGAAGGCTGTCACAAAAATGGCTCTGCTTTGAAAGTCCACGTTTGTTTCTTTCATTGCTGGGTTTAAGATGCTCCAGCTAAAGAACTACCAAAAGCCAGATTCTTGTAGATATTAGAAAGCTGTGTTGGTGAATGCTCCTGTAATGGGGAAGGAAAAGGATGAGCACTGCAAGCTTCCTGGCTGTGCAGCTCCGGCTGAGGTGTAAAGGTTTGGATTATTGCTGTTGGGAACATAGGTGCTGACTCCCTATTCTCACCTCTCTTTGAGCTCCAGGTCTGTAGGTGCCACTGCCTTAGTCGAGGCAAGTTATTGCTAGCAGTTTATCCCTGTTCCCACTGGGTTTTGGACAACATGCTTAGCTTCTATACTGGAAAAGGCTATGCACACAGCCTCAAAAGGTTGTTGACTCTTGGTCTATTGACGGTGATGTGGCATGGTATGGCAGTGCAGCTGCAACAGAGACAAGGCAATGATAAGTGAGACTCTGGTTTCATCAGAGTCGATGGCAGAACCTCATTCACTGCAGCAGGGCAAAGGTTTCAGCCCAGAGGAAGGGTGATTCATCTTGACTCTCTGGGTGGTTTACTCTAAGTTATGACCTCTGATCTGTAAGTCTAGACTCTATGGTGAGGGGAGAGAAAAAGGCATATCTAGAGCATGATGCATCTCTGCCTAAAATAGCCATCTAAAATAAATTGCGTGGACTACAACCTAGCTATCCATTTCTGTCCGCTGACTCTAAAAAGCATCAATATGACTAGCTCCAAAACACACATCTATGTTGATACCTACATAAAGATCATGTGCTGGAGCGGACTGAAATTACATGAGAAAAGTCCCACCATGGTATTCTGCTGGAAAGTCACCCTATCGCTGCTGTTACATTATGGACAACAATACAGCATGTATAGTGATATTCGGCAACATTCCTCTGTGTGAGACTCAGGAGTGACTCAGGGATCAGGATTGTTTGTCTGTGGTTCCTAACCCCTCCATTTGCACGCTCCCCTGTGCCTGTGAGGGGGAGGAGATGGGAAGGAGGAAGGCATGTTGAATTGGTCTTTATCCTTCATCCTTTCTTTCTAGCTGTTTGTTTTCATTTAACACTTATCTTAATTTTGTGTTTCTCCATTTTCAAATGTTCGTAATTTAACATTGCAGCTTCCACTAAAAAGTGCCGTTCCCTCCCTCAATTCAAAATAAATGAATGAAAAAAAAATCAATAATCTATATGTAATGTGCAGGATAGCTGTAAATGTGTACTAGAGTATCTATTTGGACATTCACTTTCAACAGTTTTTAAGCAATTGCTTTTAGGTGTCATGGCTTTTGCACAAAATCTCATGACTCCTGAAAATAGTGTTTTTCACATTTCTAATTCTGTTTTGCTCAACTTTTTAAAAACTTTATTTTTTCTGTGTGTGAGATGAAAAGTTGTTACTAGTTTACCATCCCCAAGGCTTTAGAAGAGATCAGGATATTTCAATGATGTGATGCCTGTGGATGCAGAGAGAAACTTTGTTGGTATCTAGCTGTCCCCAGTTTCTGAGGCCACCTGGTTCACGAGAAGTGCTTGTCACAGCGCCATCAGGCGCCCTGCAAGTTCTACCTCTAATTTCTCTGATGTCCCTTTATGTGAGGCATCTCCATTAAAAAAAATGAACTTTTAGTTCTGACATCTCTTATGGCATGAGGGAGGAAGATGCCTGTTGTTCTGTCTACTCTGCACGGCCTCATTTGGGGGGATATTGCTAGATTCAGCTTACTTCAGGCCTGTGCGCAGCAGTTGTGCTGCTAAAAGGGAGAATATCTGAAAAAGCAGGGTGACATAAAAGAATTTTTTAAAGTCAGTAAAGGAGTGATTTAATTTTTACCGTGCATACAAAAGTATAGTTTGCAACAGAATTTTTGCTTGCTCTGTGCATTTTCAAAAGCTCACGGCTGCTGTCTTTCTAGTGCACTGCACCCGGGCTTTGTTGCTGGTAAGCACAAAGATTATTTTCTGGGTTTCATTTTCAAACCATAGTGAAACTGAAAAAGCAACGAGGGCTGGATATGAGTGCAAATTATGAAGATGAGAAAATCCTCCCAGCAGATAGAGCTCTGTAGGGCAGAACCGATGGTTCACATCTCTTGGTAAATACTTAGTACTACTACTACAAAACAAACACTGGGATTAATCATAAGAAAAGTCCACAGGTTGAAAACCTTGAATGAGCAACTGTAGAAGGATTTTCAGAACTGCTTCAGTCTGTTGATGTATCTCGCCATAAAATCTTTCCATATTCATATTTGTTTTTTGGCTGAAGAAGTTAAACAGTGGTCTGGCTGCTAGTACAAAGTGTTCTGTCTCCCTTCCCCTCCTGCCTTCCTGTATTGCCATGGCTCCAAAGTGAGGGAGGAGTCCGGAGACTGAGCAGAATCAAATGCAGGTGGGGATTATGTGCTAACCAGCCAAGACAAACAGCGCTCATGCTGTCTTCTATCTTTTTTTTCTTTTTTTTTTTTTTCTTCCCCTGAACTGTCCTACTTTTGAAGCTATCAGCCTGTTTGTAGCTACTAGTATGTGCAGTGGTACCGATTGCTGCAGTGTTGCATCTCCCTGCAGCAGGCAAATGCATGGTCTTGTTTCTTTTACATTCTCTCCCCCTGCCCCCCCCATCTTTTTCCCCCAATGGTTCACTTTTAAAAGAAGAAAAAAAAAATTAATGCAGTGAATAACAGATCTGTGCAAAAAGCCCGGTAACAAAGCCAGGAGAAACTTGGCCAGCTTTCAGCTTTGTTACAGACTCAAAGCTCAGCCCAGGTGTGTGGAAAATTTTGCGACTGTTCTCCAGACTGCTCAGCAAAACTGGGCCCTCTTGTACTCAGACTGGAGCTGATTTCTGGTTTCACATGGCAACATGAGGAAAATCCAGCTCCCATGTGGTTTGTGGGTCAAAACCTTGAACTGAAACCGAGGGACACCTAACCGTCAGCCCACAAACCCAACCAAAGCAAAAGATTTACAGAAAGGCTGTGTCCCACGGTGCTGAATTTGACAGATCACTAATAGTTTTCCCTGTAAGCCTCAATTTTTAATTATAAAAATCTGATTATTAAATTTTTTGTCAGAAAATCATACTGAAATTTTGCACCTGAGATACAGTTAATCTCTTACCTCATCCAAAGACATATAGTGAAAAAGTTATACTGTAGTAGAAGAAGCTAAAACCAATCTCATCTTCTGTTGGCTAATTTGTTCCTTTAGGCAGCATTTTGCCACCTGATCTTTCTCTTGGGTCCAGCTCTGCCCTTGCAAGGTCTGTCTTTCTGGTTAGTGAGCATAACCACGCACTGCAGAAAGTAGTTTCCCTGGGTCCCCACAGCAGTGGACACAGAAGCACAGCTCCTCGAGTGGAATGTGTGCATGTAACAAATACAACCCTGCAGTCACTTTTTATATGCTATAACGTAAATGTCAGCTAGTCCCCCAGGTATTCTCTAAGGCAGCACAAGGTGACTGCTGTTGGAGAGACCTGCCATGCTTTATCACGAAGGGTGGTTGTTCTTTATTTCGTTGTTGCCTCCTTAAATTTAAAATGCAAGTCATAAATTCTGTAGATATAAAATCCATACTGGCAGCTTCCTTGCTTCAGTGGCATGGGATGGAAGTCACTTGGCCGTGGGCTGTGAGTGGTACCTCCCATCTGACATCCTGCCCACCCATGCTTTCCCTGCTCCCACTCGGAGGAGCTCCACTCAGCTCCCTGCCAGCTCACCGTGGTATCTCCTTCACTCCCCAAACAAGATTACATGAAGCGGAGGATCACCTTAGAGAAACAGAAGGCATTATCAGGTTGTGGGTTTTTTCCTCTGATCCTCGAAAAGCCTCACAGGCTTCCTTGTCATCAGCTAGGAAAAAAAGCCTTCTGCCATCGTTATGTCCTCGTTGAGAGGTGATAGAGGATTTAACTTCCCTGGGTGCAGAGGAAAGCTTTTGCCAGCACTGAATCAACACCCAGCTCCCATGCCAGCAAGAAACCACTCCCCAAAGCCAGCACCCGCAATCTGCTCAACATTTCTTGCTAGGACTCAGATCCCAGCTGCCTTTAGGGCTGTAGGCAATTACAGAATATGGTAGTTCCTCCCCTTTTTCTCTTAGCTGCATAGCAATTTATAGATCAAAATCTGATTTTGGTCCGTGAAATACTGCTCCATGCACAACCAGTCATTTTCTGCATTACTAGAGGTATCCAGGTGCTTTAAAAGTGCATCCCAAGTGGAGCACAGGGTGAATACGCAGCCTGGAAGGGCAGCAGTTGCACTACATGTGTGGCAGTGTCCTCACGCAAAGAGGAGGGTCTTGCTGCCTTCTAGCCAAGTGCCAAAACCAGTCCTTTTTGATCCTTCCGCCTCAGGAATGTCTAGTGATAGCCTAATATGCTGCAAGGATTGCAACACTAACTAGCAAAGAGTAGAAGAAAAAAAAATACCGTTCACTGAGAGAGCCAAAGATTCTTCTGTAAACCCTTGCTGCTGCTTTCACCACGCTCGGTGGGACGTTAGGATGGGCAGTCAAGTGTATGGTGGCACGGAGACATAAACTTCCCAACAAGAGCTGCTACCACTACCCATCACTGTTTACTCCAATAATTTTTAAGGATGGTTATCAAGATTTTTTTTTAAGTGCTTTCTTTTTTTTTTTTTTCTGTTTCCTTATCATATCCTGGGTTAATACAGTTATTCTAAATCTTGTTTAACTTTGTTCTCCTTGCTCAATTTGGGAGAATTGAACTTGTCAGACTTTATTATAGTGAAGATCCTCTTTCCTGCTTCACAATTTAGAGCAGTGGGATTGCAAAAGCTCTAGGGGAAAAGTCAGTTAAATGAGCGATGAAAACACTCCTAAGGATTTTAAGAATTTGGATCTTGTTTGCTTTTTGTTTTAACAAAACCTAATGTCAATTTGAATGCTAAATTACTTGAACCTGTTTGGTTTTAAAAAATCAATGGTAATACTGCAATGTAGGTCTCCCTGGTTGCCGTGGTGCTTTAGCTCAGAGCAGGAATGCACTTTTGAAGCAATCATCTGACAATCCCAATTTATTATGGTTTTGGTTGTGTTGAGAGCAGTCTCAGAACATGAGAGAGTTATGAATGAAATCAAACTGTGCATAGGCTCCAGGAGTACACTTAGCGCACTCCCACTCATAAGCGGCATTCCCTCCCTGGGTCCGGACTAGAGTTAGTCCGGAGCAAACCACCTCCTGAGGCGTGCCGTGGTGAGGAAGGTTCTGCCACACCAGCTGCTCAACCGCAGAGATCTCCCTCACCTGCACTGCCTCGCTTGCTGATGCAGAGACAGCAGCTGGTTCCCAAACTCAGGAAACTCTCTCCTCTTACCTTTTATTCTGCACCAAATGGGAATGCCCAGTCTGAAGGGTAAGAGGGAGAGGGTGCGCATATCTGTGACTTGTTTTATCGTTACGCTTTATTTAATTATTATTCTTAGCTAACAAAGATAGCTCTATGGTTAGAACGCCTTGGACTCAGCTGGCCTAGATTCAGTTTCTAATCTTATATATTTTCCTGCATTATTTTAGGCAAAGCTATACCATCATACAGCCTGAACTCATTCCATATGAGTTTACCGTCCCGTCACCTAAACTCTAGAAATAGGGACCTCCAGAGCGTTTTGCATTGGGCACACAGGGAATCTAAACCAATTCCACTTCTGACATAAAGCGCTTCTGGGTAGGATGGCCTTGGTGCCGTCATGCCTCAAGTCCCTATTTATCATGAGACGAGAGGGGATGTCTTGATGAGGAGGGAAATCCATCTAGCTGGCTGTCCTGCCCGCGGCAGTGAACAGCATGGAACAGAGCAAGCCTACAGTGAAACATTTGAACTATACTTGAACTTCTGAGAATCTATGTAATTTTTCATGAGGTTCTGGGTAAGCAGTTGTTAATTGGCCTCTACTAAAATTCTTGTGAAAAATCATTATTTTTGTCAGCCTGAGGAGAACACATGGATCGTGACATACAGTGGACATCCTTGCAGTTCAGTAGTTGTGGCCTGCCATCAGGTTACATTTCAGTTATTCCACATGAAAAAGTATGCTTTCATTGTAAGACAGTTCTTTTAACCTTTAAAAGATGGAAACTTTATGCACATGCTCCTGTGTCTGCTGAGTATTTTTATGAACGTGTGATACAAAAGGGGTTAAAGTGCTCTTGGCCTCTCCAGTGAACCTGGTATAAGAGCAAAACACTGGAGGACAAAGGGTGCCTCCGCCTTTGGCCAGCTGAGTTTATATGGCATTTGGGGTCTACTGGAAGCAGGTGTTTTCTGTAGTCCTCCGTGTCAGCGTATTTTAATGTAACTTTCTGCATAAAGCCGCTCTGATGTGAAAATCCCGCTTTGCACAGCACTTTGCTACTGCACATCCCGTGTTCTGGGATTGATTGTGTCCTTGGGGAGTACAGCAACCATGACACCCATCTTTGCTGTGCTGGTAAACTTGGTATCTTTGTAGGAAAAAATACACAGGGTAGTTACGGAGTGGTGAGTTGTGTTAAAGTTGTTGGAGGCTCACCGCGTGATTTAATGGTCACAGCTGTTTGTTTGCAGAGGGGGTTTGGACAAGTGGAAATACACTGACCTACGATCTGAGACCTACTCCTAGCTCTGCAAGCTCTTCCTATGTGACCTTGGGCAAATCACTTCTCTGCTTTTCCTCCCTCCTTTATCTGTCTTGTCTATTTAGTCTCTCAGGAAGCTCTTAAGAGCAGAGACTATATCTTACTCTCTGTACAGTGCCTAACATAACAGGGCCCCAAGCTTCCTGAAGTCCCAAAGATGCTGTTGCAATACAAGTCATAAATGTTAAAGAGGTGTAAGAGTCTGGCCCAGCTCACCACCATCACCATCTGTTTTTCTGTGACAAATTAGTAGTATGAAAGCACGCAGCTGAGTGATTAGAGCTATGACCATTTGCTAGACTCCCTAGGTTCTGCTCCTGGGTTTGGCACCGCCGTGCTTTGTAACAAGAGCTGTTTAAAAATTTTCCAGCAACATGCTGTTGGTTTTTCTTCCTTAGAGAGTGTCAAATTAGTAAAAACTGAAAATAAGGAGAAAAAAAAAATCAAGAGCATGCCAGTTTCAACAAAGCTTTAATGGGAAGATGATTCAGGGGCCCAGGTTGGAATTCCTCAAAACCAGAAAGCAAGCAACCTCCTCCTCTCGCCTCTTCTAGAGGAGCCAGTAGTGTTCACATGCACTGGAAGAGGCTGTGGTTGAAATCTCTGCTCCAGCAAACGTTTTGCATAAAGAAGAGGTTGTGGGACTTGGTAATGTCATGGTGGCTGGGGCCATCGCCTGGGGTGCGAAAGGCTGGTTCTTGGGTTGAATTGCACAGAGCACCAATGTGGGCCCGGCTTTCCCCCCTTCCCAATAACTTCCTCACCAGTAGACTCTGCTGTCCCAGGGAGGAAGGAGTTGAGATTGTCTATGTAGCTCTACGCTCACAAATTTGCAAGGTTTTGAGGTTGTCCCCAGTGGAAAGGGAGAAATAAAAAATATTTTATGTTTTGAACAGATAGGGAAGCCATTTTCTACCCAGATCCTTGTGAAAGCAACTTAATTTCTTATTGTCTCCCTATGTCCTCTAGTAAGTGGGTACACTGGTGCTTTTAAATAACTTCTGTAACATGCTTTGTGATGTTTGACCAGCTTTGTCACTTCTCCTTTGGGGCTGGTACTTCATCTGATCTGCCTAGAAGTGTGGAAAGGCAGCTTTAAATGGGTGGTCTGTGCCCTAGAGCTTAGGCATCACATGGAGCAGCCTTCAGGCAGTTGTCATCTAACCTCAGCTACAGCATCAGCTAAGGAGCTTTTTGCTCCACAAATAATCATTAGCTTTTGGTCATGCTTCCTCCACAGAGCACTTCCCTATAGCGATATAATCAGCTATGCCAACTTTCCCCACCACCCAGAACTCTCCTGGAGAAAGGGAATCCTCTGGCTGGGAAGGGAATGCAAGCAGCAAGCAAGCATGCACTGCTGCTCCAGGATTTAACTCTGCCAGGATGAGATATTCTTAAATCTTACGAATTTGATTAATTCTTTGCACTGGAAATTTTAAAATATACCCTGCTTTAAGTCGAATTGTTCTTGGCTTCTTTTTAGTAAGTCCCTGTTATTTCTTGGAAATTATGTCATCCAAAGGACTTAAACAAATAGATCATGGGGAGTCTACATTTAGCCATAAAACTACCATGTTTGAGCTTCTGTCTGATATACTGGATGAGGCAAGGACTGGTGATGATACTCGTTTGTTAATCAAGCCATTGAATTACTAAATTATTTCTATGTTTTTATTCTGCTTTTCTGGCAAGAGGCTTCCTTGACAAGCAGGTGTTTCTTTCCAAGATCATAATCAGTGCAGAAACATAGGGTAGCTTGGAGCTGTCACATTTCCACCAAAAGTATTTCATTACTATTATGTTTATGTCTACGTCCACTTAATGAGATTTCTATAGATCATGAGACCCACTTAGTATGTCCTTAACCCCATAATGATAGGAAATGGTACTCTCGACTGCCAGACTGATTTCCCTCGTGAGGGTTATAATGTTAACATTTCCTTTCCAAAACTAAGAGCCATATGTTGCCACATGCAACTGCCATCGGTTGCTTGAATGAGTCAGCGCCCTGAATTTTATGACAACTGGAATGACTACTGTGGTTGAAATGAAACTTTTTGACTTCAGGTGTTGCAATCACAAAGGAGGCTAGTGTCTGAAGTGAAGTGGAACATGCCGGTGCAGAAGTGAGCTCATTTCCTAGCTCGGATCTGTCATTTCTTCAGAAGCAGAAGGAAGAGGATTTTGTATCTGTTCCTTCTTGCCTAGAGGAAAGCATGCTTATTAACTGTTTGACAAAAGACTTAGAAACCTTGAGCTCGAATGATGCCCAAGTCACTTCAGCCACTGAATCTTGCAAGATGCAGTTTAATAAAACCTGCCACTACCACAAAGATTTGCAGGGAGGAGAAAGAAAAAAATTTGTTCATGGGAGAGATTTATCTCCCTTTATTTGCATTATTATCAAACTGAGATATTTCAGGATGAGGCAAAGGGGGGTGGTGGTGGCTTTTATTTTGATTTTTGACTCTCCAGGCTCAGGCAATTTTGTGAGCCTGTAGCTGTAGGTCCAGGAAGAAACAGGTGAAAAGAAAAGTAACTTGTCAAGGAATGTGAAGTTAACAGAGCACTGTTTCTTCAGCCCCAAAGCAGGAATCTTGAGAGACAGCTAAACAGGAAAGAAATTCTCCAAAATAAGTTATAGTGCCTGTCTGTTGTGGTGTAATTGACTGTTATTATATATAGAAGGTGTAGGAAGGCATTTGGTATGTTTTTGCCAATAAAAGAATTAATTATGTAGATCCCCATTTTCCCGTAATTAATTGCAACTGTTTCTGCCCTGGTATGTTTATGAGGCTTAACTGAACTTCCAAGCAAGGAGGAGAAGTTTAGCACAAAACATGACTGAAGGAAAGTCAGTTTTATCCAAGGGTTTGCTTTGGCTTTCGGTTTGTGACATCTAACATGATGGGTTTGGTAGTGGTTTTGTTACATAAAGATGATTCAGTGCTGCCATGGACTATTTGACATGAGAAACTCAATTCAGTTGTATTGATTGATCGATTGCCAAATCCAGCTTTCTGCAGATTCCCAAAATAAAATGAAGCATGAAAAGGGAACCCATTTTTTAAAAATCCCTGTAATTACATAACCTTAAGACTTTTCTACAATGAGTAGACACTAACTTTCAGGGCCCACTCTTAAAATTGTATTTCTTCATGTATTTCAGGCCATTGAAGGTTTTTGTGTCCCTTCCTCTCTCCCAACCCCCCAGTCTCTCTCTCAGTCTAACATTCAAGGTGTCTGCAATACCAAAACTAAGTATATTGTTGGTTTGTGCATGTCATAGCTCTTAGTCTGAGGGTCATGAACTCAGCAAGTGTTTCTCTTGTAACATAAGAGGATGGAAAGAGGTAAGAACTTGTGTCGTCTCTGAAGCGAGCTTTGTGGAGCCATGCCAGTGCTCTGCCAAACAGGAGTCTGTATTGCAAAAATGTATTCCTGCAGGTAATTTTGTGATTAGGGGGAAGACCAGAGATTGATGGATTATGGATCTGACTCAAAATTCATTGAAGTCAAAGGAGAGATCTTCAGTGATTTTAATAAGTGCTATTTTAAAAGTTTGAATTGGTGATAAGCCAATACTTGGGTTTGAACTCTCTCAGAATTTGGGAAACAGTTGAGATATGATGTAGTTAAGAGCTATGAGTGAAGTTTGACTCTAGAGCCCTAACTTCAAGAAATTCATGTGTTGCTCAGCTCCAGAGTTTGCTTTAGAGTCTCTGGTATAAAAATCTGTGAGATTTTACAGTGCTAAGTCCTAATTTTACAGTAGGAATTTGAAGGATGCATCACAGTCAATTTCTTTCAGGTGGAAAAGGGATAGAAACACAAACTGTCTGTAGGTTGGATTTCCCGGTTGATAAGGTATATAATTATACAAATTGTCCATATGAATGACCAACTTGTTACATAAAGCACGTAAAATTAGTATAGCTTATTCAGCCTGTGGTGCGTTTCCCTCTGGTTGTCTTACCGTGTAAGGAGTCATGCAGAGTTTCCAAGCCTCATCTACTGTTCTAGTGCTAATTTTCTGTCTGAGAAATAGTAGCTGATGTGGCTGGAAATGCAATCTTGTAAAAGGAACAGAGGTTACTCTAAGATAATCGCCATTTTAAAACAAGTTCCACCCAGCAAGAAGTTGCATAGCTTTTATTTTAAGTGATAATATTCACTTTTTGTAGTTTAATTTGGATTTATTGATGACACAGCTTTACACTCCTGAAAGTTGAATCGTTGACAAATAGGTTATTCTCCAATTTTCCTTGGCAAATCATTCGCTTTTCTTAATACACCTTTGCCAGTAGTCTAGACCACTCATATAGCATTGCTCCAGAGGTGCTGAATGGTGTTATATCCAGAAAAAATTCACACTGTACCAAGTAGAAGCCACCACATTTTTATTTGATGGATGAATCTTTCAGTGTCCTCGGCAGTGCGAAGACAAAATAATTTCCCGAAAGCACAGACAGTGCAAAATTTGGAAGCGTAGATTTGTTAATATATGTTTAACATATGTAATACTTATTAATATATATAAAATGAAGATACATGAGATCTCTGTGGAAGTTTTTGTTAAGCTTTTGAGTATGTTGAACAACAAGTGTTTCTTAGAAATGAAAAGGAAGGCTTCATGGGATGTGTGAGTCTCCCTAACTTATTTGCTAGTTTATAAAGTTTGGATGGATTAATTTTGTTCTACATTTCAAAAGCATCATGTTTGGTTTTTTAATAGCTATTTCATCTGTGCAGCTGTCTCAAGTAATTGGTTTTGATTATTGGGGGTTTCTAAGTATGAAAATTAGACATTTTGTCATTTTTGAATGTAAAATAGATATTTCTTAAAACATATACTTGTGTGCTGACACAAATATTTGTTAAAACATGCCTTTAAAGGCTAATACTAACTCACTGTCATGCAGTAAATCCAGTCTTTCTTATGGAATATGCTGGACTGAGACACAAGTACAGATGATTCCAAAGTCTGTACTTAACCTGACACAAAGCACAAACCATGAAGAAGATGGTGAAATCTTCTTCAGAGCTCCAAATCTTGTTCAACTGAGCTTCCAAGTTGCCAGAGAGTACCTATGCCATTTCCTATTAAAATCCAATTCCCTATGAAGAATCCATGCGTGATTCTTTCATGCTTTCATCTGTTTTTGTAATAGCCATCGCAAACTGGATAATCTAAAGATGATGAAAATTTTATTTTTCTTCCTACTTCTTATTGTCAGTGCTAACATAAATCAGCTTAACTGTAAGAAAAAAAATGAAGAAAAGTAAATAACAGCTGTAATTGTAAACATTTGTAACATGAGTTATGGACATGGGATGCCAGAATTTGTAGTTTTTAAAGAGTATGTTTTTATAGTACAGAACTGAATACTGCAAAACTGTGTAACAGCATAGAAATTCATGTGACTTTTCTTCAATGATGTTAAAAGCATATTCAACCTATCCCTTTCCAAGCAAGACAGAGTAACTTCTTCAAAAACTTGATACATTTGTAAAAATAGGACATAGGTGTTACCTGGTGTAAGCTGCCGTAACATCATTTACTTAACGGAAATAGTGATTTATCCCAGATGAAAATCCAGCCTAAAATCTTTAGCATTTTGTTTTCAGTTGGGTCGTACCTTATTAATTATTGTTGTTAATTAATATTAAGACTTATTTAGACTGTTGCCATCAAAATTTCAGTTATTGCAACATTATTTTATCTGATGTTAAAAGAAACAATTTCATCCTGTCTTAATTCATGAAAGTATCTGTTGCTGTCTCCAAGTTTCCAAGTCCACAGCTTTGATGTTTCATCCTTCCCTTCGCATCTTTCTAACTCCTTCACCATCAATACTGACCATGTGGCACATATTCACTTTCAAGACCTTTCATGATCTTCCTCCTGTCTGTCACCTTGCCTTTGGTTCATCGCTCATACCAGCTTGCGTCACCTACTTTCTAGATCATTAGAGAAGCCCATTTGTACTTCAGCTCATATCTGTCTGTCTGTCTGTCTGTCTATCTATCTATCTATCTATCTATCTATCTATCTCTACCTCTGCTCGAAGTCGGTCTCCATAAATACCTTAAAGGTATTCTGCTTTTTCAGATCCTTCTGTAAAAGTCACGCCAGTATAAACTGCCTATCATGCTGCCTATGACATCCTTGTTGTCCCTCACCTATTTGTTATCGCTGTATGACACTTGGACTAGAAGACATAGGAAGCAGGAACTGTCTTTCCCCTGTTTCTCTTTCTTTTTTAATATGGAGCCTAGCACACCTGAAATCCTGATCAGGTCAGTCTTTCCTAGAACTGTGATTGATAATAAATAATAAATAATAAATAAATACAAATGAATACAATAAATAAATAAATAATAAATAATAATAAAAAATAAATAATACAATAAATAAATAATAAATAAATACAAATGATCATAATGGTTGTTATAGCTCATGCACATGGTATAAGTGTGTAAAGGACTCCTCCAGCGTACATTCACACCGCATTTCCACACAGCACTTTTTCTGTGGCTTTTTAAGCTTCTCCAGGTTTGCTGTTGTTGGGAACAGACCTGCTAACTCCCAAGGAAGGGGGTCATTACATTCATAGGAAACATAAGTTCAAAAGAGGGCTAGGTTAGACATTGACACATAGACTTCATACTTGTGAAATTAACTTTTGAGAAAGGATTTGAAATGGAAAATGTTTGTCACTGCAAGGATCTTGTAATTACTCACTTATGATTGAGAAGGGATTTTCCTCTGTGTCTTTTAACTAAGATGAAAGTAAATCTACCTTTGGTTTGAGTTATCATGTAGAACCAGAACAATTTCTGAACTTGCCTCTGTGTCCTTTAGAAATTACATACACTCTTGTATGTGCCTGTTACCTTGCTTAATGTATGTACTCACTGCAATGTTTTCTGCCTACATAGTGGTTTCAGATAATTTTCATTTTCTTCTCTAAGTATTTTAAGGACACAGTTCAATTGCCATTGATTTCATTGGAAGCTGGATCAGACCCTATAAAATGGTCAGTTAAGGGTTCTTTGATAAAAGGAAAAATAAATTTACTGTCAGGCAAGTTGAAGATGTAAGTGGAAGGGACAGCTGGCTCAGGCTTGTACGAGGTTATTGCCTTCTGTATAGTTTCAGGAAAAGATTAGCTGGAGGCTATTACTTATCTGAATAACTCCCTTCATAAAGTCTAGCCATTAGCTATGTGAGCAGGGAATTTACAGTGTTATTTCCCACTGTTGTATTTAGTTAATGCAAAAATTTACGCTCTCCAAGCGCTGGTTTACAAAGCGGCTTGTTCATGACATGTAAGTATGTCAAAGGTAGTATTTGGTGTGAAATACATGAGCGTCGTTTGGGTTAGTATACAGTATGTAAGGCTCAGGACTTGTATCAGTCACTCCTCTGCTCCTGGAGTAACAGCGTATTCTGATGCTCTTGTCCTATGCCATGATTAAACAGGAGTCTGTTTACTGAAGGATTTCTACAGCTGTAAAACTAAGCAGAACACGTGTCCAGAGAAGTGAACAGCACGTCATAAATAAAGAACAGTTTATTCACAATCTCTCCGGCAGCTGATGAACCTATCAGGCACAGGAGGGCTTTCAGAACAGGAAACTTCTGTGAAGGACAGAAGCTAGTTTGGGATCAGTGATTTATCATTGCTGTTGTGTAAAAACAGCAGCGTGCTGACACATCCGTAGAGCTCGATATAGGAAGCTGTTGTACAATTTGCCCCAGAAAACTTATGAATAAAAAAATACTGATCTCTAGTTGAGTTCTGCTGGCCTCTGAATCGCATCTAGGTAAGAGAGAAGCCTGCTGGCCCAGGAGATGTCACAGGAGGGAGGTCTGGTCTGAAGCCAGGACCCTGGGCTGCATGTGGAAACAAAAGCAATCTTCCCTGCCCTCAAGAAATGTTTGTCAGCTGCATACTATCTGACCTGCTCGTTGGATCAGCATAAAGGGGTGGGGGCATTATTCCTCTCCCATGTCCTTTACAGAAGTTGTGAAGAGGAAGCTGGTATCAGCAGCAGTACAAACTTACGCATTCCTTTGGCTCCATGGGTGCCAAAGGTTCATGTATCATCACTGTCTGTGTTTGGGGAGAAAGGTCTGGGTGCATCAGATGTCCAAAAAAAGCCCCTGAAGTTGTTTGTGGCTATTCCTTGAAGCCATGAAATTTTTTTTGGATTTTGGGTGGGGTTTTTTCTGAGTTGAAAAAAATAAAATGAAAGTAAAACCTTTCCAAAAGGAACGTGTGAGTTTCCCGATGTCCCCAGACTATTGAGACATACTTTGTAAAGGAAGAATGTATCAAGTTTCTTCAGGATGTGGTAGACACTTTTGACTACATGAGCCCCTATCTCAGCCTGCCTATTTTTCCTTAAGCTACGAATCCATAGAAGTAACTGACTAATTTGATTAGGATTGGTGAGAGAAGTATCCTCGAGGCGTATTTTCCTCCTTACCACATGAGGAAAGCTGAAGACGACCTCATACCTGTTTTTAACCATGTAGAAAGGCAAAAATTCTGTCCTTGAGGTAGAGAGGAGAGAAAGTCTAAGCATTTTCCTTTTCTTTTCAAAGTTAGTACAGGCAGGTTTGACTGCTCTGGAGATAAACTCCAGTCAATTCAAGCCTCTCACATGTATTTTAGCAGAGTTCATCAATCTAGAACTATGTGTCCAAGGTTCAGCTGAACATAAGCTCTGCTGCTGACACCCGAGCCAGGGAAAACTGCACTGAGACTCCAAACTCCTGTATGTGTTAAGGCTTGTCAGGGAAGAATACTTGGGTCAATACTGCCTAGCATTGGGTTCAGACAAGCACTCCGAAGGTGAAAAGGTTTCCACAGCCTTTAGGAAACAAGCCATCCTGCTTTTCTGAAGGGCATTATTCACCTGGACCAGAGAGACAGAGTAACACACACGCAGTGAATTTTCATTTTAAACAGTGAGACAGTGCAACCTGGCAGAGGCTTAGTAAATTGATGATGCTCATTGCATAAATAGCTTATGCTTATTATTGGCTGCGCATCCATTTAAACTAGAAAATACCCTTTCCCCAAGCTAGCTGTAGTTTTTCCTCTGATTGTGCATTCCCGTTTGTTTCTTCTGATATGTTCTTAAAGAGAAAAGAAATCTGGTCTAACAAATTTGCCTAGCATAGCAGGATCCAGATTAGTGGCATGGGTACCTTGGAGTTTAGGTACATATTTTTTTCTCTGAAAAATGGCTAAAGTAGCATATGAACAGATTCAGGGCTTGTTATGAAAGGATTAGGTCCAGCTCTTTTCTAGAACAAACTTGAACAAACACCAATCTGTTTTGTTCATCTTTCATAAAAAGATTAAGCAAACTGATTTATTGTGTATTACAGTAGTCACATGCTAGAAAATTCTTTCCAAAGCAAAGGCACTTTTTTTATTCAATTAAAAAAAAAAAAAGAAATTTGTAAACAGGAATGGACAGGAACTGCTACGTTCCTGGGCTGATCCAGTGTGAACACGTTACTCTTCAGTTTGAAGGTGGCTGGCAACTTTTTGGCAGGAATATTAATTATTTAATTAATTAGTGTGGAAAGAACCGTTTGGGTTTTTTTCCTGCTCTCCATACAATCAAGAGCTTTTGCCTGTTGGATGCTCCATCACTTCTTACATACCGCTTTTGCAACCTCCTCCTTTTTCGCTTATGCGTGATGCTTTTCCTTCAGTTTTGTGAACCAAGTTGAATCAGTGGCAAGCTAACTCTCTCTGACATGCAGCAGATCGCATGGTTTTATTGCTAAGCCATTGAGAGATTTTTTTTTTTTTTTTTTCCAATTAAAACTTCTTTGGGCTGGTTTCTGGCCAGCGGCAGTTTCCCCAGCTCATAAGTTTCAGACTCTGGGTGGAAGAGAGCCTCACAGTAAGCACTGACCCTCTCCTCTGGAAGCCCCACAGTCCATCAGTTTTGAACACAACAGCCTGGTCAGCAGAGATTGTCAGATACGTTGGGACACACCATCAATTTAATGTGGAGACAGAAGCCCTTTGGGGAAGTACCTGGTGCTGGTGTGGGGGAGAATTATAAGGACAAGATTTTTGTCAAATGTCAGAAAACCTAAAAAAATGCATGTAGTGAATGTATTCATCTCTGCTGAGGTGTGGGAGGGTCTTTTGTTCAAGAGTTATCTCATTCCTAATGGGCAACAGGAGCAGAGGAGAGTGCTCGGAGGGTAGGCACAGCAAGCAGAAGGAAATCATTATGTTGTTTTTTTTCTTATCAGTTCTGCAACTTAAAACTACACTGAAGAGAAGCGTTTCGACAGAGCTCTTCACACTTCCAAACAAAAGAGCTTTTCTCTCTTCCTTCCCTCTTGCCCTCCCCCCAGTTTGGATGTATGGCTGGAGAAAAATGATTGCAGGCATTGTCTGGCAACAACAACCCCAGAGTCTCTTCTGGAAACAAGTTGGGTCAGGTTCATGAGCGCGCACAGAAAGAAAGAGAGAAAGGAAAAAAAAAAAAAGAAAGCTCCCTGGACAGATAAATAACTCACTTTTGGAAGATGCTTCACCAGTATTCCTGCTGTTATATAACGGCCTCAGCCAAGATCCAGCTATTTCGTATTTGCTTAAGCAAGAGAGTCATACAGGGAAAACATTACTGTGCTATGTTAGTTGTTTAGTCATTGGTACTGGGAGAGGTGATATGCTAACAAAAGTATGCAGTAACAAGCATTTAAAATGTGATGTTTTATTAGTTTTGCAGTAAATACAGGGAAGATACTAACGACTAATTTCTGCTTTTAATTTAATTCGTGTTGTGAACATGAAAATGAGGAGAGAATTAATTTCGCAGTGGCTGGATCCTCTCACTGACCCTACGCATGTTTGCATTTAAACAAAAGAAACTAAATTTCTGCCCATGCATTGCTGGAAAAAAATGTCTATAGTTTTGTCTGGGTATCATGACAAAGGGGTTTAATGTAACTTGAAGAAATAATTTAAGTATAAAATGGGGAGCTGATTAGAGCAGTAAAATAATCAGATGTTAAAAGGAGCAAATACAGTGTAACGGCTAAAAGCCCAGGAGTGGGAATCAGGCCAGCTGGGGTTCTGCTTCCATTCAAGCATGCTGTGCAACTCTGAGTAAGTCAATAAACCTTGCAGTGCTTCAGCTCGACCATCTGTAGAATGGGAATAATAAAAATATTATTCCCTGTCTCCCCAAACTGCACTGAGCCATTGAGATGAGTATTGAGTCAGAGTGCTGTGAGTTGAGAAAAGACAGATTTAAACTTTCCCAAAGTTCAGAAGTTTGCTTCCAGTTCATTTCTATTTGGGAGGCTCAGCTCCACCTTTGCAGTTGTAAATCTGTTCTCCTCCCACCTCTATAGCTGGTAGGCGCCTATTGGCCTAACGTGAACACTCAGCAGACAAGATGCGTTTGTGTCCACGACAGTGTCGTTATGAGTCAAAGAAGTACGTTACACTTTGGGAGCTGTGGCAATGGGGAAAAGCATGCATAGTTGAGGATGAAAAATTGAAGCGAAACCATGGGACTAGTAGTTAAATTCTTTACATACTTCAGAGATGTCTCTCTAAAACAGTCCACTCAAGATCCTGCTAACCAAAATCTCAGGAGCCCGCGCTGTATACTTTTAATTACAACAGCATCTTTCTTCTTCAGGTTGTTTTGCAGCTCTCAGACGGAGCGTGCTCTAGAGCCCAGGCATCACCAAGACGTACCTTTGCGCTTAGCGCTCTGCACCCCGAGAAATACCGTTGAAGCAGATGAGGAATATTCTCAGCGTGCATAGTTGTTCACATCCATGAGTCTTGGTTAAGGCTTAAGCGTACACAGCAAAGGGGCAGCTGGGACACATGAAATACTATACAATTTAACCTTGCTAAATTATCTTTGACTTGTTTCTAGCTATAAATTGTTTTTCCTGTTAATTTTCATCTCTGATTCTGGGTTGTAGTTAGAAACAGAAGTGCTGAAATACAAATCCAGGCTTCCTGGTGTATTTTGCTCAACGTTGGAGTCCCCAGAGGTTGAGATAAGTTCCAGAGATGATTCCAACAGTTTGTTTGCTTGTTGAAAGTAATTTCCAGATCTCCGAGTAGTTCAGAAGGTGAAACAATCAAATAAATACACTCATGTGCATACACACATGCACAGAATATCCCCGAGGTGGTTAATGGGGCAGAATGTTTTAAAGGTACCAGGAGCCCAGTTCAGTAAAGCTGCAAAGACCGCAACGGTTTGGACATCCAGTCTCTTCATAGGCTACAACTGAAATTTCTCACATCTTTTGTATGTTACGTGCAAGCCAAAAAGCAAGCAAAAGAGCAGCACAATTATTTTGTCAGAGTAAAATGTACATTTTCTCAGAATATAAATTCTTTCATTTTGCACTCAAAAGTAATTGTAAAAAGAAATATACACATGCAAAATGTTTTACTTTTTCCTGGTTTGGGTTAGCAGTGAGGTTTTTTTCACACAGCCCTCAGTAAAAGTCTGCCGTATGGGAAGGGCTTAGAGTGTGTTGTAAACAGCAGGTTCAAATCAAGGCTAAACCAGTCCTCTCGGTCCAGCCAAAGCCACAGGGTGCTTGAAACTCCAATCTAGTGCAATATTGGAAAGGAACTACCGTGCAGTAAATAGTAAAGACTATTTTTTCATGTTGCTGCTCTTATATGAATTCATTTTCTTTCAGCTACAAAATAGGGTGAAAAATCTGAGACAAAACAAAAGGAGGAAGAAAAAATCTTTTCAGTTACAGAATGACCTTTTTCATGGTCTTCAGTTCACAATGCTGCAAAATAGCGTATTTAAAGAAATTTTAAACATACTACTAAGTTGAGAAGATTGTTTCCTTACATGCCTTGAAGTTCTTTACTTCTTGACATATATTTTATTTTACATTTGGCAAGATAGCAGCTTGAGCCCTGAAAATCATCTCGTTTTAGCTACCTCGAAGCAATTTTAAAGTTCTGAAGTGAATTTAAAATGATCTGTCTTTTCTGATCTAATACTAAGAGATGTAGTCCTGGTCTGTACATGCGTATTCTGTAACACACAGTAAAATCTTTGGGAATTCTCCATGTAGTAAGTTTCCCATAAAGTTCTGAAAGCAGAGTTTTGCCTTTCTTATCTTATTGTCAAATGATTAAATATCTTTTTTTAAAAAAAAAGAAAATTAAAGCACTAGGAGTTTAACACCCAGTCATCCGTGTGCCACTGAAGTTAGGAAATACTAAGGCTAGTGGTTTACTCAAAGACATTATCTTTTCTGCTTTAGATTGACAAGACTTAACTATCATCTGATTGACTGTTTGTTTTTCAGTGTATGCCTTGGTCACCGGCAGAGCTCCATGCATCCAGTGTATTACAGTGGCAGGACTCCAAGGCAGTATTTGGCTATCAGTTTATTCACTAGATTTTTCATTCAAAATCCCTCTTGAGCTTTTCAGTATGGCTCAAATAAATTATTAGTTGGCTTAGAGTGCTGGCTGTAAATGTTTGGGCCTTTATTTGAGCATTAAAAAAGGCCTGGGAACTATTTCAGGGAAAGTATTATTAACAAATTCTATGTGATAAAAATCTACTATTTGTTTTGGTTTTCAACCAGGATTTTTTTATTTTGGGGGAAAGGCAGGGAGGAGGTTGGTGGCAAGGAGAACCATTCATATCAGAAACAATGTCACAATTACACAGAGTAGAGAGCCTGTCTAGAAAACAGGATTTTAAAAATTCTATAGAAACCTCCGTAGCCAAAGAGAGAGATCCCTATGGATGGCGGAGGAGGGTCTCCAGCAGCCGAGTCAGTGGCCTGGTACAAGAGTCCTATTGGAAGCAGAGGTAAAGGTTTCATTAAGAAAGCATTTCAGACAGTCAGCAGGCACACCCTGATTTCCAGGAAATAAGTGTTATCCTTATGAACTCCTTGAATACAAATCAAGGTGCAAGCATTCCTGGGAAGTGGACAGAACATGCTGGAGTCCCCGAGCAAGTTTCCTTCAAAGGGCGATGCCTCCCATGTTTTCCATAATTGCCCTGTGCAGCTGGATTTTCCACACAGCAATCCGCAGCATCTTCCTTTTCGATGTTAAATTCCCTCTACACAGTGTTTCTGTAGGTGGTATGTTAGTCTCGTCAGGTGCAGGTGTGAATCTCCATTGGTATTACTGGTTGCATCATGGGGCTGGGTTATCCCATGCAGCTTACAGATCTCGCTGCGTTTCTTCTTGAGCGGGGATATTCTTGGTAAACCCGAGTTTGATACAGTCCTCAAGAGACAATCAGGGCTAAGATTTTTGACCCATGTCTCATAAAACGGCATGACCAGCTCTTACTGTTTTCTTTCCCCTCTGTTATTTTCCCTGGTAATCAGATCAATGTGTACAAGACTGGCTTAACAAATTGGGCTTATAGGATCAAGATGGTTTCTTGTATCACCGAAACTGAACAACACCAGAGTTTAATGGAAAATTTTCACCTCTAATAATTAGATGGATTTATATTTTCCATCCATTTCCACACCTAAAAGTCTTGGAGAGACTTTTTTATCGAAACTTGAAAAAGTAGACTAGCATTGACACTAGTTGACTGTTCAGCTTGAAGCGCCTCCAGGGCCAGCCCTGATCTGAATGCTCCTGGGGTTAATCCTGAAGTAACTATGTTGTTGATAAAAAATAATTATTCTCGACTGTGCTTCTGCTCCTTTTAAAGTCAATGGCAAAGGTCTCACTGGCTTTAGAGGACACCCATCCTATTGTATTTTCACACAGTGATCCCAAAACACAGTCTGCTTTGGAAGGCTCCCAGGCAGGACTTGCTACCTGCTCACCTTGGGCAAAGCTGGAGATGGAGAGGTGCACTTCAACCATCCAAGGCCCGTACAGGGGGTTTTGGCAGTCCTGTTACTTTGCCGCATTAGCAGTTGCAGTTCTGTACAGGGAAAAACAATTTGCCTCTCCAGGGATTTCTGCTGGAAAGAGCCAGTTAGAGCCACTTACAGAAACCGGAAATTCTGCAGTTTTGTAAATGATTTTAAAAATGATAGCCCTCATGACAGGCGGTTCTTCAGAGGCCCTGCTCCAAAGCACTTCCCCAATGTGCAGGCACTTGGGTCAACATCTCCGGCGGGCAAGCTAATGGCAAGTCAGGACTGAGAAATGGTCAGGTTTTGTTGGGGAGAGGGGATGTTATTCAAAAAGTAAGAAGTCCTGAACACCTTATTTTAGATAGAGCTGGCAAAAATTAGCCTTTTGGAAAAAAACAGAAGTCCAGTTAGAAACCTCTGTGTTGTCACATGTGAACAAGGCTACTTGGGTAACATTTCCAGTCAAACTTTCTTGGAATCATTGATTTAGACTTGTTCATTGTAATCAGTATTTTAATCCAAGGACGTTGAAATGCTGCACTTAGTCTGTTTTGTTGTCTTTCTATTCCTCTTAGGCACTTTGGGATAGTGATAGGGTTTTTACTCTTTTAATGAAATGTTTCAGTAGTATCAACATCCATTATGAAGCTAAAGCCATTTATGTGTTTCCAAATGAAAATAGTTCGCAATTTCTGCTCCTTGAAATATCTCAATATTTTGAGAGGTTAAAAAAATTGTGATATGCCATAATTTCCCATACAACAGAAACTCTATTTACTGACCAAGGCAAGTAATGACAGTCCTCTCTTCTCTAAAAGTGACCGAAACTGTGGTATTGAAGCCAAGTAATGAAGCACAGTTTGTCTGCCATGTAAACGTATTTTGGGATTTATTATGTGTACTCACCAGCTTGTTCTTGGGCATTGGGAGTGCTTCGGAGCCTTACTGAAACTTTATAAGACATTTCCCACTATAAGGCTTTGTTTTTGTTGTGTGCAACTTTAACCATCTGACCTGAAGTTTTCCATCTTGGGCATCTCAGACTAAAATGTTTAGGAATGTGTCAGCTGAAAAGCTTCAGCCATTCTAAGAAAAAAGTTAGGAAGAAACACATAATTTTGCCCGTATTATTGTGATTATTTTTAAATCTTGTAAGTGTTTTGAGATGCTCTCCTACATCTATACTTTGGAATGAAGTCTTGAAATTTGTCTGGAAGTTGTCCTAATTTCAGGTACATTTATTTTTTCTCTTTAAAAAAAAAATCAACCAACCAACAACAACAAAAAACTTTACTTTTTATTTGGCCAAAGTAAGAGCCTCTGACATCACACATTCTTAGGGCAGAGGGGGGCAGCGGAGGGGGAGGTGCTGATCTTCTCTCTCCGGTGACCAGCGATAGGACAGGAGGAAATGGAATGAAGCTGCATCAGGAGAGGTTCAGATTGGATATTAGGAAAAGGTTCTTCACTGAGGGGGTGATCGATCCCTGGAACAGGCTCTCCAGGGAAGTGGTTACGGCACCAAGCCTGTCAGAGTTCAAGGAGCATCTGGACAATTCTCTTAGTCATATGGTTTAGTTTTAGGTAGTCCTGCGAGGAGCAGGGAGTTGGACTTGATGATCCTTATGGGTCCCTTCCAACTTGAGATATTCTGATTCTATGATTCTAAGTAACAATTTAAAAAACAAATAAAACTACTTGATTTTCAGAGGGAAGCTACTTCTGAAGTAGAAAACTACTTGTTTTTTTCAGAAGACAAAAGTTTTCTGAAGACAAAGTAATATAATAGTTCTTTACTAAAACATGTATAACTACTCTTTCTTTCCTTTTCTTTTTTTAGTAAGAATGTGTGAACTGAAGGTCAGATGTTTAGAGAAACCCATTAGGTGATTATTTACTTTTTTCCTGAAGCATGGCACAGTTTGTTGTTTCTGTGGCTGCTTGCACAGAGGACTCTGCAGAGAAACAGCAGAATCCAGACTTCCTTCACCAAATTAGGAAATGAAAATATATGGGACTGTATTTCCTAAGTTTGATTTTTCTAAAGCTTCAAGAAGCAAAGCCACAAGTAACTGTTGCTATGCAAACATAGATATTCTTGCAAGAGGTTAGAGGCGTGTTGTTCCCCTCCTGTGCTTAGGCCCTGTATGCCCAAAGACTGAACATGGCTCTGATGTCTCAGCTTATAAATACAGATTTGAGTACAGTCTCGTAGTTAGTAAGCATAGGGTTAATGAAGGAAGACGAAGTTGATTTGAACTTGAAAACTTTGGTTCGATTCCTAGCTTTTGCCCCAGATATTTTTTGTGTGAGCACAGGCAAGACATTTAATCCCTCCGTATCTCAGTTCCATATGTATAAAACAGGAATGAAAATACGATCTTTGTCCCACCCCTTTTTTTATCTCATCTATTTAGATCATGCATTTTTCAAGGCAAGGGCTGTTTCTCTCTGTGTGTGCGGACAACTCGTAGCCCATCAGGGCTCTGATCTCAGACAAGGCCCCTAAGTGCTATTAGTGTGTAGTAGCAATAACAATAATAACAACAACAATAATAATGACAACAGATGGAGTTTAAATTCTGACAGCTCTGAGCCATTACACATTCGGGAGTACGAAATACAGTCGAGCCCAAGACAGCTATTTTCATCGGATGCGAAAGTTAACAGTTTGGCAGGGTGACTGAATTTGGCATTATGTAAGCTGGGCTTTGCAACTTCAAACCCTGGTTTTATTTATGTGTGGTTTTTTACTCTCCATCTCCATACGGTTCGGTCTGTGACTGGCACTGTTTTAGAGCTGGCTCATTGTGGGATCTACCCTAGTGCAAATGACGTTTGGAAATCTGAAAAGAAGGTTTCTTTAATTAACTGAAAACCGGAGCCCATAGTCTACTTGATATGAAAAATAGGCCAAATTATAGTGGTATTCATAGCCTGCTGGAATGGTTGGTTGTTTTGGAAAAAAAATGTTTTTAAAGGAGGCTTGCCAAGAAACTGTTCTCTCAGGAAATGATAAATGGCAGTTTGGAGACTTGAGTGGCCTGTACTGTATGTATGTGTCTCGGTAACTGCTGACTCAATCCTGTGTGCTCCTGATGGCTCCCACATTCGCAGCACAGGGAATTTACAGTCCTGATTCACAAACTCATTACTGTCCTGCAGTTCGGGACTTTTACACATGGCCTCAGGATTGTTTTATCTGAAAACAATGCAAGCACATTTCTTTAAATTGCACTTCAGATAACCTTTTGGTTATCATTACTTTTACAGTGTATGCTAAAAACCTTGCAATTTCTTTTCCAAAACTATAGCTTCTCT
The DNA here is from genome assembly GCF_047370975.1 of Nipponia nippon. Lineage (NCBI taxonomy): Eukaryota > Metazoa > Chordata > Aves > Pelecaniformes > Threskiornithidae > Nipponia > Nipponia nippon. The sequence continues at coordinate 17,478,701 of NW_028262291.1, read as the reverse complement.
GAATATATGCTGCCAGGTTTGGTGTTTTCTGTTTGGTTTGGGTTTTGTTGTTTTGTTTTTTTTTCTTTTATAGTATGTTTTCTATGAAGTTGTGAAGTTTTAGTAAATTTAAATAATAGAAGAATGAAGGCATGGCTTGCATGACAGGCTTAGTTTTTAAAAAAATTAAAGAAAGTGCCGTCTCTGTGCACTGAAGAAAGATCTGCTTTAAACAGTGCACCATTTAGTCATATGAGTTCTTTGCAGTGATATGTGCTGTTTACTATATACTGTCACTATAGGGGATATGTTGTGTGCAAGTGCACAAGCCTTTGGAGTGTACTCTTCTGACTGCTAACAGTGATCCATGCTTTCAGGCCATTTATATTACCTTAATCCCATTGACATCAATAAGTTTACTCCTCATTTACTCTGGGGTGAGAGAGAAGTGAACTGGGACTATTGTATGTTTAGGAGACATTGTTGCAAAACATGTCCCATTCCTGAGTCACAGTGGAGGGGAGAGAGAGGTTCAATGGGTACACAGAGCTCAAGGGATTATTTTTTTTCTGATGTTGCCTAATGAATCTGACTGAAAAGGGTCACACAAATGGTAGAAAAAATTTGCATCTATATGTCCATGAAAATTTATACTGTGTGCTTGTAAACTACAAGATGAAGTATGAATTGAAGAGTTCGGAGATAATTTGACAGGAAGTGAATCGATTCATTGCCTTCAGCTTGAATGTTGGAGTTCCTAGGCACCTTATGAAGAATTTGTGTATTTGGTCATTTGCATTCTTGAAAACCTTCTTAGCATTCACATTAGGAGGCAGTTGTGAAAATGCTGAATGCTTCAAAGGTCCCTTCTCTGCCCTTGCTCCATTATTTTTCTGCCCTAGCTCCTGTTCTTTGCCGTTTCTGAACAAATTCTTCTCCCTTTCCCCTTTTGCTTACCCTGCTGTATGTTACTGCAGTGCAGAGCAGCTGTAAACAGCTGGGTGAAGAGCCCTGCCCACGCCGTCAGTGCTCCTTGCCTTTGGTAGAAAGTCCTTTATACTGAGGACAGCATGAAACCTTGGAGTGTATTTAACTGAAGGAAGCACCTACCTAAAGTAACTTTCCGCTCTGTGATTTCCCAGTGAGAAATCTGCTGATGGATTTTACATGCAGTCTGACAGATTAGGAGAAGAGGAATACAAAATGCAGGTATCTCTGCCCCCTCTGACCAGTTAAATGCTGGTTTTCAAATTACATACCATTGATTCTTCAAGTTTTGCATACCAAGCTAAAGGAACTACCAGCACTGAGGTGTGAGCAAGCACCGTCTGGGGAAAACTGCAGATGACTTCAACTGGGGAACTACATCAGTGAAAAAAATGAATGCTGACCTTGGCATTTGAGTTCCAGCATGATTTTAGGTACATGAATAGCACCTATGAATTACAAAGTGGATAAAACTAAACTTCTTGACGTTTCTCACATGCTTACAGGTTTTGCTGGGTGAGGTATTGGTATACAGTGAGAGATGGAAAAAATGTTGTTTACATGTAAGTCAGAAGAACGTATGCTTAAATCTAGAAATAATGCTAAACTTCAGATTTCAACAACAGTATCTGATTACTCTCTTAATTTTCTCTGCTCATTCAAATGTTCCAGACTGTCTTCTTGTGCCCAGCAGTGGGGTAATACAGTCTTTCACCTTTAGAGACTTCAGAGTGTGAGTATATTTCCAGGGTTGCCTAGTTTTGCAGCATCAGAATGACTGCTCTAGAAATATAATGATGTCTGTCTCCTGGGGTGGCTGATTTAAAACCTTTGCCATGAGCAATGACCCCCGAGTGAGTGAAGTGCGTAATTAGTACAGGTGTTCACTGTACTAACAAAAGCATTTTTAAGCTCTGGGACTGTCTGCAAAGATTGAGTTCATGTCGTTTTCTACACATGGCAAGCTTCTTTGTCCAGCATGAACATACAGGCCCTAAATTAACTGTAGAATTATAAATAGACCATAGTTAAAATACATAAAGACAGAAACCTCATTTTGACCTCTTGTATTGTGCAATCACTATTACAGAAAGTTATAGACTATGTATTTCACATATACTTCTTTCCAAATACATGGATCTTCCTTACTGAAAAGCTCACTGGGAGTCGAGGGCACTCAGAGAGTAAGGGAAGTGTTGAGCACCTTGCAGCACTGCGTCGCAAACGGGTTTGACAGAGTTTGACCTATGTGAAATATTCATATAGAAAGGTTTCCCTGGAAAATGACACTTATTCCTATGTGTCAATTGTATGTGGAGAAACGCTGTGATTTAAACAAGCTGCTGCTTTCGCCAGAGGCTTATTTTCCTATTGTACTAGATGCTCTGTTGTGCCACAGCAGGGAAAAAAAAAAGACAAAGAATCAAGATAAAGTGATATTTGTGATGATGTGTCTGTATGTCTGCACATCATCTGCAGGCTGTGGATTTATTAGTTTTTCAGTCAGTAGAACTGTTATATAAATAATGCATATCAGAGCTGGTCACACATGGTCTTCTCACTTGCACATGTACACTGCGAGTACTGTCTGAGCCAGAGAGGAGTAAGTGCAACCAGACCTCCTCTGCCTTCTCTGTAAATCAGCTTTTAAAAGGCAGCGTCAGACACTTGTGTCGTCACGACAGTCCATGTCCTTCTAGAAAGATGCATTGGTGTGGTTATTGTGGGGGTTTCAGGCAGTGTGGGTGCTGTTTCTGACTCAGCCATCATTTTCTGCAGGACTTGAGGGGAGTCATTTCACCTTCTGTTGTTTCCATTTCCTCAGCTGTGAGTACTGGGTATCATAAAGCGTTTTGAGGCTTGGAGGTCAAAAATGAAAACAGAAGCGCTTGGTATTTTTATCATTTTTATATTCCCGCTGTTGTTCAGCATCTATCTTAAAACTTAGATATAATTTGAGAAGATTATTTCTTGATTTGAAAAGGCTGTTGCCTGAATATATAAAACAACAATGCAGTTACTATAAAGTAAAAGGAAGCAACTTATAGCTGAAAGGAACTGTAATGCTTGAGACTGAATGAAACTCTGTTCCCATTTCAGAGCAGGTGTGTCAGAGCTAAAATTGTTAGCTGAATCACATGAAGCCATCCATGAAACTGGATGAAAATGTCTTAATTAATTCAGAATGATGTTAGCATTTTAATCTGTAAAGTCCTTACCTGGTGCTATCTGACAACCTTTTTTCAAAGGTTGCATGATTAGGGGTGAATTAATTTCTCCACTGAGTAGCGGATTACTGCCTCTATTGGATGGGGGGAAAGATACTACTTAGGAAAAGAGATTAGCAGAAGAAAGAAAATAAATAACTCCATAGTAACTTCTTTCACTCTTTCAAGGAAAATATGCAAAGGGAAAAGAAGAAATGCCTGCAGCTAAACCAGTTTGTGCAGTGATACTCAGATCTTCCAAGTAAAGCACGGTCTGGCTTCTGTGAACACAAATGATCAATCTCCAGGAGGAGCAGGCTGCAGCTTGCTTCCGAAAGCAGGGTGCTGATTCTCTGGTGTTCCCTTCCCGGAGTGCCACTGTCAATGAAGTCCTTCCCGACTGATGCCCAAGACAAACCTGGTCCCTCTGTGGAGGACCATCCTTTAGCTGGCAATTAAAGTGATGTCTCTCATCACCTGCAACCATTGACGATCGTGTAGCACTCTTTGTCTGTCTTAGACAGGGTTGGGTAGCTTCTTTCTGCTGCCGTAATGTTCTCCTATGCTTTTGTCATATCACTACTCTCTGTTCCTATCTGTAAATGCTGTGGAGCGTTACCCTGTGCTGTGAAACAGATGCTGCCTCCCGTCACTGAGAAGCTACATTTTGTTATTGATTTAACAGGGGCTTGTGCAGCCCTTAATGGCAGGGGCTTGAGGAGGGAGATCCAGCTACATATTCATGCTCCTCCTTTGTGCAATTGCTGACAGTTCTGGTAGGAGGTGGGAGCGGAGAAGGGAAATGTCACAAAGCTTTATGTGCAAGACTGTCACCTCCTCTGCCTGAATGATCTTCCAGTATTTCATCATGTCTAGACTATATGTACTATGTTATCTTGTGTAGAAGCCTCCTCTATGATAGGATAAAATTACAAAGTCCAAATCCTTTTTGTTTTGAACAGTAATCATCATCATTATCTTAAGAATGAACAATCCAGGCTACTGCCTATGAACCAGAAGAACAACAAGAGGTGGATGCACATCTAACATCCAGAGCTGGGCAGATCATTTAGTCTTCAAGCCTGTCATGATGATTAATCAGCTAGGAAAGACTGTGAGCCTTTTACTTCCACCACTGAGCAGTTGCTTACACTGCCAATAGATCCACTTTTTTGAGTCACGGTTTACCAGTCCAAATAAATGCCCAGCCTGGCCATATTCCTAGGAGAAGTTATTGACAAAGAAAAGCACTAAGGTTTTTTGTTATCATTTTCATCAATTACATTTTTCAAACACGTTATTTTATCAGAAACATTTGTTTACTTTTGAAGTCATTATAGCTTAAAATGTTATGGAGAAGAGCCTTGATATTTTAACTGACTCAAAACCAGAGGGAAACCTGCAATGGAACCAGTTTGGAAAGTTAACCCATGCAGAACTTGTTACCGGCAGCAGCCAAATGATCTGTCTCTTAGTTTTCAAAATGAGTCAAGCCCCCAAAGTGTTAGGAAATTGGCTTAAAACCATAAGTTGTGTTTAAGCAAATAAAAGGAAACAGTTATCAGAGTCTTTAAAATCTAGTTTCTGAGACCTTGGTGTACACAGAAGACCTGTTTTCAAGGTTTCCTCTGCAATAATGTTGGTTAGAAGCTAACTCTGGAAATCGAAGCTGGTATTCTCGCATAGCTGGTTGGCTTCAGAACTTGGAATTTAAAGAAAAATGTCTAAAACTACAAAATGCATAACAAAATAATCACTTCATTTGCCTCAAATTCAACTGGCAGAGCTGTTGAACTCCTGCAGGCATGGTAATGACTTTGTATGACCCATGAAATTTGACTGAAAACCCTTCTTCATTAGCAGTTGGTTGCCTTTGTTGTAGTTTTGCTCCTGGTATCCATAAGATCTACTAGTTTGCCTTTATGAATAACACCATGACAGCCAAAAAGCAGGTTTTTTTCCTTTTAAACATGGTTTTCCACTGGTAAATATATTACATTCTAGCTCACTCGTTGGTTATTTGCTGGCTTGTGATTGATTGTATCTGCCTCCACTTTTTGAAGCGATCAGTAAACGAATGAAATGTGGTGTTGGGGTGTCCAAGACAACTTGATTTTAGAGCGTGCAGAGCACCTGCATCTTCTCTGGATTTCAGTGGGTTTGCTGGGTGCTTACATTTCTACAAAATGAAAGCATTTTTATTTTTAGTGTATTCTGAAGGAGATATCTCCGAGGATGTGATTTCAGCAGAAGTGAATGGTGGTTGGAAAGGCTGGGGGAGTAGAGTGGGCTTGCAGACTTTTTATCACCAATAAATTTCACCTCTGATCTCTGTGCAGCCCCTGGGAATGAAAAGTGCCTTTGGAATTGTGTGTGGTTTTCTTTCGTTCCACTGAGCTTTCCCACTGAAATTTTCTGTCTTGCATCTGTGTCTTTGTAAAGCTTAATGCAATGGCAAAACAAGAGGTCGCCTCCTTTCTGAGGAGCAGACTCAAGCATACAAGAATACAACCCCAGTTTTGTGTGTTCAGAATGGGTGCAAACTTGCCACCTTATTTATCACCAAGCTTTCTAACCCTCAAATGCCATGGCCCATAAATGACTTCTCCATAATAATATTTATCAAAGTATTTCTGGTCTAATTATTCATGCTGAGCTTGTTCGCTAAAAATTTCTCTTGAAAGAATCTTTTTAAAGATATTTCTTTTGAAAACAAATTCATGACCACATCAAACAGAGATTCATGCTGCCGTTGGTTTAATTACCAGCAGCCCTCAGGGAATCTCAAAACTCACTGTTGTTATAATTGCTTCTCTCCCTTTCTCTCCCCCACTCCTTTTCCCCTTCCATTTTTGATTGCTGCAGAAGTCATCGTATGGGTATTAATTCTTTAAGCTCATTTTAGGTACAAAGGAGTTTATGTCCTTTTTTGCCCATAGAGTAACTATCAGATTGTAAATAATGGGTAGATTATGGATGCTAAAAAAGGAACTGGCCAAAAATATTTTTGTGAAAAAACAGTTGAAGTCATCTTCTTTTTTAATGTCTTAAGCAAAAAGCAGATAGTGGTGCCCTTCCCTACTCATGCCGTGCCCTAAGATCAGATCCATAACCTGTGGGTATGTCTCACTTTCTATTCCAAACAGAGAAGCCAGTGCACCTAGTCTGGCTTTATTCCCTTTGAAAAGCAGTATGGATGCCTCATTGGGGTGAAGTGTGAAACATAACATAAGCAATGCTGACCTAACTCGATGTGATACATGGCATATTTGCTTTAAAAAGAGCAGCAGTCTCAAATCTGGTTTGAATTAGGAAAAGCGCCTGAGAGAAAGAAAGGAAAAAGGGAACCGTTTCATAGCAGGCATCTGAAAAATAACAGTTTGGAGGAAGGAGGAAAAATTGTCAGGCAAAACCTAACAGTTAAAGCTGAAAAATGTATTTCTAACACTGGGGATTATGAGTGTATACCTTATTCTTTGTTTTTTTAAAAATAAAATCTTGGCAACTTAAGTGCGTACTATGATGATCCAGAACGAGAACAGCTACTCAATGGTGAAATTATCAGCAGTACTCCGGCAAGAGGTTATTAGTCATAGTCCCAGTATCATACAAGAGCCAGAGCCAAGGATTCAAGAAGCAAAACATTCCCCTTTGGAGAGAGGTCAAGATTAGTCACTTTTGTTTTCTTTAATTGGTGAGGGTGGTAGGGGGGGATGGTTTGGTTTGGGGTTTATTTTGTTGTGGAGAAGAGTTTGGGACATATTTTTATGCTAGTTGGGTCTTTCACTTTTTTTTTAACCCTAAAGTGTTGTAAATATGCCACTGTTCCACACTGGAAACGGGAATCTACAGCTAGGAGAAAGGTGTTGTCTGATAGCCAGACTTCTGACAACAAAAATATGGAGTGATATTCAGAGGCTGTACTGCCGTGATTAAACCAGCAGAAAGAGTCCTCCAGAGGCAAGTACCGTGGGGAGTTTTCTTCACATCTGTGGAACTGAAGCATCTGACATATAAGTGCCTGTTAGCTAAACAGAGAGTCTTTCTTTCCTCTGCGGATAGGTGCCAGGGTGCTCAATCAGAAGGACCCAACACAGGAATGTTTTGCTGAAAGAGAATGTGATTGAGAATGGGAAAGCAATCAGTTTTCCAATCTTCTGTCTCATTAAAAAACGGAAAAGTGCTTTGAAGTTTTCTTTGAGATCTGAAGATCTGCCCAGGACAAGGGAAAACATTTTCAAGGTTTTGTTAGAGCTTCTCCTTCCAAGTTGAAGATGTTTAGCGTATCTGAAGGTGGGCCATTAACCTTGCTGCCTCAGTTTTCCCTGCTTTGTGCTAGCAATAACAGTACATATCTGCTGCAGTGTTCTACTGTATAGGTACACAAAGGTTCACGCAGTGCTTTGGATAGAAGATGCACTAATGACAAAAATAAGGGGCTTTTTTTCCTGGTTTCTTTGATCAATACTTCCCTTATATTTCTTGTTATCTCAGGCCTGTTTGACATCTTCCATAAGGCTGGATTTCAATTTAAGCATAATTTGGGAAACTGTTTATGATGATGGTGCTAGATGGATGTCCAGTGATTTTTGTGGATACATAAACTTCTCATACTTTTGGTGTCACTGATTCACTTGTAAAGCAAGAGTCCCTCTCTTCCTGCCAACTTGTGTCTTATTTTTAAATGGAAATGGAAGACAGTTGTGTCTGGTCAAAGAGATATTATTTCCTGAGGGTGGGGCTATAGTAGAAGAAGATAAGCAAATTCTTGAAAAATCCAGAGTATTCAGTTAATAGGATAGGGGGATTTTATCTTCTTTAGTAGCTTCTGATAAAAGTTATATTTAGAGATAAGACCCTAAACTTCACTTTCCTGCCTTCATGCAAGGAGAGAAAAACATTCCAAGCTCCCTTGTTCATCTACTGATACTCTGTTAGTTTAGAGGAAAGGGTTAAAAAAATAAATATCTGACCTTTGATTTATTTTAGAGAAAAAAATGCTGTATCCTGAGGCAGTGCTGGGCCAAAGACTGTAGATTTTGGACACTGTCCTAACTTGAAAATATCCATGTGTTTTAAGTCTTGTCTCATTTATATACAACAAGAGTCAACCACAAATTTTAATTGCTTGGCTATAGCCCTGTGGATGCCAGATAGATCTGTGAGTGTTGTGCACATCTGGGCATGCACTCAGTACTGTGAGGCCAGCAGGACTGGCCTGGGAGCTTGGGGAACGATGAGCAAGCAGAGGGGCTTCGTCGCCCAAATCTACACCTAGAGCTAAAGAAAGATTCTCAGGAAGAGCTGATTTCCAGCGGTTTGGGTGTTTTAAATAAGCCAAATATTTTTGCAAGAAGTTGTTAATAGCAGCAATAAAAGCACTGAGCCGAGGCCACTGTTCTTAGCTCTTTCTTCTCAAGCAGCAAGCCATATCCAGTCTCTGCTTCTTACCATCTCCTCCAGCCACATCCATCATGGTCCTTATTTCTGCCATGACTAGCAGCATTTTAGGTCATCCCTTTCCAACTTCTTTTACCCTCAGGCCTTTCTGAATCCTCTCCACTTCTTAAATAAGCACTGCCCCAAAAGCTTTCCGCCTTTTGAGGTCTTGTACTCTATAACAGTCCATGGCCAAGTGTATTTCGCTCTCCCATAATTTAGTTCTTCCGTTTGCCAGTGTCCTACCGACCTCCTTGTTAGGAGAGGTATATATTCATCTTACCTTGCTTCCTTTAGTCAAGCAGCAAGTTATAGCCAGGTAATTTTATGAATGTGACATGTAAAAACCAAATCAACTTGTGTGCTTGTAACTCTTTATTTCTATTTATTTCTCATAATTTTTAAGATCTTAAAGGAATTGCGCTCTTATATAAGCACAGCATCTGTTGTTGCTGCTTGTTTCTTTGGAGGTCTCATTTAATAGTTCCTCCTGTACCTCAAGTTTTGCCTGCTGCTGATCTGCAGCATTTATTCACATACGGATTATGTACTGAGTTGTGTGTAAGTGGCTGGAAATAGTCAAAGATAGCTGTGAAGGTTTCTGTTTTATAGCATAACATCTTCTTTAGCTACTGCTGTTCCTGAAGGCTGTATCTTCATTTTCATTTGGGGAAAAATGACAGTATCACAAAAGAGGCAGTTATAAAAACATGCTGCCAATGTTCTGTGTTTGGTAACATATATGCTGTATTTCATATTATTTGTTTATTTAAATACATATTACTGAAGTGGCTTTTTCGTATCAGTTTTTCAGTTTTTGACATGTCAGGGCATGTCTCTTACTATTGTCCGTTTCAAACAGAATTCAAGGGAGACGTCTAATCTGAAAAATGGCATTATGGTTGTAATCTACACTCTTCTAAGAACCATGAAAAGCTACAGGAAAGAAATGGAGCTGAGTGAATAGTTAACCAGAGATGTGGTATTTCCAGAAACTTTGAGGAAGCTTTTAGAAAAAGATGTTTTTCTTTGGGGAAAAGGACATTTGGAAAGGAAAAATAATTCTCTGTAGTATAGTTACTTGCTTATCAAAATTGCTTTCCCAATTTGAATGGAAAGAAAGAATGCATAAATCAACCCTGTCATTTCTCCCATTTCCTATAGCTTGAGCATCCGGTACCCTAGAGCTTATGCTGTACAATCAGGACCAAATTCTTCAAACAAACAAAAATTACTTTAAAATATATACACACACACACACACACACTATATATTACTATAACAAGTGTTATAGTCAGTAATCAAATGGCCACAAGCTGGTGTTACCTGTTTGTTTTACTTCCCAACATAATTAAGAAAAATGTGTGACAAAACTGAGTCTCTACATGGTACATTAGGAATTTACTATGCCAAGTCAAGACCTTTTTAATAGCAGTTCACTGATATCAAGGTAACTTCTGGAGAATCAGAGCCAGCAACTGCCTTATAAATCTGGTTGTTTCTGAGCTCTGACCCTGATGCAACAACTCAGAAGTTTCTTCCCAGTGTCAGGTCATCACCCTCTGTTGAAAGCACAAGCGGCACACCCTGATTAATGGTGAATTATCAGCAGTCATTTAAGGGTTACTACTACAAAAAATAAGGGTTTATTTTACACTTTTGAGAAGTGTAGGAGAAATATTTTACTATAAAAATAGAGAGTAAGATGAGATCAGCAACAGTCTCAGTTTACTGAAAAAACAGAACAATTTTTAGTATCTCAAAGCGAAGAAGAGATTGGCACTGATAGCTTTATGCAAGAGAGCTGATTTTAGGACACAGTGCGTAGCAAATGCCTTTCTTTCCAAAGATGCTTTTTGTCTCAATTTTATCTATTTTATTTGTCAGTTAAGACAGTGGTTACAGTGTTCATACAATATTTTCATTGACTAGAAAGTGACTTGTGACATGCAACCCTCAAAAGCTGTTAATTTTGTTCCTCAGAAGCTCAGCCTTTATTTTTCTAGCAATGAGTAATCTTCTATTAGAAGAAAGTGTTTTCTCACTGGCTCCACTTCCTCTATCCTTCCCCCAGACACCACACACATACTCCCTTCTTTGGCCAACTCTCAAGAGAAAGTACAGACAGTCTGGAGAACAAATCTTCCTTCATGCAGATTACATTCTCCTATAAACACCTCAGCGACGGGTATATAACCTCCAGCAAGACTGCTGCCTAATCTCTGGCAATGAAATAAACAAATCGAAGCCAGAAGCTTTGATAAGGGGATTCACAAGAATCTGGGATCTTGCGTACTGTAAATGGAAGGAAGACTCTTTCCATGATTTTTGAAGAATCATGTACCTGAAGAAAGAAACTTCCTTTAATAATACTGAAATTATTGGTCTCTCATGCCACTATTATAGTTACAGAGAAGTGTTCAAAATAAATCCTCTATGAAGATTCCCATACCTATCCCTGAGCTTCTCTAGAAAGCCACTCCTAATATCGTATTTGTTCCTGTCCACAGGGCCCTCAAAAGTAAAGCATTAACTTTTAGAAATATTGAGATACCAAAACGTGCAGGGACTTAGCAAGAAGAGGAGCCAGGGAAGCTGCTCTCTGAAGCTTCCTCAAATATTCTCAAGAACAGTACTTAGATAGGATGAATCCCACCAAAGAAAAACATGATTTATAACCACACCTTCACTTGCAGAACACGCTCGCTGTTTTCTTAAGTACCGCTTCATACTGATAACTTCCTTCTTATCATTGCCATTATCAGGTATCATAAGTTCTGGAATATTTTTTGCCTCTTATCTATTCTTCAACTGAGTCATTAGTGTGCCTGATGATGATTTTGTTAACAAAAAGGACATTTTTGTGTGGTTTTTTATGAAATATAAAGCTAGCTCATTACTGAGTATAGTATTGAATAGCAAATGCATTAGGGATTCTATACAACACCGCTTACGAGGATGCACAGATGAAGAAAGCATCGTTTTCTTTCCCTAGACGTGTGCCGTACTACAGAGCATTAGGGTCCCCCTTATTAAGAGGCCACCAGGAGGGGTAAATACATGAAGATCTCCCCAGTCGTCTTCAGTTATTTTGAAAAAGTGCCTTAAAGAGCTGGTTCCCTTTGAGCTAAAAAGCTGCACCCTCAGGAATGAATGCTACTCAAGATAAGTCAGGATAGCAGACTTGGGAGCCAAATGTTGGAAAAGTAGCTGAAATTTTCCTTTATCGCATTTTTGTTCAGCCAAGCGTAGCTTGCATTCTGGTTTTCCTCTTCTTCTTTAGCAGCTTCACGCTCAGCTTTCTGCATTGAGAATAAGCACAGTCCCCCTCAAACCGCTGAGTGAGCACTGCGCTGATAAAAAAATCTCTTAATTAAGCACAAATGATTTGTTTAATTGGTCAACCACGTTAAGAACATAGGTAGTTATAAACCACCATTCCGTCCAAAGGGACTACGATTTTTACCCTTAATAATATTTACTTTTGAAATCTCCGAGAATGAGAATGAAGGGCAGATGAGACAGCTTTAATAAACAGTGTTAATCAACCTTGATCCCTCCAGATCATGGAGCAGCGCTTGGCATAAGTTATTAGTAATTTGTGGTCTTTGCGGCCTAAATTATGCCAAACTCCTAATTTCATCATTCAGCTTCCTCCCTATCCTGAATATCCATGGCTGAAAGCAGCGTTCCCCTCAGCTCTGTAATTCCACCTGTCCTTGCCCCTTCCCAGTAAATCCCTATAATTAGTTTTGGGAATAGGTCTCCAGAGTGCTGCTGTTTAGTTCTGCATTACAGGGGTGCAGGAAGGAGACTCTCCTCCAGATGTCCCTGGAGACACTCAGGCTTCTTTGTTTTGGTTGGTTTGTTTGTTTGTTTGTTTGTTTGTTTGTTTGTTTTTAAAAAGCAAGGAAAGAATTTCATTGTTACATTTTATGTTCTGAATTGTACCATGAATGTTATGAATGTTTAAAATTACAGGGCATTTAAAATGAATATAATGTAAAGATCTGGAGCATTTTAATAGATAAATTGCTCATTATTTTATTCTCTTCTCTCATCACAAGCACAGTTTCTGTCTTGTTCACTAGCACCTCCTGGAATGCCTTTGATACCTTTATAAAAGTTGGCATGTCACTTTATATCCAGTTGTAGAGAACTGCTGCTCCTGAAACCATGACCTAAGAGGACCTTGTGGTTCGTAGGAACTACGTCATCGCCACTCGTCTATTGTGTGGGGTGTCCGAGCAGTCCTGTGCTTCTGTGACTTTTCAGGGAGAGCAAAAACCTGTTCTGTAACATAGCTACATTTCTTTATGATTTGCCATTTAAGATTTGTGCTCTAATCTCCCAGCCTTTGTGAAGAACTAGTTGGTTTTGGGTTTTTTTGGGTTTTTTTTCCGCAGTGCACTGCATGGATGGGACTTTTTTATTATTATTTTTTTATAGCTAAGAGCTAAGTTCAAAGCTTGTTTAAATCTGCTTCTCTCCATCTGTGCTCAATCTATGATCCTTGGATCTTTTTTAAAAAAAAAACTTATCTCAGCAGATGAAAAAATCTTGTTTTCATACAATATTTCAGTAAGACTTAGGAATAACTGTGGTGTGTAATTTCTGAAGAGTTTCAAACACTGCCTCCTCTCCCCAACAACTATGAAATGCAAAGGAAATTATTTGCCTATAAAGAATCTGATCATCCAAACATCATGCTTCTAATGAAACATAAATCAGCTAGAAAGAGCTTACTTAGTTTTTCCTTAAAGAAACAAATCAGTCTGAGTTATTTTTCTACATAATTAGCAATGTTTGCTGTTTTAAGTAGAGGGATCAGAGTTGTCCAAAGCAGTTAAGATTATAGCAACATCAGCAGTTTTTCTGTTTGCTTTACTTTTATTCATTCTGGCATCATAGCTAATTTGTAATCAAGTAAATGTGTTTGAAAGTATGATTCAGGGGAGATGATACACTTCTCCATGCTAAGTGCATAAAGCTTGTTTAATGAAAAAGGTGTTGCACACAATGACATTTTTCTAGTGGGTATAATTATCTCTGCAGCAAACAAGTGAAGGATGTATTTCAGGATGTGTGTTTGGCTGAAAAGGAGCAGGTTGGGCATGCTAATAAGCAAGGCCATTCACCAGCAAGCCTCTTATTCTTCTACATCAGAGGCCTGTGATGACAGTAGAAGTTTCCGTCTGGTGGCTTTTAATTGTCTCTGTAAAATGTCTCATACTTTAAGCAGACACCCCTTTGGCAGAACCGAGGACGGGGGCTCATCGTCCAATTGCCGTCTCATTTGCAAATGTCATCTTTTCTGATCCAGCCCCAAGAAGCATGAGCAGAGCGATGTACAGAAACCCAGACTGCTCCTTCTCTTGTAATAGCCAAAGAATATGTTACTATTTGGGATTGACAATTCAGTCCAAGATTGATTCAGAGCCCACTGAAGTCACTGGAAGTCTGTGATTGCCAAAAACTACCACTGACTTCAGCACGTCTTGGAGCAAGCCCTCCACAGGCGCAGAACTTCCTGGGAAATGGCTTGCTTTATTGGAAAGCAAAACTGATTAAACAACAATTAAACACAACCCACTATCTGGACCTCCCTCCACAAAAGCTTTGTGGCTTTAGAGCCCTACCCCGATAAGCAGGAACGTGTAAGATGAAGGTCTTTACTTTTTATCTCATATGGCTCAGCTCAATAGTAATTAGCTTCTGCTTCTGTGGGCCTCCTGCACTCCACAGCTGCAGCAGCCAAGCCTCGTTCCCTAGAAAAAATTAGACAATTCTCTCTGGGAATTTATTTCCCAGCAAGAATATTCACGTCTCACTTCTCTCCAGTACTTCATCACCAAGATGCACAGCTCTTGAAGGGCTGTCCAGATCTCGGTCCAATCTACTGTCATGTTCAATAGCTCATCACTGCAAGAGTTTCATAAATGCACATTTTCCAGATATATCTTCAGTCTGTGTTTCCTCTGATAATCCCTGCCTGGAATCACAAATTAAGAAATATATCTATAAAAATCCCCTATTTGGTTTAGAATAATTAGCAAAAAGACATTTCTTATTAGAGGAAAAGTTGTCCTTCGGACTCTGAAGATAGCTGTTTGTCTGCAGTCTTCCCCTACAGTCCTTCCAGCACAGCTGTCTCAGAAAGCAAGCAATACCTGGGCAGCGGGGGATGGAGGAATGAGGTATTTTTGCAGGCTTCACTAGAACCAGTTTGTAATGTTACGCTTGGAGCATCATGAGTTTGCCATCTGTGATGGGCACCATTTGGGCAAAGCATGCCTTTTTTTAAGGGAGTGAACAAGTAGTGATGAAATGAAAACCTGATGATCTGCTCGATTTTCCATCTGTATTTTCTTCTAGAAATCTTGAACTTATGTGTTCTTCAGCTTCCTCATTTGAAGAATCTCATCTTTCAACAGCCATTTCCATCCAAAATTACTAGTGTTTCATGTACCATCTAGGGTGCTTTGCCTAATGTTTTCAAAATCAGCTGCAAAGTATAAATCTCTGGCACCTCATATTTTTAAATCACTGTATCTGCTTCCCTACCAGTTGTACGAAGTGTTTGAAAAAAACAGCATTTTCTCTACGGTGGAAAAACATTTTAGTCTCTGCTGAAATCCTCCAGGTTTGTTGATGTTCTGCTCAGCCTTAGTGTCTTTTACTATCCTGTGTGATACTTGGATGATAGCCAGGCACATATAAATTGCTCCCACTCATGCTCTCTCTGGCGGTTTTATGTGCCTTTCACTACTTTCTAGCAGATATTTTAGGCAGCAATCTATTCCTATCATGGGTTTTTTTGCTTACTTTCTTTTCCCTTTTTAAAACATATTACATCTTTTTGCCTAGAATTTGCTTAGTGCTTTAGGATCCCTGTGGATCGATGGGTCAGAGACTACAGTGGCAAAACCATGACTTTCTCTTTAGGCTTGTAGAAGGGAGTAGGAGGCCATAAGAAAGACTCCTACTGCCCAGTTTCAATGCTTGCCGTGCCAAGGGGCAGAGTGGGCATGACTTTGAAGCTGGAAGTGCCCATCTTCCCCTCAGTACGTTGGAGGCAGCACAGAGAGGAGGCTTTCCATGCCAGATAGAAGGGGTGGCACACATTACTTCTTGAGTGGAAAATGCAAGAAGCCAGATACTGAATCCGTGGTGCTCCTAGAAACATTTCGTTCTTGATTTTCCTCTGAGTACCACAAGTGTACATTAAATAGAGTCTAAATTTTGGACAAATCCATAACGTAGTCTCTATTAAGTACCCTGATTTTTCGTTATATTTCTCCTAAAGATTAGAAGAAAGAGCAGAAAAAGCAAAAAAAGAGGAATTAAATAACTTAAGGGGCTTCTGTCTAAAGGCGGAAGAAAATGAGCATTATGGATTCAGGCTGAACCTTCCTCTGCAGCCCCCCAGGTAAAAAATTAGCTTTCACCCCTCTTAGAAGAGTTTCTGGCTTGTTGTGAATCACTTCATTCAAACAGCAATCCTAGTGAACACTGTGTCATTGGGGGAGGGGAGCGTAACACTGAATCATGCCCCACTCCCAGCCCTGGCCACAGACCCCAGCTGCGATACGCTTGCATCAGCAAAAATACCTGTGGGGCATTTTGTGGCCTGGACTGGTGATTGGGCCCAAATGTAAACACAGAGCATCAGTCAGTCCTAGCTTAGTGTTGATTAGATCACTGCAAGTAGAGCAGATATTTACTAGAGCATATTGATATTATTAAGGCATATAAGCGTGTTAGAAGTTTAGCATGTTTTCAAAAAAATATGGACATAATAATAACAAAAAAACACAGAAACTCAGTTCTGGGACTTAGTTCTCTATCCCAGCACATCTCTTTAAAAGCCCATTTGTCATGTGTTCATCCAGGTATAAAATGATTATCCAAGCACATAGCAGGTGTGAGTATTAACAGGCCTGTCCTCATCCAACTCTGACCTATTGCATTAAATTTCTAATGCTCTGTTTGATGGATTGTGAATCTGTGGTGTCTTTGTAGAGGTTGTTGTGATCCTAATTAAGAAAACTGTCATTTTAATACTGCATTTGTATCACGTGGTTTGTTGCAATTTTCTCACATGCTGCTACTAAACAAACCTTCCCTTTGCCTTCGTAGGTTACACAAATGGACCAGAAACTGAACCTCATTACAGATATGCTGCATCATCTGGTTTCCCGTCAGCAGGGGGATCAAGGGAACAACAGATCATCTCAGAGAGGCAACAACGTCAACTCGGATCTTTTCCTCCCTAATAACACCCTGCCGACCTACGAGCAGCTGACAGTACCGAGAAGAAACGAAGATGAAGATGATATATCCTGATGTGGTATAAGTCTGGGTTGGGTTCTTCCCACCTTTCTCCTTTAAATGGGACTGAATGTTGTCAACCTGGAAGGAATTAAGTTCATCAGCCATCCAAGAAAACATGCGACTACCATATCTATACCATTAGTCTCCAATATGCTCTTCCAAAGCCGCTCATAATAGCTGAAGGACTGCCAGACTGTCTTCTACCAGGCAAAACTTACTCGTTGATGTTGTTCACGAACAAATGATCACAACTCGTTATTTCTCAGAAAGACCAAAACGATGTGAGGACAGACGAAATGGCAAGGATTTAGAGCTCCTTTAATAATAATAATAGTAATAATAATATTCTAATAATACTTGAACTTAGATGGAAAAAGTGCATTCTGTTTATGAATCTGCAGATAGCAATATATTTCTACTACTAAGGTTTTTAAAACAAACTAGAATAACTTATGTTGTTTTTATTGTATAAACGTACACTAACATTCTAGAGAATGACAAACCACATACTGAATGATTTTTCTTTTTCTGTTTTATTTTAACGTTGCTACATAAACAGTTATCAGATAATGACCAGGTTTTTTAAATCTGTTTTTCTTCAGGGAGGAACTAATCCTTAATCTGGAACAATACTATTTATAGTGGAAAGTGCTATAGATTTTTTAAGATATCAGTTTTTCATGGGGAGACTATAAAGTATTACATAGAAAAAATAATTCTGCTTTCTAGAAAATTGTTGCCAAAGAATTTATATATAAATAGAAAACACGGTGGTCTGAATGTACTTGTCCTGAAATAGCTTTTTAAAAAGAAGGCTCACTACTTCTTAAATCTACTGGGTTTTAGCTTACAGTTGCCAAGAGTAGTACAAGAGGCTGAAGTGACTGGACTTGCTGGTCAAGTGCTCGAGCTGGCCACTTAGTGAGCATCAATAATCCTCGCAGGAATCGAGGCCCCAGTTCAGGAAAGCATCTCTCATCCCAACAGCATATATGACAATTTGAATAGTTTCCTGAATAATGTCTTAAGAAATTCAACTCCCTACAAGAGTCATTTGGTATTGAAAAATGCCAGCTCTAATTTAGAGGACCGAGGGCCTCAGCTACAACCCACAGAGCTGAACCACATTACCCCACATGATAGCTGCAATAAAGCCAGCAGCATCTGGCTCAGTGTGATTTTTCACATACACAAGGTGAGCAGGATTTAGGCTTTGATTCCGAAGGTTGAAATTCAACCCTTGCAGATAGTCAGCACCTGTACCATAATAGCCCTGCTTTGAACATGGAACATCTTTAAGGCTGCCAGACTGTCAGGAAGAGCTATTTAGTCCAGTGTGGTGGTGGTGGTAGCCCACAGCGCTGGCAAAAGAGGGAGATGTAGACAGATTTATCAGCTCTTGCACTTTGAGCATCATACGCATCCAGTGGACCCAATTTCCCTCACTGCAGGGCCTGTACCCCACAGCGGTCTCTATCCCTCTCCTGGAAAACTGATGCCCTAAAGCCTCGTAACTTTGCACAGCAGTTAATGTCACCAGTCTTTAATATCTCTGAGCAGTCTGAAATACTGATGTGTAATGAACTGAGATCACAGGGAACCTTCTCACAGTGCTGCTCATATTTTGGGCTTTCTTTTCAACATTTCATCTCTTTCACTTGGACTGCAGAGTATATTGTATTTAACTTTACAGGTTATGTTACAATTATCCAGCCTCGCTGCTGTACGGTAGGTAAACGTTAAGGGTGTAGTAATTTACAGGCATAAACAGGAATTGTATCTGGGCATTATGTTTTATAGAAATCAAGATTATTGTCATGATTTTGAACATTTTTTAAATGAGATTGACTATGTAATTTCAGGTTATCAATCAGCCTGTTAATTTCCTAATAAAATACAGGACAAGAGTGCCATGTCTTTTGGTTATTCTAAAATCCCGACACTTGATACACACAGGAAAGCTGTTGGCTTTGCTTTTGTTTTTTCTCTTAGCCCACTGTACAGTGTACAGATGCCTTATTTGCAATGCAGGACTGGAAACCTTCTGCTGATTCTTTACTAGAGAAATAAAAGAAAAACAGGCCTTAATCAGCTGGGGTGGCCTTGAGGAGGAAGGCATGTCTTGTAGCCCTTGCTGAAAGCAGCCAGGTTTATGCATTTCTAGGGGTGGTGTTAACCAGAAAATGCATCCCTTCCTACCTGTTTGTTCCCAAGACCACACCTACATTTTCTGTTTGGCAGCTAATCTCAGTGATAACAGTGTGGCATAGCAAACATTTTATGCAAAAGATAATTTCCCTTTCTTGATGTGTCAGTTGGTCTATATCCATCCAAAAATCACCTGGGAATAACCAGGTTTTACAGATTCTCAAGGCTGGTGGCAAGTTGTTGCGAGGTCAGTGATTTCCTCACCTGGGTCCAGCTGATCATTTCAGAAAGAGCACCAGCTGTGGGACCTGCTACTTCAAATCTGATAATCCACCTCACCCTAAGAAAAAGAAGATGATCCATTTTCCAGGCTGAAGAGGGATGTCATAAAATGAGCCATCCAAATTTGCTGTGCAGCTGCCTGGAGCTAGCCATCCCCAAGTGCTCCCCGCAGACAGGTCTGACCTCTCTGCTCGGAGGACCAGGCTGGATTTATCTTGCCTGCTGCAGCTTCATACCTCTACAACTTCTCCTGGAAGTAGGTACCTCGGCTTCTTTCTTTCACAGAGGATTGTGGAGTGACAGCAGCAGGAAGATGAGCTGAACAACTCAACACTGGACCAGCCTGAAGTAACCAGCATGCAGTGAGTATGTGTTTCTGCTGAAACCTTATCTGCTGGTGTCTGCTGTTCATCCCAGCTGTCCACAGTGGGTTTTTTTAAGTGGGTAGGAAATGTTTGTAAATAGCTTGAAGGGGAGCAAAGGCAACTGTAAGGCAGGCAAAGCCTTGACTTTATAATTTTCTACCCCAGTTTTGTAAACTGTGTTAAAATAAAGGCATCTGGGGCTGGAGAAAGGAGTCTCTTTCTTAGAGCAGCTCAATAGCAGTTTGCATTTCAAGACTGGTGTCAGCTAGGCCTGGACCCCCACCCCTGCCTAAAAAAAATAAAGGTCAGCTAAAAAAAAGTCATCTAAAAAAATGTGAGTTGGCTCAGCTTACCCAGTCTACCAGGGTCTAAGTGCTATGCCAGATGCAGAAGGTAGGAAGGTGAATAGGAGAGGAGGAGGAACAAGGGGCTCTCCAGCTGAAGGTGATGATGAAGGCTCACCCTGTCTCAGTCCACAGCAGAGGCAGATGACGTGCAAGTTTGCAAAAAGAAAAATTAATGGGGGGGGGGGGGGGTAATGTGTGCAAGGGAGGAGGTTTAGGAGATGAGCAAAAGCAGGGGTTCCTGGTTAGGGGGCTGTGTTGGGACTCAAGAGACAGAAGCACCGTGCCTGGCATCAGCTTTAATCTACAGTGTGACCTCAGGGTGAGGCATTTCACCTCTTGGGCCACATCTGCTGCCCCCTCTCCTGCGTTCAGCCCACCTGTCTATTTAGACCACAGATTCCTCGGGACAGGGACGGCCCCTTTCTATGTGTTTGCTCAGTGCCTAGCACAAAGGGACCTGCGCTCTGGGGACTCAAGGTACCACTTTCACATAAATAATTAGGAGGTAAGAGCCACCCTGGAGCCCTGCTATATGCAAAGTCTTTATTATTCTGAGCCCGGGGAGTTTCAGAGTTGGAAGCGCCTGCTGCCAAACTGACAATTAGGGGATGTTGGGTTTTAGATCCCTTTGACATAGTATCTTACAAAAGAAGACCAGGAGTCCGGCCATGACTCATTTTCAGTCATGTATTTTAAAGCAGATTTGTTTTGAATAATGCAATGGGCCTGTGCTATGCTCGAATACTAGCTGAGACAGAAATCTTTGGATGTCAGTGGATTAAATAGCTATTTTACTGCAGCAAGTTAAGGGCTGTGGTTGCTAGCAGACACCTCTGGGCTGATTTATCACCCATCAGTTCTGAGGAAGGTGGAAATATTCAAGGGTACTGAACTCAAAAGGTCTGGGCAAGAAACAAATTGCTTTTTGAAATATAAAAAAGTAAAATACAGGAAATTTTTCTTTTCTGGGAGTTTAAAGGAGAAAAGGTAAAAACAGTTTTAAACTAATCCTCGTGTACCCTGCTGGGATGGGTATTACTGTTCTCATTTTGCCGATGGGGTGGTGGTTTGGGAAGGGGAGGGGCATTGAGAAGAAAAGAAAAAAGATTAAAGGTCTGATGCAACTCCCATTTATGTCCTACTCCTGTGAAAAGGAACGTGTGCGCTTCATTTATGCACAGGAGTTGGGCTATTGCCTGCAGTGGGACTACTCAGTCCATGCGGGTCAATGTAAGCCTTTGCAAGTTCAGAATGTGTAGTAAAGACACCTTTCCATGGTCTCTCAGTGGAAGCTGGGCTCAGTGGTATATGCAGTGTTGCTTTCCTCGTGGCCACAGAGCCGTGTGAATTCACAAGTTTCTGTTTCCCATTTCTGCTTTCAAATTATTGGTTTATAGTACTCTTGCACGCCACTCGCGTTTTCAAGGCACAACAATTAGAGGTATTTCTTTCCACTTCAGCGATACGAATTTCCTTAGCTACCACACTTGAACACACACAACGCAATGTTTCTGCCCAGAGAGCAAAGGCTTTTTCAATGGCCTCTAATTTAGTTTAAAATAGCTTGTGTAACGTTTTGCATCCTGGGCTCCCTGAGCAGCGGCAGCTGTGAGAGAGGTGCATGGAAGGCAGCGATGTGGAGGTGACACTTAGCTACATCCCAAGAAGGATTTGCTCCCATGCGATAACCAGAAGTTGTTGAGTTCAAATTGAAAATAGCAAGTAATTCAGTTCTATGAATGCTGGCTTTTTTCTGTCTTGTCCATGGGGTGACTTTGATGTCTAAGGAGTGCAGATTTCAGTTGAGGCTTTTTTTTTTTTGCGGCTGTGATGTAGAGCAGGTTTGTTTTCTGTGTCGTTCCCCTGGTGCCCAACGAGATGTGCATTTGCGCTCAGCCTTTCCTCAGCAAGGACGTTGATACTGGGCACCTCTCTCTTCTACATCAGTGCCTATTTTTACAAAACTTATAAGAACTTAATCATTTTGTAGACCTCTACCCGTCTGTTGAGTTGAACAAGGTCAATGGGTTCAAAAGTTATTAAGGGGAGGCAAAACAAACACAGCGTTAACCTTGTTTCCACAGGAACAAGGCTAAAAGTCCTCTCTCCCCTCGCCCAAACCCAGAGGTCTGGAAGAGATGTAACCCCTCACTTTGGAGCAGAAGACGTCCTCTAACTCCTGACGTGAGGAGGAGACTTGCAGAAGACTCCCATGTTCTTGGGAGTTGGTGGCTCCTGCAAGGCTTAGTGCACCTTGCCTTTGGATCAGCTATTGAAAGATGCTGGAAAATAGCGTTTTTCTTATATTGCTCCCAATGACAGTGACCTAAAAGCTAATACAACAAAATGCTCAGCACTGCAACAAAGAAAATGCAGGTGCCGGATAGGCATATTATGAAAGACATCCATGCATGTTATTGTAATACAGCGTGGTGTCCGGTGAAAAGATGTCTACATCGCTGATGAGGGAGCACTGCCGGGGAAGGGCTGGCCTGAAAGAAACAGCATTGTCCAAGTTCACATCGCTCCCACATGGGCTGGCAACTGCTGCCTGTGGGGAGAGGCTTCCCGGGGGCCTGACATGAGGCATTATGCTCTCTGCCCATGGATTTGCGCCTAAGAAGAACGGATCTATAAAGCCGGTCTTGAAACCATCTTGGAGCTGCGTTTGCCTCAGAGCTAGCGTTGCTTTGGCGCGCTGCCCAGGGATTTAGGCTCAGTTAATCCAGGCTTGGCTCTCCATGGCAGACACCCATGGAACAAAGGAAATAAAGCTTCCATGACCCTGTCGAGTTGCTGGTCAATCACTCGGCCAGGTGCAGAAAGTGGGCTAGGCAGCCTTCAGCAAGCTCTCTGGGATCAGAGAGGGGCAAATCCCCAGTGGGGGTGAGCAGATGAATCTTTAGAGATTTTCTTGCCATAATTTCCCAAGTCTGGGAGTGTCGTGCTCTAAACCCGCGGTGCCTGTGCATTTCACACAACCTTTAAAGCCAGCTGTGCTGAAATGCATCACTGCTGCTTTCTGTGCTGGCAATCTTATAGAGAAACAAAAAATAAGAAGCCAAGGAGGAAAATAAATTCAATTTTCAGTTGTGCTGTATGTTATATCCTTAGGAGTATATTGATCATTAATTCATAAAGATTAATATGTTAGATAGAGTTGTTACAAGCACTACCAGTACTGTAAGAACGATAAGCACGTATAAAGAATTAGGATTACAAGCAGCTTGAGATGCTATCGTCTGCAACTGTTGTTTAAGCATTGCCTAATAATTTGTTATTCCTAATGATTGCCTCATGGGGTTATTAACTGAGCTGTCTCTAAATGGAACCTAAATGTAAATGTGATTCAGATTTTACTCCTTTTGCATCCTTGGCCCTTATTCTGCATGTAAATCTTCTGCTTTGATTCCGTCCCTTTTCCTTGATTTCCCTAGGGATTCCCTTCTAAGTGTTAACTGAAACACTGGATGCGGGTTTGATGGGCAGAGGGATACGTGCCCTTCAGATCATGTTCAGGAACCACAAGTTCCCACTTGTGAGGACCACGAGTTCTTACACATGAGGACTGATCACAACTGCACAAGGGAGTTTTCTGCAAGCCGCAACATCTTTTTAATCATGGTTTGTCTTTTAAAATCTGGATGACAGAAAATGTGCTTACCCCGCTGAAACCCTCCTCTCACTGCGCTGCAGGAGCTGCGGACTCGCAGCCAGTGCGATGTGTGCTCACTTGCAGCCATTATAGAGCGGATTTTAAATAATGCATTTGCTTAAATGGTTACAAATGTTTCTCTGTTATTTCAGTTGGCAATCAAGCAAATATTTTATTTTCCAATTATTTTCTCTCCTGTGCTGTGAGGTGGGGGATCCTCAGCAGCCACGGGACAGAAACCAGAGACAGGGGAGCAGAAAAGTGCACCAGAAGACAGGTCCTGTCATTAAGCAAAAAGGACTGCCCCAGGGCACACGTTTCAGTCCCTGTTTCTTGCAACGTGAGCATCGCTTTTACTACCCTGTCTTGATCTTCTTGCACCCAAGTGCTAAGCCTTCATACACCTTTGAAGTACCCTGAAGTGTCCTGAACCTTAATGTCCATCTGGTTCTCCCACTCCTATGAGTTGATCTGGGGCTCGATCCAAATCCAGCGGAAGGCAGCAAGGCTTTCAGCTGGCTCCAGTGGCACTTGGGACGGGCCCAGGGGATGTTTCCTGGTGCCTGCACTGCACAGGCGCGTTAGTCACTGCTCCTTGGCATCACACAGCCTGTGATTAACGTTTCCTTCCTACGCCAGCCCTTCAGACGGCCGCTTCGACTCTGACTTTTTGTTTTCCTCCTTCCCCCTGTCCCGGCCGAAGGGGAGAACAATTCCTGGAAAAGAAAAATGCTCTTTTCCCCGCGTTGCTGAAACCTTTGCAGGGAGCTTCAGGGAGGAGAGAGGAGACTTTGGAGAACATATGGCTAAAAGCGTTTGGGGGTTTTCAGATGGTAAATGACCGATGAGGTCTCAAAGGGGTTTTATTTATAAATGATAGACTCCTGAGAGAGAAATAATTGCTGCTCTCCCAGGCGTAAAAAAGCAATTCACCTGACATAAAACCCAGGGATAAAATTAGCTAAATGAAAGCTAGATATGGTAACTGTATTAAGCTTTTTTTTTTCCCCCTGTTGAATGGTGAATCATTTTAATTTTGTTTTCCCCTCCTTTCTTGGAAGGAGAAAAAAAAAGCCAAAGCCAAAGCAGTGCCTTGGGTCTGAAAGAACAGATGGTGCCCTGGGCGGCCCTCCGGAGTGCTCTGCGGCATGCATTCCTCCACTCCGCCACTCAGATAACTGAGTTATACAGCACACGACCATCTGGTGTATGACACATCTTGTGTCCCCCGGACAATGCCCTGGCAAACCTCTTCAGGGGAGAGGTTAGTTTCTAGGGTAACAGCAGCATGTGCAGCTCCAGGCCTTATTGAGATTCAGGGCTCCTCACTTGTCCCTATTCTTCTCCTCCCTATTGTTGTCACTCGAGCTTTTGCTGCTTGGTTACTCCGAGACTGACAATATCCATCAGTATTTTGTCCTTGGCCCAGAAACCATTGTCTCCAAATTTTGTTTCATTATTTATGTTTTCAATATCCAATGGTTGGCTGAAGCATCTGCTGTAGAGTGATAAGGCAAGTGCCTATTGAGGAGGACGGCGCTGCTGCCTGACAACGATGGTTTGAATTATTTAGGTTGTGGTTGGACAAGCCTTTGCAAAAGCCAGAGTATCTGTGTAGCACTGAGGTGACTTTATTTATTTGTTTGCTTCAGGTTTTTTAGGTGCTCGCATCTTTTAATCTAGACCAAAAAAAAGCTTAAAGTCACCATAGATAAGTCAGCTCTTGAAGAAGGAGGTCTGCTCATTGACTGGAGTTCTCTGGATTTTTCCTTGCTGGGAACTATTTGAAAAAAATAATGGGCTTCACCATCCTTTTGGATTTCTAAGGGGTTTCTTCTGAAGTGACTTTTATTTTCAAGTGCCTCTATTCTAGGTTTGGACTATAATCATGATCAAGCACAGGGACTATGCATAGTACTCTGAAATTCAGTTTTAGCAATGTAAGTCAGATGGTTTCACCAGCAAAAAGAAGTAGTAGATAGATGTTTTCTCCATCAATAAAAGACATATGTTCCACTGAATCCTTTACCCTGTTGCAGAACAATTACATTAGCAGCATTACCTTCCTCAGATATCTGTAATTGTCACAGCTAGCCAAAATCCCCCAAACTTCATCTTATATCTCCATGGAGTAGACTGTTCATTCAAATGAGCAACCCGGTCTAGTGGAAGGTGTCTCTGCCTGTGGCAGGGGTGTTGATGATCTTTAAGGTCCCTTCCAACACAAACCATTCTATGATTCTATGAATGGAGTTGAAAATACTTGTTTAAAAAATTAAAACATCAAGCATGAGGTTTAAATAAGTATTAAAAATACACAATTAAGGAAACACCAGTGATGTCTAAGCACAAATATGCTGAGCTGCAGGCCTAAGTGCTTTCCTCAGTCAAGGTATGAGTGACTTTAAAATACTGCATTGTATCTCAGGTTAAGGTCAAGTATTAGAAAACCAGCAATAACAGTTAAGAGAGGTTTTGTATCTATGTATCAAATAATAGTAACATACATATTTATGTTGATATTGTGGTAAGTTTATTATAAAGTCAATCTGATTCATTATTTTCACTCATTTATAACTTCCTAGAGATTTTACTTTCAAAGTAGCACTTTTAAAATATATATGTATGACCTAAAGGCAATTTTTAAAAAGATTTGCCTAAAATGTTTCAGATCTACTAGGAGGAAAAGAGGAAACAAATTTCAGAGTTTTCCCAGCATGAAACAACCTTTGTTTTGTAGACCTCAGAGCCAGTGGCAGAAAATGACAATGAATGAGATGTAACCCTGGGCCAGAAGACTGGTTTTAAATATTCTCATGAAATTCAGTTTTGATTGGCAGCATATTTTGCCCCTGACCTGTTCGTTAGGTGTGCCATGGCAGTAAGTGTATTTACTTCATCACATGCTTGAGATGCCATGTGATCATAAAAGTAGAGGCCACGCTAGAGTGCATCTGCAAGAGGAGATAGAGTTGATCGTGAGCAAGGCTTGCTTAGCCGTGTTTTGCTTGGCAGCTTTCAATAGTGAGGAGGAGGGGCTGGAAGTATCCTCGCTTTGTTATAGATTTGGACAGAGTTCCTATTTTTCTGTCTAACTATTGAAAGTTATCAGCAATTTCCTCTACCAGAGTCTCTGCATTATCTTTGTAGGTGCAAAGCCCTCCATCCTGGCCAACAGAGCAGGACCAGCTGGGAAGGTACAGGCAAAGCACCTGGGCTTGTGGTGTTTGTGAGTGCACAAGAAAGGTCCATACATTGATATCGCATAGATTGGAAACTGGGTCTCAGTCGTACAACCCTTCTCCCCCTCTCACAGCCCTCCCTTCCTCCCCTCTTCCAACCTCAGAGATGGGCGGCTGCAGTCCTGAGCTCCCACAGCATCTCTCCAGCTTCAGAGCATGAGAACAACAGAAAGCGATCCAGAGCAGGCAGTCCCCTCCTGCAAAAGGTACTCTTGGTCTGAGAATAGTATCAGGGTGAGGTATTTCTTTAGAAATTGTGGAAGCTGCCTGGAGTACTGAGCCTTCAGCAGGAGTGCTGTGTAGTAGTCTGGTTACTTGAGCTGGATGAGTCTTTCCTGAAAGTGACATGGAGCAGAAGCAGGGTAACAAGGGTGGGCAGAGGAACCGAGAGCCTGTATTAGGAGTTTCTCTGCGTAACCTAGCAAAGCAAAAGGCTAAGGTTGCTCTCCATAAGTATAGACGAGAAGGAGAAGTGCTGTTTCACCCAAAGGACGATATTACTGCAAGAACAAATATGTAAGTTGTCCATCAATACGTTCTTGAAGGTTTCTACACATTAGAGAAGGGGCAAGAGCATCCAGTGTAAAGACGGGGGGCCAAAACTCACGGCTTTAAGATGTCACTTAATTTGTGAAAGAGATCATAGGCTATGATTGCCTGCAAAGGCAGGGAAGTGGTCCACGTGACTCAGGACATCGCTGCTGCTCCAGTATTTCGTAGGTTTTAAGGGCAGAAAAGCCCATTAGACCATCTGGTCTGAACTTCTGTAGGATACAGGCTGTAGATCTCACCCAGTTGCTCTTTGCTGAGCCAAGCAATTTGTCTGACTTGAGCGTTATCTTACAAAAAGTCATTCGGTCTTGACATGAAGACACCAAAATCCACTTCTTTCCCTGAGGTTTGTCACAGCCTTAATCCCCCCCTACTGAAATGGACGTTTTCCCTTGTTTTGGTCTGAATCTGTTCACCAGTATCTCTGATTCTTTTTAGACTTTCCACAGACAAATTAAAAAGCCTTCTAGCATGGGAAATGATCCTGCCTTGGCAAAGATTACAGTAAGCCTGGGCTGTGAGTAAAGACTAGAGTAAATACACTAACTGACCCAGCAAAGTTGAGGATTTTAGCCATTCCTTCTGTGCTGTACCTTCAATGTTTGGTCATCCTCCTGATGTTGTACCTTCATATTTTAGAAGCTTGTTAGCGATAAAATTGCCTCAGTGCCATGTTGCAGCAGAATCACCCAGGTTTGCCTTGGTGACTGTGCCTTTTGCAAAATTCAGTGGTAAGGCTTTGGGATCCTTAAATATTCATGTGCACTGTGGGGGCAGAGGAAAGGGAAGAGCAGGTAGAAAAGGAGGCACTGCAGTATCGCTAGACATGCCAGCTGCCCAAGGTGCCTGCAGGCAGTGACCGGAGGACCTCAGTTACCATGGCTGTCAGTCCGTACTTAGAACAGCACTGCGCGTATTTGAAATTATTTTTTAAATACTTAGGAAAGGAAAATACGCAGGACAATAAGCCACAGAGTTGGACTCCTGAGTGAGGATGGGTCTCCCTACATCTTTTTAAAGAAAAATGAAATGGGATCTGTGCTTTCCTTTTTTTTTCACTGGCCAGAGCATAGTGCTGCCTAATGGGCAAGACCAGCCCTGCTTTCTCTCCTGTATAATACTATGGGGAGTTCCCTGTCCTGTGCTGATCCAAGCTGTTTTAATGAGTATCAGTCAGACTGGCATAAACCTCATCTGAGAAAGTGAGGAGAGTGTGTGTACATGGATGTATGTGTGCGCACGTAGTATCCATCATCAGAGAGGGAAAGATTTTATTTATATATATATATAAATATAAAATTGTTGATCATTATTTAGAGAAATGTGAAGCCACAGAGGCAGAGGCACAAGTGATACATGCAGTATGGAAAGACATCACAGAACTCACTTCATTTCTAGAAGAAATTAGCGCCTGCAGACTCAGCCTAGAACGGTTTGCCTGAAGAAGCTGTTTTCATTTCTCTTGTGGAGAAAAAGAGCTGCCATTTTTCTTCAGCTGCCTCTGATAAATCCAGAGTGACGAAGGTAAACCAGGCAGACCCTGCATCTAGCAATATAGGCCTTTACTGCCCTGTCACTTCAGGGCAGACAATTAGGAGCAAATAGGGGCGAAAAGAGTTGTGATCATAAGGCTAAGCACAAGGGGTCTACATCTGTGAAAGCAAAGGTTGCTTATAGGAAAAATCTTAACCAAACCAGGAGGCAATTACCATCTTTCCCATTTTACAGAGAGGAAGGACAAGCCACAGAGGATAAAGCTTTGCTCAATTACATAAAGAGGTGATCATTTTGCTAGGTTTGTACTAAGACATCTCTGTAGCGTATGAGGGCTGCACTTGACCACGCTGCTAGCCTTTGTCCAGACCTCCGAGTCCCAGATGAAGCCAACCAGTTGTTCATAATATCTGCTTCTGTTGAGAGCACAGCAAATGTCTTCTTAGCAAAGAGGTTTGTCTTTGGAAAGGATCACTGAAGAGTCAGAAAGGCAAATTAAATTAGGAAGCATAAAGCAGAGTGCCATGAGCAGAGGGCAGAAGAATATACTGCCCAATTTGCGTGTGAAGCAGATCACTTGCTAAGAAGTCAAAAGTACTCAGTTTTTTCAGGAACATCTGAATATTTTTATACTTTAAAAAAAATAATGGCACAGACTGTTTAGAGGAAAAAGCAAAACAAAACAAGTGGAGCCATGAGACACGATGCAATTTGCATCGAAATACATTTTAAAGATAAGAACGTGTTCAGAGGAAAACGCAGTATTGCCAGTTCACGAGACTTACTTTCTGGTATCTTTGTGGGAACCAAATGAATTGCAAAACATCTGCAAAGTCCAAAGTGTCAATTATGCCTTTATGTACATGGAGGAAATGTCACATGATGGAGGCAGTCATTGGACATGGTCAATTGTAGGGTTTTATCCTCTGCTTAGCCTTAAAGCCTCGCTCAACAGTCAGGTTAGACAATGGCACTGTCAGAGCAGGAGATGGATCAGTTTGGCCACTCAGAGCAGTTGCTTATCAGCACAGAAAGTGTCCCCAGCCTCGGACAGCACTGACATTTCATTTGCAAAGCCTGGCTCAGGGCTGCTTCGAACAAGTCTCCTTCCAGATTTGTGCATGTAGAAGCAGCCAAACGAAAAACCGGACACAAAGCACAGATATTGGCTAGGATTTGCAAAAGTAATCATGCAAATGAAGTAGGCTTCCCAAGTTTCCCTTAGATCAGATCTGTGTTTCTTCATCAGATTTCTTCTCCACAAGTGTTTAAAAAATGCCAACTTTGCAGAAGCATCTTACAGGAACATATAAAAGGAGGTTGTGCATCATTCAAGGACCGTAGGAGCTGCCAAACCAGAAGAATGGTTTCGAAAGGCCCATATGTGTGACTGCGAATGCCAAATATCTTCATTTTAATGGCTTGCGTGTTACAGTTCATATTAATCGCTTTAGCAAGTCCCAACAATATTCTTTCCGGAGTTGCAAACTTGCATTGCTTCTCCAGGAAACTTTTAAATCCAGCAACATTTGTAACGTACAATTTGTGTGTGTTTTGCTGCAGTCAACATCTGCAGCAAAACAGCATCTATAATCTGTAAAATTGCACAGCAATGCAACTGGCACTGTTTCCAGCTTCATTCCAGTCTGGGGTCTGATCTCCAGGTCCCACCATCTTTAATTGCTCTCTAGCCAATGCTAGCAGTGTGCCAGATGACACGCTTAGGTCCTTCAAAGCCCACACAGATGCTATCACAACTTGTGTGCAACACTAACCTGTAAGAGGGGAGCCGTGGGTGACATTTTTGTGGCAGTTAATGGTGGATGTTTCTGCAGACCATCAGAGAATGCTCCAAAACTTGGTAGTTTCTCCAAAGTCCTATTTCTAGGTTTGTGGAAAGAAAATTCCAACAGCCTGAACTACATCAGCCTTGTCACCTCCACAGCTGCAACAAGCATCCTCTTAGCCTTTAATTACACATCGTCTCATCCAGGCTGTTGGCACTGGTAAGCACTGTTGGACTTGATACAGCTCCCCTCACATCAAGGGAGGTTTGGATTGGGCTTGTAATCGTTATTATATTTAATTATTATATTATTGCATCACTATGGATGCTCTTGTAAAGTCTGACATCTGTGTGACTGGGCGAACGTGTCTGGATTCACTCCGAGCGGGTGTCCCACCAAATGAGATGCCATTCGCAAGATGCAAGCCCGGCTGGATAAGAAAATGAGCAGCAAATGGGGGGAAGGGGGAGGCAGGGGAAGGAAATGTTTGATAACTAGTCAATAACTCTTCATGACTATGTGCGCTTCTGCTGTCGGACTATGGTATTGTTGGTGTCAACAGCCTTATAAGCTAGAGGGAAAACACAGAAGCTAAAATATGTCATTTGTGAACAGTCTAGTGCATCCTTTGGGTTTTTTTTTCCCTCATTAGGTTTTGAGTGGTCTCCACATCATACCGGTCCGAGTGCTCATACGTGGCATCTCCCAGCGGTACTGTGAGCCCACGATAATACCAACATTAACAATTCTGAGGCCAATCATAATACCAGGATTACCCAATTCACATTCTCGTGACACAAGCCCTGGGCTTCACTGCGTGCTGCATGCCCCAACAGTCCCTGCTCAACCACCCAGACCTCCTCCTGCTGCACACCCAGCTGCCAATACTGCAAAACCGTGCAGCTCTCCGGGAACTGGAGGAGAGTGGGCAGAGTAAGTCACTGAATTTTGTATCAAAACCACTGGCAGAGATTGTAAATGATTTTATTCTTTCTTTTCATCTTGAACTCACAGAAATCCTCTTGCAGAATTTTGTTTCTGCCAGGCCAAAAGAAACCCAGGAAGCCTGGTACACGGTTTGAGACCAACTCGTCGCTGCATAAGTGGGGCCTCGATTACAACACGTCCGGAAACAGGCGCTGGCTGGTGTGGAAATGGGGCCAAGGCAGGGCATTTGCTTAAAAATAATTCTTTAAAGGTCAAAGTAGAAATATGGGTCATGGCACTCCAGGTGTACCATCCAGACAAAGAGACAAATGAGCAGAAAGTGCGATGTGCAGAACAAGTGTCTTCAATTGCTTTAGAAAGTATGCAGCCAAACCTGTAAACTATTCAGTAGGGATAAAATCTATTCTGAATTGTAGAAGCCTTCACATTGTTTTAACTTAGATTTTTGTATTTAATGTAGCTATGTTTACCAGTGCCGTTTCAGCTAGAGTTTGGGAGAGATTTTACCTGCAGGAGTCGTTCAGGTCCCTACCACAGCAGCAGCAGTCCTCCTCCCACTGCCCGCTCCCTGCATCCTCCCGCCTTGGCCTGCAGAGGCTATTAAGTCCCCGTTCTGTCTAAAACTGGTCAAAAGCCTGGCTTTAATTAATATACCCAAAAAATGAGCATGACAGTTTTGCTCTGGTTGTGGCTAGCTGTCATAACCAACAAGTTACGACAAGGTAACCCATATACTTAAATAAGAAAAACAACTGGAAGAGGGATGGGGTTTGCTCTGTTGTTGAGGAGTAAGTTGCCTAGTAACCAACATGAAGGTATTTATTTAAAGTTGTTGGATAAGCCTACCAATACAGGTATTCCAGGAAAGGATGGAGTTTGCTTCACGATTCCAGGAATGAAAAGGAGTTTTATGAAGTGAGCAGACGCGCATCACGTGCACAGTGAGATAAACCCACTGGATGGATCTGAAAGGCAGCATGGATTTGGATGGTTTACATCGATGTGAATTTGGCTCTGTGTTTTGCAGGGGAGAGCTATACAAGATTGTTCTAGCAGTAAAATTACTTGAAGAGATGATTCCTGGAAAATGGTTTTTAATCTGAATTTTAGGGCAACAGTTTCACTGTGCCAGTGAAGCTTGTGTAAGTAACAGCTCTGCAAAAGAGAACATTTAATACAGTGTAAAATCCAGCAGCCTATGGTGAATGGATCAGGCTCCAGCCTGCAAAAACCTCTCTATAGAAAAACAGTAATTGCCAGGAGAGGTCAGACTGTTGTTGTCCATCATCTCCTGTCTCTGCAGTAGACAAGGGCTTATGTTTAGGCAAAAAAGTCGTACTAACCCTACATTTTCTAACTGGAGGATAAGCTATCCGTAAGAATTTCTCATTTCAGTGTTGGTTAATGTCCTTTCACATGTTTAGAAGAATTATTGGCCTACTGAACTGTAACTTAAAATAGAAGTGTCCAGTCCCTCCTCTTCGAAGCTCTTGTCATCAGAAAAAGAGCACGAGAAAATATTTTATGGACTAATACTATTCTGGGTTCTTGAGAAGTTGCTGAGTAACCAACTCATGGGGCAGGATTCCTTCAAAACCAGTTGTGCATAGGAAAATGCAGGTTTATCATGAGAATTATTTGTTTTTCTTCAAAAACGTCATGCAAAACATGTTGTCCTTTATTCGCATACTGAGAAAATGCCAGATACGAGGACTATCCAGATGGTAGTTTCCTCTGGACTTATTTTAGGGTGGCACTTCCAGCTTTATTCTGCCTTAAAGGTTAGGATAGAAAGCTACAAACATGTTGGTAGCTCCCATTAGATAACGTGCCGTCTGCAAAACAGAAAGGATTGTTTCTCCTTCAGCTGCCTTGTGCCTCCTTGCTGCCACATTCACTGCTCACAGGTAGTATAAAAAGACTTTTTCTACTCTCATCGCAATGAGGGTTCATTGAGATTGCACAAATGCATTGTTCGTCCAGGCCTGATGTACCTGCTCCTGGAGTTGGTGCAAATACTGTAAGGGGGTGCAGTGGGAGCTGAGCCAGGCTTAGCGTTCTTCTGGTTACACAAATTGTAGGATGAAGGCCGATGTCTCCCAGGAAACCAGCCTGCCGCACCAATTCACTGCTCGATATTACGCTATGGCTTGAAATGAATGGTATTTAGGCTACGAACAGGGAAAACATAGCTGCTTAAAATGGCAGCATTGCCATTATTTGTGACCAATGATCATCTGGTGACTTGTTCTCTGAGAGTCAAAGCTTCTGAAGCCATAGGAGCACATGAAAGTCTTAGGTCTTTTATTACAAAAAGTAGCTTCTTAGCTCGCTATTTGGGGGGAGAAAAAAGCTAAGAAGTGTGATCAGATTGCAAAGCATCCTGAAAGCCAGCAAAACCTGATTTGTATGCACCTGGCACGTAATTGACTTCAGCTTGCAGCCTCTGAGCACTGCTGTGCCCTTTGCTAGATCTGGGATGCTCACAGATGTGGGATGGCCAGCAATTTGAGAAGCAGGATCAGCCCTGTGAATAAAGCTCCCCTTCTCCCTGCTGCTCCTTTGCTGACCCTGCTTACCTAATTCCCTCTGCAGGGAGCCTTGTAAAAGACCATGTCCTAGGTGAGTAGTAGCACTACTAAACTGTTCTCTGTGGAGGAACACCTATTAGGGCGGGGTGTTATTGTTTTAATCTTTCTGTATTTGCCTATATAGAGCCTACAAAACACCTCATCAGCTCCTTTTTCTGATAACCACAAGCAAGGAGAGTTTAGGCTGGTATTTTCCTTTTGGTGTATTTTGGAGTTGTTAGCCAAGTAGGTTTGCCTCTAGTTGAGAAACCTACTCTATGCTGGTTTATCAGGCAAAAATTAAGAGCAGAAAACATGTACTGAGCTGTTAAAAAAAGCACCATCATCTCTGATGTTATCCACAGATACACATCTAGGTTTTAACCAGGTATACTGTATAGGGGAATCATGCAGTATGTATTTGGCAGATATACAAATGCTGCAAGCTGCTACTGATGGAGAAATATTTCAAGTGTTAGACAGGGTCTCAGCAGTTGCTCAGCTGAGGCTGGCTGTCCTCTAGGAAAGAGCCCAGACAGGTCAGGTTGGGCTGGTTTTTTTTAAAGCTGCCTTCTTCACAATGTGATGACTTGATCCCAAATCTATCTGTTTATAACCTGTGTGCTCCTTCTCTAGCTCAGGGCTCCCCACTCCCCTGGGGCTGCTGCCTCTTCCACAGCCCCATTCACCACAGTTCCATTTGCTTATTTTTCTTCCCTTTCCATATTCAACAGCACAAAACCAAGTTAAGGCAAGTTTTCCGTACCTAATTAGCAATGTCAGGTCCCTGTGTTTCAATGAACCTAGCCTGAACCTCTTGAAGGTGGATTTTGGCAAGAACAAAGCACCAGCCAGCTGAAAATTGGGACCAGTTGAGATTCCCCTCCCATGAGGCACGCAAATTTTCCAAACATTGTCACAATCCTGCCCTTCGGTTCTTCACTACTTTGATTAAAACTTTTTTCTTTACACTCCTAGTGTTGGCCTCACTAGTTGTCTGATTTTTTTTTTAGACTTCTAATATGTTTATTCAAGTAACTTTTGTGAGGATTTGAGCTTTATCTCCCTTGTTTGAATACTCTTCCCATCCCTTTTTTTCCCCATTTGCCAGTCTGAAATTCTGTATGTTTTGTTACCTCTTCCTTTTACTAAATATTCCTCTTAAAAATACCGCATTTGGTTTTGTATAATGGTAGATTTTGCTCCTGGAACAACTCTGCCACCTCTCTTTGGCCAAATTGCATGTACATCAGTTCTTATTAATGAAACATTATCTAACATGATGCTTCCAGTATTTAAAATCTATCAAAAAATCAACAATTAAATGCTTTAATTTTACCATCACTCACCTGGCTATTGTGAAAA